>NC_056505.1:40357855-40366041 GCF_014905685.2 Nematolebias whitei | reverse complement strand
ATCAGCAGCCAATTAGAGGAGGAGCTGCAGGTAGTGGAACTCTCACATTGAGGCTCTTTACATGGTGGCTGATGACTTTAATCACATAAATCTAAAGGACTGCCTACCAAGATTTTATCAGCATGTTGTCATACCAACATGTGGAAACAACCCGCTGGACCATGTTTACACAAACGTATAAGATGCATACAAAGCCGCACCAGCCCCCACCTAGGACCCTCTGATCATATCTCCATCTTCCTGGCCCCTGCTTAACTCCCCCGCTGAGACTCTCCACACCAATACAAAAATAAGTTAAATCTTGGATGAAGAACAGTGCCGCCATATTGAAAGACTGTTTTGCATGCACAGACGGGCAGGTCTTCAGAGAAGCTGCTGAAAATGAGGGGGAGCTAGACCTGGGGGAATACACATCCTCAGTCTTGGGATACATTAGCAAATCCAATTCAATTCAATTCAGTTTATTTATATAGCACCAAATGACAACAAATTTGTCTCAGGGCACTTTACAGAAACGTTCACATACATAAAAGCCAATTAGTCAATTTCTCTTTCTAAGGAATCCAGCAGACAAGTTGAATCTTGGCTTTGTTGCAGTCTCCCATCCTGAACAAGCACAGTGGCAACAGTGGAAAGGAAAAACTCCCTTTTAAAAGGAAGAAACTTCCAGCAGAACCAGGCTCAGGACAAGCGGCCATCTGCTTTGACCGGCTGGTTTGAGAGGACAGGAAGGAGAGACAGACGAACACGGAATGGTAGGTCCAGGTATAGGTCCAGGTGTACCTGAAAGACAAAAAAAAAACATGTTAAGGATAGAAAAAATAATTACAAATACAAAACAGGTTGAGCAGAGTAAGTAGAGACAGTAGCAGAGTGAAAAGTGTGGTCAGTTTGTCTTCCAGCAGTCTAAGTCTATAGTAGCATAAATAAGGGACAGCTCAGGAAACCCAAGCCGACCCTAACTATAGGATTTAGCAAAAAGGAAATTCTTAAGCCTAATGTGCTGATTATGTCACCACCACCAGATATGTTAAGAGCTACCCAAAAAGGAAGCCTTGGCTGAATGCAGAGATTCTTACCCTGCTGGAAGCCAGGAACACTGCCTTCAGGTTTGGAAACTCACAGGAGCTGAGATGGACAGGGAAACAGCTGGTTGCTGGTATTAAGAGGGCCAAGACCACATATGCACAGAGGATCCAGGGTCAATTCACCTCACAAGACCCACGGAACATGTAGAAGGGCATTAAGTGTATAACAGATTATAAAGACAGAAGTGAACAATGCCCTAGAAACTCATAACTGCCTGATGCCCTCAACAAGTTCTACGTATGCTTTGAAGACCTGAACAGACCACCCAGCACCAGACTCATCTCACTACTCGAATAAGAGTTATTCTGCATGACCTCAGCTAAAGTGATGATTACTTTCAAGAGAATCAACCCTCATAAAGCAACTGGCTTTATGAGACAACATCCCTGGGAAGGTGCTGAAAGACTGAGCCTGTTGTTCTACAAGGTACTGGTCAACATCGTTATCTCCTTACTCACCATGGCAACAGTTCCCACCTGTCTGAAGACTGCCACCATCATCCCAGTCCCAAAGAGCTCTACAGCGACTGGTCTGAATCACTATCGGCCAGTAGCCCTCACCCCGATAGTCGCTAAATGCTTCTAAAAACTGCTCATGACCCACATCAAAACAACCATCAACATCAACAAGGACCCTCACCAGTATGCATTACGTGACAATCGATCCACAGAAGATGCTATCTCCTCTGTGATCCACACTACTCTCACCCACCTGGAGCAGAAGGACTCCTACGTCTGTATGCTCTTTGTGGACTTCACGTCTGCCTTCAATACCATGAACCTCCAAACTCTGATGGACAAACTACTCACACTAGGACTAAGCCCCTCCATTTGCAACTGGGTCTTAGACTTCTTAACAAACAGACAACAGTCTGTGAGAATCCACAACTTTTTTTTTTTCATTTATCCTTTATTTATACAGGTTGAGCTACAAGAACTCATTTTCAAGAGAGACCTGTTTAGGGAGCAGATGGTGGGGGTTAAGGGCCTTGCTCAGGGGCCCAGAGTGGGGCGAATGAGGGTGGAGGCAAGTATGGGTGTTTCACCTTTTCCACCCACATTTTGATGTTGATGGTACCAGGCGTTGAACCTGCGACTTTCCGGTCACAGGCCCATCTTTTAAACTCTGTACCACCACTCACCCATTAACTTATCCTCCTTCACCACAACCCTCAGCACTGGCTCCCCTCAGGGAGCCCTCCCCTGTTCAGTCTGCTCTTGTATGACTGTGCACCTACTCATCCAGTCTGTCATATTGTAAAATATGCAGATGATACAGCGGCAGTGGGACACATCACAAACAACGATGAGTCCAACTACAGGCAGGAGGTGGAAAACCTGGAAAGCTGGTGCAGGAAGAACAACCTTCCCATCAATGTGAAGCCAAAGGAGTTGGTCATGGTCTTCAGATGGAACAACCCCCCCCCCCCCCCCCCCCCCAGAATACAGGAGGATCTGCGGTGGAAGTGGTCTCCAGCTACAAGTACTTAGGTGTGCAAATGAATGACAACCTCAGCTGGGGCAACACCACTACCAGCCTGATCAAGAAATTGCATCAGCAACTCTATTTCCTCAGACGGTTGAGACGAGCTGCTCTGGGAAGCTCAGTCCTCACCTCCTTCTACAGGTGTGCAGTGGAGAGCATCCTGTGCTCCAGCATCAACATGTGGCATGGAGGCTGCACAGCTGCAGAAAGGAAAGCTTTTCAGAGATTGGTGAAGGCTGCACAGAAGTCTGCTGGAGTCAGCCTCCCCATCTTCACAGACATCTACACCTCCAGTTGCAGGAAGAGTGCCACCTGTATCATGAAGGACCCCACTCACCCAGCACATACACTTTTTGCCCCACTCCCCTCAGGCAGAAGGTTGAGGAGTATTAAATGTACAACCACTAGACTGAGGAACAGCTTCTACCCTGGGGCTGTAGACTCATGAATCTCTAACCAGGATAATCAATGTGAAAAAAATCACATCATGAAGCTGCTGATTTATTTCACGCTACTGTGTTCTTTTGTACTTGTCTGCTCACACAGACTCATGTTCATGCTGCTGTCCGGCATATTCTTTTTGTACTACTAGTGCTTAAGATATTTTTAGTTAACATTTTTCTTAGTTCATATCTTAGATCTTATTACTGTTCGTCTTTTACATTTTATACTTTTGTTGGATGTAACTGGGACCCTGTGTACACAATTTGAGTCCAACTCATGTACCACATGTGATGCGAATGACAATGAAGAACCTTGAATCCTTGAATCATCTCACCACCTGAACCATACAAGTTGAATGGGACCATTGTGGCAGCTTTCCTTTTCAATATTTCTGCATCTTCATATGATCCCCTTTGGGCGTTTTCTGCAGACACTTTCAAAATAACTTAAATACAGTGGTGGGATGTAACTAAGTACAAATACTTTGTTACTGTACTTAAGTACATTTTTCATGTATCTGTACTTTACTTAAGTAGAGTTAAATATGGGTACTTTATACTTTTACTCCACTACATTTTACATCAAGTATCTGTACTTTCTACTACACTACATTTCTATAATGCTTTGCATTACAAGTTACATTCATGTTGCGGCTTTTTGATTTGTTTGTTTCTTTGAAAGTAACCAATGGTGAGAGGGGAGCTTTCCATTGAATCACTGCAAAGTGGGCAGGTAACGTTAGGCCCGCCTTCAAGAAGATTTGGGCCAATAACATATATTCTAGTATATATGTATGTGCTTAGTGTATATTTAGTTGATGTTTTTCTTAGTTCATATCTTAGATGTTATTACTGTTTTTCTTATACAGTTTATTGTTGGATGTAACTGGGACCTTGTGTACATAATTTCGCTCCACCACATGTACCACATGAGGTGCGAATGACAATAAAGAAACTCTGACTCTGACTGACTCTGACTCTGATATGTCACTGAGCTGGGTGCAGCCGCAGCACCACTAACACACCCAAAATGTATTCCACTGCAAGAGAGTCAGCCAGAAGATATGCTCCACCCATGGCCTTATTGACAGCCTGTTCAGTACAACAGGACAGATTCTCTCTCCCAAAAGAGCCAGATTGAACTCAAAAATCTTTGAAAACCAACTTCTTCTGAACTTGAACAAGAAATTCTTGCTGCAATATTAAAATGTGTCAGTTCATGGGATGTTAGGAGACAAGAGATGTCTCCAAATGGCTCAACACTCAGGTCCAAGTTTTAAAAATGGTGTCAGGAAGTTAAAATATTGTTCAATATTGACCCATTACAAGATTGACTAGACAGTATTTTAACTAGACTTGATGACAAACTGGAGTTGAAATATCAGTGGAAATGATCAGTGCCTATTCCTTTGTCAGTTGTGTCAAATGCTCCTTTTGTTCAGGCAGACAACTTTTACTTAAATGTGTTTACTGCAGTTAAAATGGCACGCTGGTTTTGCTTTGTGTTAAATAAAAACTTTTAAAAGTATAATCATTCTTCTTTCTTATTTTGATTAATGACATTTAACTCTGCATGTCATCTCTGAAATTCAAATGCACAGAATCACAAGTCAATGTGCGAAATGTGTCACAGAGTAAACACAGTAAAAACGTATTATCTGCAGCATTGTTCATTAAAATGGCTCAACACTATTAATGTATTACAGAAAATATACATACGGTAGGCAGACTTAAAGATATGTAGACCATTGCATTATGTAATACATTCAGCAAGTACTTTTACTTTTAATACTTCCATCCATCCATCCGTTTTCTTCCGCTTATCCGGGGTCGGATCACAGGGGTAGCAGCCTAAGTAGGGAGGCCCAGACTTCCCTCTCCCCAGCCACTTGGGCCAGCTCTTCTGGGGGAATACCGAGGCGTTCCCAGGCCAGCCGAGAAACATAGTCCCTCCAGCGTGTCCTGGGTCTTCCTCTGGGTCTCCTCCCGGTGGGACGTGTCCGGAACTCCTCACCAGGGAGGCGTCCAGGAGGCATCCTAAACAGATGCCCAAGCCACCTCAACTGGCTCCTCTCGACATGGAGAAGCAGCGGCTCTACTCTGAGTCTTTCCCAGATGATCGAGCTTCTCACCCTATCTCTAAGGGAGAGCCCAGACACCCTGCAGAGAAAACTCATTTCGGCCGCTTGTATCCGAGATCTCATTCTTTCGGTCACAACCCAAAGCTCGTGACCATAGACGAGGGTAGGAATGTAGATCGATCGGTAAATTGAGAGCTTCGCCTTTTGACTCATCTCTCTCTTCACCACGACAGACCTGTACAGCGCCTGCTTCACTGCTGACGCTGCACCTATCCGCCTATCGATCTCACGCTCCATTTTTCCCTCATTCGTGAACAAGACCCCAAGACACTTAAACTCCTCCACTTGGGGTAGGACCTCCTCCCTGACACGGAGAGGGCACTCTACCCTTTTCCGGCTCAAGACCATGGCCTTAGATTTGGAGGAACTGATCTTCATCCCGGCCACGTCGCATTCGGCTGCGAACCGCTCCAGCGAAAGCTGTAGATCATGATCTGATGAAGCCAATAAGACCACATCATCTGCAAATAGCAGAGATACAATCCTAAGGCCACCAAAACAGATCCCCTCAACACCTTGGCTGCGCCTAGAAATTCTGTCCATAAAAGTTATGAAAAGAATCGGTGACAAAGGGCAACCTTGGCGGAGTCCAACTCTCACCGGGAACAAGCCCGACTTACTGCCGGTGATGCGGACCAGGCTCTGACACAGGTCATACATGAACTCAAAAAGCGTTCAATACAAAAACAACTGGACTTTATTTGTAACAGAAGACGTTTCGCTCCTCATCCGAGGAGCTTTCTCAATTCAAAGAGCAGAGAGTGAGAGATACAGGTTATAAGGCTGAGTGAGATAAGACACACACACACATAAGACACACACACACACATATATGTATATTGGCAGTTCACACCTAAAACCTAAAACAGTAGGTCTTTGTTCCTCTAATTCACAGACAAGGCCCCTCAGTTCCCATCAGGTGTGAAAACCGGCTGGGAATCTGTTTTAAAGTTGCATTATATGTTTTTGAAAGTGGGAATCTGAGGCCTCCTCCTCTGTTAAGAGAGGGTTTTTCTCTTTTTACATAAATTGCTTCCTTCACCCCCCTCTCAAACCATCTGTGTTCTCGGTCCAAAATGTGCACATTTTGGTCCTCAAAAGAGTGTCCCTTATCTGTGAGGTGGAGGTGAACAGCTGAGTCTTGTCCTGTGGAGCTGGCTCTCCTGTGTTGGAGTGTAGGGCTCTCTGTTCCACTTCCTCCATGTAGAGATTGGCAACAATGGGTGACACTGGAGATCCCATGGCACAGCCGTGCTTCTGTCTGTAAAAACTGTCATTGAACTTGAAATAAGTGGTGGAGAGGCAGAGGTCCAACAGGGTGCAGATCTGGTCCGGGGTGAAGTTGGTCCTGTTGATTAAGTCCTTGTCTTGTAGAAGTTGTTTTCTGACGGTTTCTACTGCTTCAGAGATGGGTATGCATGTGAAAAGAGAAGTCACATCATACGATACAAGGGTTTCTCCTGGGGTTAGTTTCAAGTGTTGAACTTTGTTAGCAAAATCAATGGAGTTCTTTATGTGATGAGGTGTGTTTCCAACAAGAGGAGCTAAAATATCAGCCAGATGTTTAGCAATATTGTATGTCACTGAGTTCATGCTGCTGACGATGGGTCTGAGTGGTGTTCCTTCTTTGTGTATTTTTGGGAGTCATACATGAACCTAACAGCCCGTTTCAAAGAGCCCGGTACCCCATACTCCCAGAGTACCCCCCACAGGGTTCCCTGAGGGACGCGGTCGAACGCCTTCTCCAAGTCCACAAAGCACATGTAGACCGGTTGGGCAAACTCCCACGCACCCTCCAGGACCCTGCTGAGAGTATAGAGCTGGTCCAGTGTTCCACGGCCAGGACGAAAACCGCACTGCTCCTCTTGAATCCGAGGTTAGACTATCCGACGGACCCTCCTCTCCAGAACCCTCCAGTAGACCTTACCAGGGAGGCTTAAGAGCGTGATTCCCCTGTAGTTGGAACACACTCTATGGTCCCCCTTTTTGAATAGGGGGACCAACACCCCGGTCTGCCAATCCAGGGGAACTTCCCCCGATGTCCACACAATATTGCAGAGTCGCGTAAGCCAACACAACCCTACAACATCCATCCATCCTTTTAATACTTTAAGTATTTTAAAAGCAAGTACTTATTTACTTTTACTTAAGTAAAAATGTTAATGTGGTACTTCTACTTTTACTAGAGTACATTTTTGTCTGTTTATTTGTACTTTAACTTAAGAACAGTGTTTGAGTACTTTCTCCACCACTGCTTAACTAGTTGTCGCACTGAAAGGATACATTTTATTTTGACCTAAATCTTTTTTTAGATACAAAATCCTTAGAACATCTAATCTTTGAAGGTTTGGTCTTGGACTTCCACAAGATTTTTGATCACACCCTAAGGGAAGATGATGATGCTTGCAAACTGTTGGCCTTAAAGTTAGGGGACCATTCAGTAGCTGACTTTTTCATTGACTTCCACATATTGTCCCTAGGTGTGATTGATAGAGTGAACGGTTGTTTGTCTCGTTTGTCTCTATGTGGCCCTGTGACGGACTGGAGACCTGTCCAGGTTGTCCCACTCCTGTTTCACCTGTGTCTAGTCCTAATCAATCCAGGTGTTTGTCATTCTGCCTCATTAATGTCTGTATTCTGTGTCCTTTTGTCCTGTCATTTGACTGTGGATTATGCTGTCAATGCAGTTCATGTTTTGTGTCTGCTCCTTTCATCATATCCTTCCTTCATGTGAGTTTTTGTTGCCCCATCAGCATTTTGATATTTTTAATAAAATAAAATAATATGACATTTTAATTTGGAGTCTCCAGTGTCTGCCAGCACGTGGGTTCAACAATCAAAACCACAGCTCATGATAGATATGGGCACCAGTGACCCCCATGATTCTAAAAGGAAGAAGTGGGAAAAGTGGATGGATGGATGGATGGATGGCTGGCTGGCTGGCTGGCTGGCTGGCTGGCTGGCTGGCTGGCTGGCTGGCTGGATGGATGGATGGATGGATGGATGGATGGATGGATGGATGGATGGA
>NC_056505.1:40337994-40357845 GCF_014905685.2 Nematolebias whitei | reverse complement strand
GGATGGATGGATGGATGGATGGATGGATGGATGGATGGATGGATGGAAATGTGATGGAATGAGAAAAATCTGAAATGCAATTTTGTAAACTCAGTCTCAGATCAATTGAAAGATTGTCACCTCTCAAGTCAAACCCAAGTTCTAGCATGAATTGATAATTGAATTTCAATTCAATTCAGTTTATTTATATAGCACCAAATCACAACAGAAGTCATCTCAGGGCACTGAACATTCATATATAAAAATAATAATTTAACGTTTTTTATCTGAGTAAGCTGCTTTGAATTTAACTTCATCACAGAACTCTCATCTTGAGCAAACATGAAGGAGACAGTGGAAAGGAAAAAACTCCCTCACGAGGAAGAAACCTTTAGCAGAACCAGGCTCAGGACAAATCTGCTTTGACCGGCTGGGTTTGGTAGGAACAGATACACAATGGCAGGTCAAGAATCACATGTTTAGATAGAAATAGTATCAAATGAAAACTATTCAATTTTAGCAAATCATTTAAGGAAATGAGGTCAATATGTCCTCTAGTAGTTTAAGATTTAGGCAGAAGCCAACCCTAATTATAGGTTTTATCAAAAAGGAAAGTCTTAAACCCAGTCTTAAAACTTGACAATGTGTCAGACCTACAGACTGAATCTGGAAGTTGGTTCCACAAGAGAGGAGCCTGATAACTAAAAGATCTGCCTCCCTTTCTGCTTTTGGAAACTGTAAGAACCACGAGGAAACCTGCATTCTGAGAGCAAAGTGTTCTGTTAGGAAAATATGGAAAAATAAGATCTGTAATATAAGATGGAGCTAGGTTGTTGAAAGCTTTATAGGTTAGAAGTAAGATTTTGAATTAAATTCTGGACTTGACAGGGAGCCAATGGAGAGAAGTTAAAACTGGAGAGATATGATCTATCTTTCTAACTCCAGTTAAGACTCTGGCAGCAGCACTTTGGATTAACTGAAGACGTTTTAAAGAATTATTTGGTCACCCAGATAATAAATCATTGCAATAGTCCAGTCTAGACCTGATAAATGCATGAATGAGTTTTTCTATCATTTTTACATAAGATGTTTCTAATTTTAGCGATATTACGCAGGTGGAAGAAGGTGATTCTAGCAATGTTTTTAATGTGGGGGTTAAAAGACATGTCCTGATCAAAAATAGCACCAAAATTTTTAACATTAAAGCTGGGGGCCAGATTAATGCCATCCAAGGAGGGCAAAAGACTAAAAAAATAATTCCTAAAATGCTAAGGTCCAAAAACCAAAACCTCAGTCTTGTCTGTAATCTGATAAGATTAACAATAGTCACAACTGTTTTTGAGAAATAAAGTAAAATAAAAAAAAAAGAACTACAAGGCCTGACCATCTAACACCCTCAGAACTGTCATTATCACTGCTAATTCACCTACCATAGTTCAACTGCTTCTTTCCTGCTGTGCTTCCCGGAAGCTGAACCCATGCATATCGGGAAAAAATGTTTAACTCTAGAGAAAAAATAAAGCAAAATAAATACCAGGGTCTGCATTTACTGTGTTAAAACATGCTTGCAAGTATTTGCCCACAAGTAAACCCAGGATACTGGTGGGTCAGTCTTTTTCTACCTCTGTTCTCCATTTAATTATCAGTTGTCATTTGTGAAAACCAGATCAACCTTCTAGTCAAAGTATTGATGGACTCTGGAGCCAAGCAAAATTTATTCATGAGAAATTGAAACAACTCCAAATATTCACAAGATCTTTTTCTAAGCTTTTATCTATATTAGCATGAAATGTACAAGTAATGACAACCTTCACTCATCATTCAACCTTTATTTATACAGGTTAGTCTCACTGAGTCACTAGGACACATTTTACAAGAGAGACTTCTTCAGTGGTCTCTAAACCCATGCTAAATGTGTGATACTAAACCCATTTTACAGGTCATCTCTGGTATCTATTATAAACAGTGAGTTTTCATAATCACCCCACACTATTCACCTCAGATTAAACACAATCCCATTTTAAACTGGTTTGTTAAGAGAATTGACAGCTGGAGCCCTTTTTGTTTAGCCCATTGTTTATGATCTGCTATTACTACCTCATTTCCCCTTTTATCTTTTTGTGAACTGTCTGATAGTCAATACCATGTAACTGTTGCTGTTCCCTTTTCCTTGAACTGACTCTTTAACTTTTAAAGACCTGAAAAAGAGACAATGCAAAAGTACAACAAATAATATGTGCAAGAATTTGTGTTTATATAATTGAGAGGAACCGCAAGATACAGTACTTTGTCCCTACATAAACTTTAGTGATTTGAACAAAAATTTTTACTGTTTTGGAGACGCAATATAGCTGTTGTTTGGTAAGTTGGGTTTTGCCAGGCTCCAGTCAACCCTGCTGAAAAACTGCCATTTAGAATTATATCCTAGCTGCCTCCACATTGGACTTTGCCTCTGAGATCAGTGTTGTGTCATGATTGACTTGAATGAGCTATAAAATGGCCTCTAAGTTAAAGAAATCTAAAGTGGAGGGGTCTTTGCTTACACGACCTGTTGACACAGCTACAGTCTTGGGCCGCAGTGATGCCGTAGCAGCAGTTGTAGCAGGTGCATTGGCTCTGCCCTCACAGGGCTATGGAGAGACAGTCAAGCCAGCTCTGAAGTCAGACATTCTGGCTTTGTTTAAATCTGAAGTCACAGCGATAATTAGGATGGAAATGAAGGCAGCTCTGATGGTTGATGGAGGATTAATCCACACAAGACAACCGGCCCAGACAACATCCCCAGAAAAGTGTTGAAATAATGTGCTATTCAGCTCTGCGAGGTGCTGGCAGACATCTTTAACACCTCACTTACCCTGGAGACAATTTCCACCTGCCTGAAGACTGCCACCATCCTCCCAGTTCCAAAAAGCTCTACAGTGACTGGTGACTGGCGATTGTACAGTGTTAACGTTCTAAATTGTTTACCGTAAGTTTTGGTATATTATATGCACCCTAATATGGAAGCATTTTTCCTTTTCTTTGTTTTTGAAAATTTTCTTTCTTTTTAGGTACACGTTTTTTATTTACTGTAATATTTGCATATTTAGTTGTTTCTTTTTATGTTTTATTTTTAATTTTTATTATTATTCATACAGTATCATGTGGGCAGATGGGCGGCCAGATGGTCGGATTGTGTTCTCTATGGTAAGCACAAAGGTGTGGATTTTCAGTTGACAGAAGTTTTTGTTCTCTCCATCTTCAGGCAAGAGAGAAGAGTGGGTTTATACTGGATCGGATTTTGGGGTGTTTTGTTTTTTCTATCAGGTGATAATTTGTGTGTAAACTTTTTCTTGCTGTTCACTTATGACCAGTGTTAAAGATGTTAGCCACTCTAATGGCTGCCCACTTAATTGTGTAAGCTGGAATGTGAAATCCCTTAATGGTCCAGTAAAATTCTGGAAAGTTATGTCACACTTGAAACAGCTGAACACTTTTCATTCATTCAATCTTTATTTACACAGATAAATCACACGAGCCTTGAAGACTCATTTAGAAGTGAGACCTGCTTAGAGAGACAGAAAGTAATTGTAGTATGCTAAGGCTAGGTTAGCTTCAGTTAGCTTCAGAGCTCCACTACAGTCAATTTTTAATAACGGGTTCTCACTTTTTTGAGCTACTTGACAGATATGTGACAGAGGTACTGTGTTGTAGATGGTTTAATCAGTGACATGAGACGTTAATTTTCTTTGACCCATCAAAATGAATGTGGTCATTTATTAACAGAATCAAAATTTAACATCAAAACATTGTACACTTGATTATACTGGTCTGGTTCTGATTAATAAAACTGGGCACGTTTTACTTAATAAAAACAACAGACATTTCTGAAGATATCTGGATTAATTACTGGCAAGATAGAAGTTTGAAGATGGGAAATGAAGGAATTTAAATGGAGAGAAAATGATGGATGAGGAAAGTGTGTTGATGAGGAATGGCCCCCTTCATCCGACCCCAGCTCAGCCCCGGTACACTAGGTAGTGAAGCGACTCTTTACCTTTGCAGAAGATAGGTCAGCTCCGGTACGGAGTTCCATTTCAACGCTACCTTTCAGCGTCTCCTTAGGATGGCTGAGAATCGTTGGAAGTAGTGACGGTACTTCGTTCAACAACACGCTCATCTCCCGGGTGAACTCACAGCGAGCTGTGAGTCCGTCAGAGGTTCCACTCAGATGTGAAAGGCTCCATAATCCCAACTCGACTCAGAAGACTGAAGACTGAGAAAAACTCAGAAGAGCTCCTAGGAACTCCAGCCGAACTCCATCAGAACCAGAAGAACTCCGGAACCAACCAACTAACTAACTCACTTCAGAACTAGAAGAACTAGGAAGTGTCAACTTTTAAAGAGTTCTGCTTCCGGTCACTTTTACGAAGTCCTGATTGGTAGAAATAACTAACAAGGGTGTGGTTTTAGTGACGTCAGAGGGTCATTACAAGTCGAGAAAACATCAGAAATGTTTAGGAACGGTTAGTTACAGACGAGAAAATATTTTGGAGAAATGACAGTCTTACAGGTGCCAGTTTTCTTGTTTCTGTCTGAGAGGTTTAAAAACACGACAGTTCGTTCCAATAAACTTGTTTTTGACTGTCTCCGACTTTTGACCGACATCACTCTTTCTCATTTCAGACAGAAGATCAAAAATGCATAATTACTTTGTAAAATAGACATTTAACTTGATTTCTACTTTGAATGAGGATTAAAAATCATTAATACTGTTTCACAGTTGATTTAAAATGAGTGGTTCACTTCAACATTTAAAAATGGTATGAACTAAACACACTTTTGATTATCAAGACATTGTAAAATAGTAATGATAATGTAAAAAAGAGAGTGTTCTTTCAATTGATTAGTTCAGATACAATTAGAAAGTCTCTGGATGAGCTAATTTGTATTTCTGGATTCAAATCAATGAAATAACAGTTCCTGTCCCATGAAGGTCTTCAGAGGCAGGTTTGACCGGAGGCCGAGTTCACTACAAAATGAAAGTAACACATATAGGATTTGAAGGCAAAAAAAAAATCTTATCAAACTCTCACTCCCTGGCCCAGGAGCCTGATATTGAAAAAACACCCCGCACATCCAATGGCACTCCAGAGGCTCTGTAGGAGTTCTGATAAAAAAAAAAATGGTATAATCAATCAGTTCCCTCTGGTGTAAACACTCTCAAGGGGTGCCGAGGGCAACCCAGGTCACCAAAGAAAATCCAAGGTTGTTTTCACACCTGATAGTCTGGTAGACTCGGTTCAATTGGGGACCTATATTCATAACATTTTTTTTACATTTGAGCTGGTGCGTTTGCATTCACACTGCACTGTGCAGTCGAGCCAACCTGTTGAACCAACCTGTTCCCCCACTCGCCTGTGGTGGCACTGCACCAAGAACTACTGAAAGAAACGACACAAAAACCTCTGGAGACACTTCTTCTTCTTCCTCTGGAAATAAAAACAAAAATGGAGTGGCATCAAGTTTTAGCAGTTTTAGGAGATATATTTAGTCATTTTTCTAAAATGGACTCAGCATGAGCAGAAGATCAGGCAGAAGACCATGGAGAATATTGTTTTTCACACAAAGCAAGCTGACAGATCCATATAAGGTAAGAGAAATGCGTGTTTGTTTGCCCTGCACTGTATTCCACTTCTTGCTTGTGGAGCGGGTCCTGGTCTGATTACATTCACACTGTACTTGAACTGCGCTGGAGTTCTCTTCTACTGGACCAAGACCTAGGTTTTAGCCCGGGCCAGAGTTCGCCTTTTTGTTCCATGACAGAGTTTGATGGCGCGTTCACACCTCCCCAAAGGAACTGGACTTCCTTGGAAAACAAGCTAGAGTTCGATTAAAGTCAACTAAACAGGGCTGGTGTGAATGTGTCCCAAAAGTCCTGAAATGATGACACAATGTTTATTTGGCTGGGTCCGTCTGATAGGTCCGCAGACATCCTCAATGGGAGGGGAGGGGGGTAGAGCATTGACTTTACAAGACCTCCAGGCAAATTGAGATAAGGTGCCGGGGAGCCGAATTCAGATAAACAACATTTGTTTTGAGAACAGGCAGAACTTTACTGATTTATGTCTGCCTTGAGTCTTTGCTGGTCCTCACAAATCCCAAACATCCAAATTAAGTGAACACACCACTGGTCCATGCATGAGAGTAATCCCTGAGATATGATCCATCCTGCCAGCATTCAGTTTGCAAAGCAATTGAGTCTGGGTGCTCAAGGCATGGAGTGTAGTGAACTAGGCCTAAGGTCAGGATTTGACCTTAAGGACCTTATGGGACAGAACTTGTCATTTCATTGATTTGCATCCAGAAATACAGGTTGACCCATCCTGAGACTTTCTTTCTTGAATTAATCAAGTGAAAGAAGACTATTCTCTATTATCATTACTATTTTACAAATGTTTGATGATCAAATTGTGTTAGTTCAAACAATGTTTGAATGTTGAAGTGAACTACTCATTTTTATTAACTGTGAAACAGTAATAATGATTCTTAATCCTCATTCAAAGTGAAATCAAGTTGGAATACGTTACAGAGTAATGATTCAATTTCTTGATCGTCTGTTTGAAGTGAGCAAGTGATGGAAGTTGGTCAAAGTTCAAGTTTCGGTCAACTGCAAGTTACTGAAAAAAGAAATGTCATGTTTAACTTTTACAGCAAGATACTGGAGAAGTGACTCCACGAAGTCTGATTTCTTCATAACAATCTTCTGTCTGTTTTTAAAACAATCTTAATCTTTTTCCTTGAATTTTCATAACACCTTACATCACAAAACACACCTCTGTTTTGGTCCATCGACCAATCAGAAACTCCCAAATGAAAAGGAAATAGAGCCCTTTAAATGTTGGCACTTCCTAGTTCAACCCAGTTAGAGTCGAGATGGAGCAGTAAGCAGTAAGTTTGAGAAGAGTCAGCTGATGATGGAGAGTTCTGCAAGAGGTTCCACCTCCAGTTGGAGTCGGGTGGAGAGTTTGCAGCTCCAGCAGTTCCAGAGTTCATGAAGGCTGGAATTCAGGATGCTGATGAAAGAAAATCAAGCTGAACCAGAGAAGATCTGGGAATTATGAAAGTCTGTTGTGGATGATCTCACGACTCCCGAAGTCTAGCTGTTCTTACAGAGACGCTGAAAAGTGGCTCGAAGTGGAACTTTACGCCGGAACTGACATATCTTCAGAAAGGTAAAAGTCGATCTTCAACCAAAGTGTACCGTTGGGACAAACTGGTCCAAAAGAGCGTGCTGTTCTGGTTAAAACAGACAAATTCCCTCACACATCTCTCTGTAGATAAACTTCATCTTTCCATCTTTAAAATTCTTCTATCTGCTAAAAATCATTACAGATATTTTTAGAAATGAAATGTCTGAAGCAAAGTTTTTCAATCACCGCCGTGTGGTTGACTTCTGCTGTACTACTGGAAGTGAGAACAATCGCCGCATTGTTTACTTCCTGTAAACTGATTAATAAGCTGTCGTTATTTTCAATTTTTGCCAATTAATGTAAATGTGTGATGTGTTAAACTTGATTCTGTTAATAAATGACCCACTGTTTTTGGTGAGTCAAAGAAAATTAACGTCTCACGTCCACATTTTATTAAATTCAGATGCACGTCATTATACAGTCCAGAAAAATGAAAGAATCCGTTTTAACAGTATGAATATATCTCATGCATATGTTCATCTACATGGAGCAAACCATCACATAAGGCAGGCAGCCTGACCAGGGCCAAATTTGCTGCTGACGACTTCCCTGTTTGTTGCTAAACCAGGAACCAATCAATTCCAAAAAGCAGGAAACATGCTATCCTATATCCAATTATATATGTGTCTTCAACATTCTCCATGGACAGCAGAGGTAGACACATCACTTTCCAGTCACTCCAGGATTTAATGACAAAGGGTGGCTGTGGCTGAGTGGTTAGGGCAGTCGTCGTCCAATGCAAGAGTTGGGGGTTCGAATCCACCAGCAGTCACATGCCGACGTGTCCTTGGGCAAGATAACAAACCCCTCAATGCCTCCGATGTGTGTTCCATCGGTGTATGAATGTTATAAAGTTCTGATTAGTCTCTTTAGAATGATTTGTTCAATTAGCTTTGTAGAGATCTAGTAGAGTGCAGTCTCTGGATGAGCTCATTTGTATTTCTGGATTCAAATCAATGAAATAACAGTTCCTGTCCCATGAAGGTCCTCAGAGGCAGGTTTTGGTCAGAGGCCGAGTTCACTACACAATAATGACAACACCGTGGTCTAATGCTGAAGTACAGGCATTTTTTGTGCTTGGTGGCTGATGACAAAATTCAGAGCAATCTAGATGGAGCTCCGCCAATCCCCGACTCTCCCCAGTCTTCTCCACTGGAGCCTTGGAGCCTCCTTAGGCCATGCAAGGTGTCATCTCCCCGGCTCCAAGCTCTACCGGTCACCGCGGAAGATCCTCCGTGCTACCGACCCGGGGCTCAGTGCTCCAGGCCCCAGCCTTGCATTCACTGCAGGATCCGGGCTGTTCACCGTGGCATATCATACGAGGTGTCAACCTGCAGGAAGCACGTGAGGCTGGGGTCCGGACCCTGGCCTCGTGTGTTCATGAAGGCCAAACCCCGACCCCTGGCAGATGGGTGGACAGGGATGGGTCTGGGATGAAGGCTGGAAATGATTTTTAAAAACATTTTATGTATTAAATAATATATATTTTTTACACTAATTGTAACATAACCAGATATTTTGTACTGCAACAAGGTACAAGACAGGGGTGCCAGCACTCACCTCTTCTATTTGCATTAGTGAAAGAACAACTAGCTGTAGCTTTATGGCAAAACTCCATCATTAAGGGGATAAATCAATTAGGTACAGAGCACAAAGTTTCTTTATATGCAGATGACATGCTTTTGCATATGTATATCAGACCCGCTTACCAGCATTACTGAATTACTTACTTTGATTTTAAAATTTGGCAAAATATATATAAGGCTATAAGGTTAATCCTCAAAAGTACGAGTGGATGCCTGTGACCTTTATAGAAAAGAAAATCTTGGATGCCATACATTTTAAAATTAGTTTAAAAAATGTAAATACGTTGGCATTTGGGTAACTCAAGAGCATAAGAACTTCTACACAACTGATTATCTACCTTTCATGGTGAACCTTAAACAGGACATTGCTAGATAGCAATCTCTGCCTCATACTCTGAGGGGTAGAATAAACTCTGTAAAAATGAATATCCTACTTAAATTTCTATACCTGTTTCAGAATCTGCCAATCCCCCTTACTAAATCATTCTTCATCAATCTGAACAGCCAGCTATCAGCATTTATTTGGAAGAAAAGCTTCCACGGATTTCCAAGAGGGTCTTGCATCTGTCCCACAGGCTTGGAAGCATGTCACTTACTAATTTCATGCACTATTGCTGGGCAGCTAATATCAGAGCTCTGCTATTCAGGTTGGGTAAAAAGACTCCTTCTCCCAGTTGGATGGCTTTTGAAAGGGCTTCAGTTAGATCCAGCTCATCCTCTTCATTACTCTGCTCTCCACTGCCTTTTAAATCAGTCAGTATCAACCAACACTTCTAACCAAATTGTGATCTGGGCAGTTAAGATTTGGAATCAGTTCAGGAGGGCATTTAACTGTACAGAGTTACTGTTTCTGGCACCTGTGTAAAATAATCATATGTTTACTCCCACATTAGCTGATACAGCTTTTGACATCTGGGTCTTGAGGGGAGAACATTTTCTATATGATCTTTATGTTGATAAATTTACCTCTTTGGATCAGTTGTTACAGAAGTTTAATATTCACAAGTGACAGTTTTTCAGATATTAGCAGCTGAAACATTTTGTGAGGTCTCACTCTGACTGTTTTCCTTTGTACCCTTCTAAACATTTTGTGATTAAGATTTTGGAATGCAGGTCTGATGCCAATGAGGCCTTCATCAAGAGATATACTGTGCTCAGTTTATACCATGAGACCAGTTTAGATTACCTTAAACTGAAATGGGAAACAGACTTGGAGGAGTCCATTTCAGACTCAATTTGGTGAAAGATCATTAAGAACATTTACTCATTTTCAATCTGTGTGAGACATACTGTTCAATTCAAGGTGGTGCACTGGCTGCACTGGTCCAAAGACCAGCTTTTTTCTTCTTCCTGTTTTAAAAGCAAATAACCATATGTGGAGATTCTGCATTTTGTTGCTGTTTATCCTGGCTCCTGCAACTCCTGAATGGCAGGGCAGACCCAATTTCTCACAGTTGTTCCTCATCCCGTCCTCATGGAGGACTGCTGCTCTTAAACAGCTGTGGCCCAGCAGTTCGATGCTGGATCATTGAAGCCTTATGGGTAACTTTGTGACAGCCCCTGCTGGAAGTAATTCAGTCCTTGAATGTACTAGTCTCAAGGGAGGAATCCCTGTGGATTATGATGTTTGCAGATGACATTGTGACCTGTGGTGAGAACAGGTAGAAGAGAACTTGGAGAGGTGAAGGTATGCACTTCAAAGAAGAGCAATGAAAGTCAACCGTAGTAAGACAGAGTACATGTGTGAATGAGCGGGAGGCTGGTGGAACAGTGAGGCTACAAAGAGCAGAGGTCACAAAGGTGCAGGACTTCAAGTACTTAGGGTCCACTGTCCGGGAAAATGGGGAGTGTGTTAAAGAGGTGAAAAAGAGAGTCCAGGCAGGATGGAGTGGATGGAGAGTGATTTGTGACAAAAGGATGACAACAAAGGTCAAAGGAAAAGTTTACAAGACTGTAGTGAGACCAGTTATGTTATATGGTTGGAGATAGTGACATTGACAAAAAGACAGGAGAAAGAACTGGAAGTGACATAAATGAAGATGTTGACGTTCTTCCTATGAGTGACAAGGATGGATAAGATTAGGAATGAGATCATCAGAGGTACAGCACAGGTTGAAAAACTGGAAGATAAAGTTAGAGGCCAAACTGAGATGGTTTGGACATGTCCAGAGGAGGAACAGTGGTTTGGACATGTTCAGAGGAGGGACAATGGGTATATTGGTAGAAGGATGTTAGAAATGCAGCTGATAGGAAAAGGATATAGGAATGCAAAAGAGGAGATATATAGATGCATTTAGAGAGGACATGGAGGTAGTTGGAATGAGGACAGAGGATGCAGAGGCAGAGTGAGATGGAGGAGGATAACTCACTGTAGCAACCTCTGAAGAGGGAAAAGCTGAAAGAAGAAGTACTAATCTCTTTTTCTTGTGTGATCTTTCTTAAGTCCTGGCCTGCAGGGTTTCAGTTATTGGAAATATAATAAAATTCAAATTGTATTCAAAATATTTGATAATTTTTCCTCAATAAATAAATGACTAAGTATAATATTTTGTCTCATTTGTTTAACTGGGTTCTCTTTATCTACTTTTAGGACTTGTGTGAAAATCTGATGATGTTTTAAGTCATATTTATGCAGAAATATGGAAATTCTAAAGAGTTCCAAGCACCATTTGCTAAATGCAATGCATTTAGCAAACAGTACACACATACTGGCAGTGTGGCTTGGTACAAGAGGTAGCATTAAACTTAGTCATGTGTATCAACAGCAACACATTAATTTAATACAAGTTAAAACATGTGGAATATGAAGGATTTATCCATGCAGGTACTGATCCAAACTACGTGAACAGAAGGAGGCCATAGCAGAATGACCTACAAATGTATTTTTAAATAAGCAAGCGTCCACAGAGAAGCTAACAGAAGAACTCATTACCTGCAGGACATAAATGGAATGGTAAATGGACTGTACTTATATAGCGCCTTTCTATCTTATTTCAAGATACTCAAGACGGTTTACACTAGAATCTGTGCCCTCATTTACCCATTCATACAGCACTCTACTAGATCTCTACAAAGCTAATTGAACAAAGCATTCTAAAGAGACTAATCAGTGCTTTAGATCACATTCATACGCTGATGGGACACACATCAGAAGCTATGAGGGGTCCAGTGTCTTGCACTTGACACTTCAGCATGTGACTGCTGGTGGATTCAAACCCCCAACTCTCACATTGGAGGACGACTGCTCTAACCACTCAGCCACAGCCACCCCATAATCACTGTAGTCAGGTACCCTACATCAGAGCATTGTAGCAACACTATGTGTCATTGGTTTTATAGAAAGCACACTGACAATTGGTTGTCATCCTGATCAGAGAAAATCGGGCAGATGCAGATAAAAGCTAATGCTACCACAAAAGGTTATTGATGGTGTAAATGTTGAAAAAGCTTGAAATGCTGTATTGTTATCTGAGAGGCACATTTTCAGAAATAACACACAGACCCAAATGGGCTTGTAAAATAAGAATGTAATGATGCTATGTAATATTTTAGCCACACAGACATCAGGGTCTCTAAAAGAAACCTAAGAATAGTGCGGTAAATCAATAATGAATGTTTACCCCATCCTATGGTTATCTTACGTCTTCTTACCTATCTTTGATAGGCATTACTTTTAAACACAAGTTATAACATGGGTTCCTGTTCTGGAAGGAAATTCCAGTATTAGAGCTGAATATACAACAAAATGCAGAGTTATGTTACTTATCTAGATAAGGTAGCAACACTAAGTAGATCATATGACACTGTTAAATGATTTGAGACCTGCTCCATCTTTCACATGCACTTTAATAATTTGTACATGTTTCTTTGTGCATTAACATTTATGTTTATAATTACTTATACCATGATTACTATAAAACTGATTCATCCATCCATTTTCTTTACTCACTTCTTCCTTTTCGGGTCATGGGGGTCGCCGGTGCCCATATCCAGCAATCACTGTGCGAAGGGCGGGGTACACCCTGGACGGGTCGCAAGTCCATCACAGGGCCACATAGAGACAAACGAGACAAACAACCATTCACTCTCTCACTCACACCTAGGGACAATTTAGAGTTACTAATCAGCCTAACATACATGTTTTTGGTCTGTGGGAGGAAACCGGAGTACCCGGAGAAAACCCACGCATGCACAGAGAGAACATGCAAACTCCACCCAGAAAGGCTCCCGGACTGGGATTTGAACCGGGGACCTGCGCGCTGAGAGGCAGCAGCTCTATAATTCAATCCAATTAAATTCATTTTATTTATATACCTGCAGCGCCAAGTTACAACAGAAGTCATCTCAGGGCCCTTACAGAAATATTCACATACATAAAAAGTAAGTTTATAACGTTATTTATCTTAGGAGACAGTAGACTGCTTTGAATCTTAACTTTGTCGCAGACTCTCATCTTGAGCACGCATAAAGGCAACAGTGGAAAGGACAAACTCCCTCATGAGGAAATAACCTCAAGCAGAACCAGGCTCAGGACAACCGGCCATCTGCTTCGACGGGCTAGGTTTGTGAAGACAGGTAGGAGGAACAGACATACACTGTACAATGGCAGGTCGAGATTCACGTTAAGATACAAATAATTTCAAATGTGATCTATTCACTTTTATGCATTAGTAACTATTAAGTTGAAGAAATGAGGTCAATTTGTCCTCCAGTAGTTTAAGCCTATAGCAGCATAACAAGCGAACCCTGGGTATAGGAATAATCAAAAAGGAAAGTTGTAGGCCTGGTCTTAAAACTGGACAATGTGTCAGCCTTACAGACAGAAATTGTAAGTTGGTTCTGCAAAGGAGCCGGATAACTGAAAGTTGTTCCTCCCATTCAGCTCTTGGAAACTCTAGGAACCAAAAGTAAGCCTGCAATCTGAGAGGGAAGTAATCTGTTGGGAATATGTGAAAAATATAAGAGGGAGACTTTCAGCCCATCAGCCATTATTCACTGCACCTCTTCTTGGCCTTATTTAAGAACTCCTCTCACCACTCAACTCTGCCAGACTGTTGTACCTTTCATGGTTTCTGATTATCCAGGCATCTTGCTCTTGTTCTTGTCCACATCTGACATTCACACCTTGATCTTTGGATTTCAAACTCGTGTCTCGTCATTAGAATTTACTGCTCTGCCTGCTTCTTGCCTGATTGCGTCTACCCATCTAACCCTGGTTTCGACTACTTCTTCTGCCTATGGATTTCTACATTATGGTTTGACCCTTTGGACTTGTTATTGGAACTCTGACTCCCTGTGTATGACCCCCGCCTGTGTTTCTTGACTTTGTTCTTTGGATCTCTCTTCTGACCACACTCTCCTCAGCTCTGCCTTGCAGCTGCGCTTCACCGAGTTACAATGACATCATCCTGCCCAGCTCTAACAGGTGGTCCCCACCTTACCTGCTTGAGAAACTGACAGGTGGCTATTTTCCTCCTGCCTGTGATGACCTGTCACTGCAGCTGGATCCTGACTTTCTCCAGCAGCTAAAAATCAATAACCTGTTTTTGTTTTCACACTCATGTTGTCTGACTGAATTTTGAATCTTAAAACCTGAAGTCAGACATATGGATGCAGTAAGAGAGGGCATGGAGGTAGTTGGAGTAAGGACAGAGGATGAAGAGGACAGCGTGAGATGGATGAGGATGACTCGATGTGGAGACCCCTGATCAGGGAAAAGCCAAAAGAAGAAAAAGAAGAGGAATTCCTTCCTGATACAACAACCAATCACCAAGCTACCCAGCCCATATGTCTGGAGCAAAGGTCTGCCATCCAAGGCAATACAGGCAGCAGGTGAGTGGTATAAGGGCCTTATTCTAGGGCCCATAGTGGGACAAATGAGAAGGAGGCAGGTGTGGGGGCTTCACTTTTCCCACCCAAATATTTGATGTAACATTCAGGGGACTCATGAGACTCTGATGAGCTTTCTTGATCAGACTGGTGGTGTTGTTGCCCCAGATGTGGTTGTCATTCAGGTGCACACCCAAGTACTTGTAGATGGAGACCACTTCCACCACAGATCCTCCTACATTTGGGGGGTGGGGGTGGTGTTTGTTCCTTCTGAAGTCCACGACCATCTCCTTCGTCGTCTTCATATTGATGTGAAGGTTTTTCTCCTTGCACCAGCTCTCCAGGTGTTCCACCTCCTGCCTGTAGCTGGACCCATCATTGTTTGTGATGCATCCCACCACTGCTGTATCATCTGCAAACTTTACAATATGACAACCTGGATGGGTAGGGGCACAATCATACTTTGTACATGAGCAGAGTGAACAGGAGAGGGCTCAGCAAACATCCCTGAGGGGAGCCAGTGCTGAGGGTTATGATAGAGGAGAAGTTGTGGATCCTCTCTGACTGCTATTATAAGAAAAATTAAGCAGCAAATATACAAACCAGATTCCAAAAAAGTTGGGACACTAAACAAATTGTGAATAAAAACTGAATGCAATGATGTGGAGATGCCAACATCTAATATTTTATTCAGAATAGAACACAAATCACAGATCAAAAGTTTAAACTGAGAGAATGTATCATTTTAAGGGAAAAATCTATTGTTTCCAAATTTCATGGTGTCAACAAATCCCAAAAAAGTTGGGACAAGTCCATTTTTAGCACTGTGTGGCATCCCCCCTTCTTCTTATAACACTCAACAGATGTCTGGGGACATAGGAGACCAGTTTCTCAAGATTAGAAATAGGAATGCTCTCCCATTCATGTCTAATACAGGCCTCTAACTGTTCAATCGTCTTGGGCCTTCTTTGTCACACCTTCCTCTTTTTGATGCGCCAAATGTTCTCTATAGGGGAAATATCTGGACTGCAGGCTGGCCATTTCAGTACCCAGATCCTTCTCCTATGTAGCCATGATGTTGTGATTGTTGCAGAATGTGGTCTGGTATTATCGTGTTGAAAAATGCAGGGTCTTCCCTGAATGAGATGACGTCTAGATGGGAGCATATGTTGTTCTAGAACCTGAACATAGTTCTCTGCATTAATGGTGCCTTTCCAGACATGCAAGCTGCCCATGCCACAAGTGCTCATGCAACCCCATACCATCAGTGATGCAGGCTTCTGAACGGAGTGTTGATAACAACTTGGGCTATCCTTGTCCTCTCTGGCCCGGATGACATGGCGTCCCAGTGTTCCATAAAGAACTTCAAATCGTGACTCATCTGACCACAGAACAGTCTTCCATTTTGCCACACTCCATTTTAAATGACCCCTGGCCCAGTGCAAATGTCTGAGCTTGTGGAGCTTGCTTAGAAATGGCTTCCTCTTTGCACTGTAGAGTTTCAGCTGGCAACAGCGAATGGCACGGTGGATTGTGTTCACTGACAATGCTTTCTGGAAGTATTCCTGAGCCCATTCTGTTATTGCCTTGACAGTGGCATTCCTGTTTGAGGTGCAGTGACGTTTAAGGGCCCGGGGATCATGAGCATCCAGTAGAGTTTTATGGCCTTGACCCTTACGCACAGCAATTGTTCCACATTCTCTGAATCTTTTGATGATGTTATGCACGGTTGATGATGATAACTTAAAAGTTTTTGCTATTTTACGCTGGGTAACACCATTCTGGTATTGCTGCACTATCTTTCTGCGCAACAATGGTGGGATTGGTGATCCTCTTACCATCTTGGCTTCTGAGAGACACTGACACTCTGAGAAGCTCTTTTTATACTCAATCATGTTGTCAATTGACCTAATTAGTGTTAATTGGTCTTCCAGCTGTTCGTTATATGCTCAATTTCCTTTTTCCAGCCACTCAATGCTACTTGTCCCAACTTTTTTGGGATTTGCTGACACTGTGAAATTTTGAATCAACATATTTTTCCTTTAAAATGTTACATTTACTCAGATTAAACTTTTGATCTGTCATTTATGTTATATTACAAATAAAATATTGACATTTGCCATCTCCACATCATTGCATTCAGTTTTTATTCACAATTTGTTTAGTGTCCCAACTTTTTTGGAATCCGGTTTGTATTTCAGTAAAGTTATTAGGGAGGGCAGCAAGGTGGCGCAGTTGGTAGACCTGCTGCCTTTCAACGAACAGGCCACCCCACATCAAATCTCAGCCAGTGGCCTTTCTAGGTGAGGTTTGCATGTTCTCTCTGTGCATGTGTGGGTTTTATCCAGATACTCAATTTTCCTCCCACGATCAAAAATATGCATGTTAGGCTGATTGGTAACTATAAATTGTCCCTAGATGTGAGTGAGAGAGTGAATGATTGTTTGTCTCTATGTGGCCCTGTGATGGACTTGCGACATGTCCAGAGTGTCCCCTGCCCCTTGCACAGTGATGGCTGGACATGGACATCAGTGACCATGCAACCCAAAAAGGAAGAAGTGGGTAAAAAATAATGGATGAATGGATGGATGGATGGATGGATGGATGGATGGATGGATGGATGGATGGATGGATAGATGATGTTATTAGGATAATCCAGACATGATTCATATAGTATATTATTGTGCTCATCCAGACATTTTATTGCCACATCTCCTATTAGGCAAAAAAGAGAACCCAAACCAGTAAAATTGAAAGTAATAATGCATAACTCAAAAATATATATACTTCATTTGGTTTTATCTGCAACTACTGTGTTACATAAGAAACATTCCAGTTACAAGGTTTGGTGAGTTCTGTTGCAGAAGAAAGCCTCACTGATGAGGAGCTTGTGAATCAGTTCAGAATGATTATTCAAGCATTAGCCTACCTCTGACAGTTTCAGCATTAAATGTTGACCACCAACATGACTCACAGAATCTGTAAAAATACATGCAGAATTACAGGTGTATCTCAAAAAATTAGTATATTGTGAAAAAACCTAATTTTGTCAGTAACTTAAGAAAGTGAAACTCATTACATAGATTCATTACACACATAGTGAAATATTTCAGTCTAGGGATGCACAATATTGGATTTTTGGCCAATATCCGATATGTTGATATGTTAAAACTTATTTGGCCTAAAACCAATATCGATAATTTTATATGCTTTCCTTTGTCAAAACGTAGCCTTCTTATTTAGGCTTATTTGCTACAAAAATTGTGTAACAGTTGTAAGAGCTGGTGACATATAACAGCCATATTCATAACACTTTAACTTCTATTAAATGAAAAGTGTTAAATGTTATTTATTAGCATTAGTCACCTGTGATGCTGTCTCACTAAGTTGTGGTGGCTTGTTCCATGTTCCTAGCTGCAGTGTGGGATCCTCTGCACTCTTGTGCATGAAGGACAGACTTTTTAAGTTCCAAGTTTTTGTCTATCCATTGTGCTGTAAGACTAATTATGCTAAGAGGGCTAACACAACATCCAGATGTCTGTGGTAAAAATCACCCAAGTGCTATCGGCTATTAGCTTCTCAATGACGTCGGAAATGATGGCTTGTAACTTGGTTAAGGCTACTTCAAAAAAATATATCCAACAGGGGACGATGTAGCGGGCTCAACGTTGTCCAAAAATAACAAAGTCCATTCTCAAGAATATGGGTATACAATCCAACATTTTTCAATCAGGTCATCTGGACAGTTTCTTTTTTTTTTGTGCTGAAACATTTCACTTTCCATCCGGAAGGCTTCATCAGTCAAGGAAACACACAACACAAAACTAATTCTTCCCCCAACAGCTTACTCCAAAGTGGAACAAACCATTTATGTTGTTGAAAAATGTTGGATTGTATATCTGGATTATTGAGCATGGACTTTGTTGTTTTGAACCAGTTTGACATGACTGTCGACAAGGAAGAGGGCCTGCACCGGAGGAGGGGGTGTGCCAAAGAGACCATCTTAACACCAACATAACTGGTTTGTTCCACTTTGGAGTAAGCTGTTGGGGGAAGAATCAGTTTTGTGTTGTGGGTTTCCTTGACTGATGAAGCCTTCCGGATGGAAGGTGAAACGTTTCAGCACAAAAAAAAAAAAAAAAAACTGTCCAGATGACCTGACTGAAAAATGTTGGGTAGTCCAAAAATCTTCTGAATCTGACATCCTCACCAACGAGAAAAAAAAAAAAAAAAAATCACACTGCTGACTTGACTTCTTCCTCTCCGCCGTGATCAGATCAGGTAGCGCACGTGACGTCATCATGTTGTGCTGGCGCTGCAGACATCCTTGTCACTCGGTTGTCATACAAAAACAGCGTCTTTTATATCGGTGAGTTATTTTTATGGAATGGCCAATGTCTGATATTGAACTTTAACACTAATATCGGCCGATACCATGCTAATAATATTGTGCATCCTTATTTCAGTCCTTTATTTCTTGTCATTTTGATAATTATTTCTTACAAATAATGAAAAAACAAACATCATTGTGTCAGAAATGAGAATCTTCCACAGCCAGATGTCGGTACCTTTGTCAGAGTGGACAGGAGACGAGTCCTTCTGGAAAATGAAACCAGCATCTCCATAAAGCTCATCAGCAGCAGGAAGCATGAAGTCTCTAAAATGTCCTGCTGCTGTGTGGACTGTGGACTTCAGAAAACACAGTGGACCAGAACCCTCACAGGACATGGACCCAAACCATCACTAACTGTGGAAACTTCTCTCTGCACTTCAACAACGTGGATTCTGGACCTCCACTCCACTCTTCCTCCAGACTCTGGGACAATGATTTATAAATGACATGAACATTTGCTTTAATCTGGAATGAGGACATTGGACACTGAGAGACAGTCCAGTTATTTGTCTCCTCAGCAGGTAAGACATTTCTGATGTCTCTGGTTCAGGAGTGGCTCAACTTGAAGAATGAGACATTTGTAGCTCATGTCTAGAAGTTAAAAAGCTGATTAGGGTGTGACAACCGTCCGTCCATCTGTCCGACCTTCTATCTATCTATCTATCTATCTATCTATCTATCTATCTATCTATCTATCTATCTATCTATCTATCTATCTATCTATCTATCTATCTATCTATCTATCTATCTATCTATCTATCTATCTATCTATCTATCTATCTATCTATCTATCTATCTATCTATCTATCTATCTATCTATCTATCTATCTAT
>NC_056505.1:40308275-40332994 GCF_014905685.2 Nematolebias whitei | reverse complement strand
AGGAGCATTAAGTGTAGAACCACTAGACTGAGGAACAGCTTCTACCCTGAGGCTGTTAGACTCATGAATCTCTAACTAGAATAATCACTGTGAAAAACCATATCATGTTGCTGCTGATCTGTTTCATGTTGCTGCTGATCTGTTTCAATGTTGATGTGTTCATGCGTGCACATCTGCTCACAGACTCATGTTCATGTTTGTGGTGATGTTCAATGTTTTATGTTATGAGTGCTTAGTGTATATTTAGTTGATGTTTTTCTTAGTTCATATCTTAGATGTTATTACTGTTTTTCTTATACATTTTATTGTTGGATGTAACTGGGACCCCGTGTACATAATTTCGCTCCACCACATGTACCACATGAGGTGCGAATGACAATAAAGAAACTCTGACTCTGACTCTGACTCTGATCAGCCTGATTTTTAACCAGTACAGGCAAAAGAGAGCACATTACGCCAGTTTTGGCCTCACTGCACTGGTTACCGGTTCACTTTCGAATCCAGTTCAAAATACTCATGTATGTCTACAAATCACTGAACAGTTTCACCCCCCCCCCCCCCATCTCTCTGATCTGCTACAACCGTATGTCCCACCATGTTCCTTGAGGTCAGCAGAACCAGTTGCTCCTCACAGTTCCAGGAACTCGTCTTAAGCGCAGAGGAGACAGAGACTTCTCTGTTGCAGGACCAAGACTTTGGAACGAGTTACCTCTGCTTGTTAGACTGGCCCCCTCCCTCTCGGTTTTCAAGTCCTGTTTAAAAACCCACTACTATTCAGTAGCTTTCAACACCAGATGATCTGTGTTTTGAACCTGTATGCTCCACACTGGTTTGTCGTTATTATCTGCATCGTTTTTATGTCTATATTTCTGTTTTACTTCATTTTGTATTTTGCTTTGTGTGTTACCTGTTGTTTTGTCTGTACAGCACTTTGGTTGGCCTTGTCGCTGTTTTAAGTGCTCTATAAATAAAATGGTATGGTATGGTTTATTTTAATTTTAACCACTATGACTCAATTTAACCAGTTTTTGATTTAAATCATAAATAATATATATCATAAACTTAAGTTCCTATTTTTATAAAAAGAATGTGATAGTTGACACAAAAAGATCCCAATTCTTCAAAATTGGCTTTGTTTTTGTTCATGGTGATTTTTTTTCCTTTTAACCTTTGGGATGTATTTTAATGCAAATTATCTTATTTTTATGCTAATATAATTTGGGGAATAAATATACTAAAGTAATTTGTTTTTGGCTGCTCCCTTGTTCAGTGGTCACCACAACGAACGAACATGCATGAAAGATTTAACCATTTGTTTTACGACGAATGTGCTTTCTGACACTACATGGGCTCGAACCCTAAACCTCAAGATTACAAGACCGCGGCACTGAACACTGAGCTACCGTAGCCCCTTACAACAATAATGTACAAATTAATGTACTTTGTAAATTTTACCATGATAATAAAAACACGAGAAAGCACTGAATGTACATCTAAAACTGATTAATATTGTTCCATATTTTTTTAACAGAGCATTTCACTGTCAGACTGCAGGTTTACTTGTGGTTCCTAGAGTTTCCAAAAACAGAATGGGAGGAAGGTCTTTCAATTATCAGGTTCCTCTCTTGTGGAGCCAACTTCCAGTTTCTGTCCGTGAGGCTGACACATTGTCCAGTTTTAAGACTGGGCTGAAGACTTTCCTTTTTGATAAATCCTATAGTTAAGGTTGGCTTGGGTTTCCTGAGTTACCCCTTAGTTATTCTGCTATAAGCACCCTACTGGAGGACAAATTGACCACATTTCCTCACTCTGCTACTGTCTTTACTTGCTCTATTCTACCTGTTTGTATTTGTAATTATTTCTATCTTAATGTGTGCTTTTAGTTTTTCTTTCTATAGAAAGCACACCTGGACATATTCTGTGTTTGTCTGTTTCTCCTTCTTGTCCTCTCAAACCCAGCTGGCTGAAGCAGATGGCCACTCATCATGGGCCTGGTTCTGCTAGAGGTTTCCTCTTGTTAAAATGTGTTTTTCCTTTCCACTGTTGCCTTTGTGCTTGCTCAGGATGGGAGACTGTCAGGAAGTGAAGATTCAACGTGTATGCTGACTTCCTTCCTTAGAAAGATAACTTTTACTAATTGTCTTTTAAAATGTATGTGAATGATTCTGTTCAATGCCCTGAGACAACTTCTGTTGTAACTTGGTGCTATAGACATAAACTGAATTGAATTGATCTTTAGAGTTGACCGGTGTCTAAAGAGCCACTGCCACAGCTTTAGCAAAGCACAATCTTAACTATCAGTTAATTTTATGATACTGAGCTGACATTTGCTGAAGTGGTTGAGAAATCTTCCCATTACACACAGAGAGGGAACAAATCATGTGAAGAACTTCGGCAAAACGCTTTCATTCAACAAAAACTAGTTTTATTTAAAACCATTAAGATGATTAGAGAGAAGATCCATCTTGTAAAGACTAGACATCAATTCTACAGAAGCATATGAAGCCTAATAATACATGCAGCATTGATTACATATTGAATATTTAGAAAGAGGCTTTGAGAAAATTAGCTAAAAGTATTTTGCCACAATTTAAAAAAGGAACTCAGTGTGTAAGAATCTAAGTAATAATCTAATCGCCATTCCCCCCTGGCATACGTAGTCTCTTCTGAATTCAATCTCCCATTTACTTAGCTCTCGAGGAAACCTTTTATTAGATCCTACAACTCGTGTTTGTGCTGACCTCTGGGGGGACATATTAATCAATCAAAGTGTCATGTATGCCCAACCAAGTCTTGCTGAGGATTTTGTGAATAGAGAAAAATAGAATAAATTTAATCTTGTAGCAATATCATCAGGAAGAGGAGACGTGAACACTGGGAGTGGTTTTAATTATTCTCAGTGTCAACTACTCATTGGGCGAGTTATTTTATCGGCTTTTTATTTCAAACAAGCACACGAAACATCTGATAAAATGATTTTATTGTTAAAACTGTGGCTGTGGTATCAGAATTTCTCATGTCAGTCAATCTGATTAATATTTTGAAAATAGATTTACACCTAATTTTACTGTGTTGACGGGGGAGTGGTGGCACAGAGGTTAGAGAAGGTGGGTCTGTGATTGGAAGGTCACTGGTTCAACTCCCCTGAACTTACATAATCTAAATGTGGGTGGTAATGGTGAAGCACCCACACCTGCCTCCACCCTCATTTTCCCCACTCTGGACCCTTGAGCAAGGCCTTTAACCCCCACCATCTGCTCCTCTGGTGCCCTAGATAGCAGCCCTCTGCTCCACACAGAGGGCTGTGGTAGCTCTGTGATCTGTGGTTGTGTCAGGAAGTACATCCAGTATAAAAACAAATGCCAAGTATTTGTGTGAGTTAGTTCACTGTGGCGATCCCCAAAGAAGGGAGCAGCTGAAATTATTTTACTGTGTTGACATCATCTAAACTTTGGTCTGTGGTGTGACACATTTTTCGTACCTTCAGTTGGCACAAATTGTCGGCCTTGTGAACAGATGAATAAAAACAATGAAACTGAACTTTGTCCACTTTTTGTTACCTCTGGATCCTTCAGTGTCAACAAGCTCATTAATTCAACCTTTATTTATACAGGTTAATCCCATTGAGCTTCAGGAACTCATTTACAAGGGAGACCTGATTATAACAAAGACAACAACAGACAATCATAAAGGAAGCATACAAATTGAGAATAACGAGTGAAATAAAATGACATTAAAAAAGTGACAAAAAAAGAACAGCTAGAATATAAGGCGATGTAGAAAACTAAAAACAAGAACATGTTTGTCTTGGTTTTTGCCAGGAACTTAGCAGATGTTTGAAGTCACTTAGAGAGGTCAAGGTCGAGAGTATCAGATCTTTTGCAAGCTATTCCAGGAAACAGGAGCAGAGTAGGAGAAGGCCCTTTAGCCTAGTTCAGTCCTCAGTCAGGGAACACTGCGGGTAATAATGTCCTGAGAGTGCACGCTGTAGCCACACTCACGCAGTGACATGTAGGAGGAGATGTAAGAAGGCAGCAGACCAAGAAGTGATTTAAAGTTGAAAAGTGCAGGTATTACTGCTCAAGGGTCTGCTTTGGAAGACCAAGTTTCACATGTGAAGACAGGTTTCAAAGATTTAGGTTGTTTTCACACCAGATAGTCCGGTAGACTCGGTTCGGTTCGGGACCAATATTCATGACCTTTTGTTTACATTTGAGCTGGAGCGTTTGCATTCACACTGCACTGTGCAGTCGAGTCAACCTGTTGAACCAACCTGTTCCCCCACTCGCCTGTGGGGGCGCTGCACCAAGAACTACTGAAAGAAACAACACAAAAACCTCTGAAGACACATCTTCTGTAAATAAAAACAAAAATGAAGTGGCATCAAGTTTTAGCAGTTTTAGGAGTTATATTTTGTCATTTTTCAAAAATGGACTCAGCATGAGCAGAAGATGAGACAGAAGTTCATGGAGAATATTGTTTTTCCACACAAGGCAGCTGACGGCTCCATATAAGGTCATATAAGGTCAGAGAAATGCATGTTTGTTTACCCTGCGGAGCGGGGCTCGGTCTGTTTGCATTCACACTGCACTCGAACTGCGCTAGAGTTCTCTTCTACCGGACCGAGACCTAGGTTTTAGCCCGGGCCAGAGTTCGCCTTTTTGTTCCTTGACAGAGTTCGATGGCGCGTTCACACCTCCCCAAACGAACCGGACTTTCTAGGAAAACGAGCTAGAGTTCGATTAAAGCGGACTAAACAGAGCTGGTGTGAATGCACCCTTGGTTACCACAAACCCAAGTTTAGACCCTCAAGTTCTCCTTTATAAAACACGTCTCCAGTTAATGACCAAGGGCATGATTACCAAGGAGCTCAACACCAAAGCTATTTAAAGTTATTTTTTTTTAAGGATTATGTTAATCTCATAATTCTCAGCAAAGATTGAACAGATTTGCCTGATTTTGATCACAAAAGTTGTCAAAACCTTTGTTTACTGGTACCTGCGCTGACGTGTAAAGCTTAAAAAATGCCACCATTTTTAATGTTCTGTTCTTGTTTTTTTTTATTTTAGCCAAGGACTGTGGGAAAGCATTATTATTATTATTCTGAATAACGCTGTCGTTTTCAGAAGTTAACACAAAAGATGAATCAATGAAAACACAACACTTTGCTGCTCTGGTCAAACGTTGTCCTGAGAGTCTACAGAGATAAATTGTTGCATCTTGATTGAGATTGGTGAGGTGTGTCCCATGCCTGTTTGATGAACCAGAAAATGAAATGATTACTGTTGGGGTTCTATTGACTGCACTGCTGGTGACACTCTGGCTTCATCCCAAAGGTTAATTGGACTTGAACCCAAAAAATCAAGAGGTTAAGCAGGGTCACAGTGACAGCAGGTCCTTCTTAGAGCAGAACTCTCAAATGGCTGCTAATCAGGCTGATCAAAGAGGCTTTTATGATAATAGTACACAGTGAATCTTGTCAAAGTCTGCTTTTGCAACTGAACACAATAGCATTGATTTTTATATAATATCTTTGTTTTCTCCAGCGGCAGGAGACCAATAATGTTCACTCATTTCTACTCATGACAAATAATAGCTTCCTTGCTGTTTTGTTCACATTTCATTGTCAAAATGGTGTTAAAGGACCCAAGAAACCAACACAAAGACAAAATACTAAGTGAAAATGCAAATGTTAGTTGAAATAAAAGCTTACAGAGCAATGGACGTTTAAAACATAAAAATCAGGTATGCCACAAAACTTATCTTTTTCAGAATTTCAACCTTCTGGCATTAAAAACAAACAAAAAAATAACAGGAATATTCTTGTAGTCAGTCACAGGGAGTGGTAGGACAGAGGTTAGAGAAGGTGGGCCTGTGATCGGAAGGTTGCCAGTTCAACTCCCTGGACTGACAACATCAAAATGTGTGTGGGAAAGGTGAAACACCCATACTTGCCTCCACCCTCATTTGCCTCAGTCTGGGCCCTTGAGCAAGGCTCTTAACCCCCACCATCTGCTCCCCCGAGCACCCTAGATAGCAGCTCTCTCCTCCACACAGAGGGCTGTGGTAGCTTGTTAGTCTGTGGTTGTGTCAGGAAGGACATCCATCATAAAAACAATTGTCAAGTCTTCATGCGACTTAGTTTGCTGTGGTGACCCCTGAAGAAGGGAGCAGCTGAAAGAAGAAAAAAATATATATACTTATCTTTAATAGGTAGAACGAATTTTTTATGGAATCACCCAAACTTGAGAAAAAAATAGTGGAATTACTCTGTGAAACAAACATCTGCATCAGATTAAAACTGTTAATAAGTCCTCAGTTCAAAACAAGTTTCACATCTTGGAGAGCCGGTACACAGAATAGACATGGCTCCAACATCCAAGATGTCAGCAGAAACAAAGGAGAGGATTATGAAAAACTTCTAGAAGGTAAATCATCACAAAATGTTTCAAAGAGGTTGGTTGTTTCCAGTCTGCGTCTAAAATCTGGACCAAGTACAAACAAAATAAGACGACCGTAAAAGAGAAGCACACTGATAGACCAGGAAAACATTAGTTTTAAATGAAAACAAAATGTCTTGAAAACAGAAAATGCAAAACAAAACAAATGAGAAAAAAGTGAGTGAAAATTGTAATCTGTAATATGTAAGGAAAGTAGGGCTGCAACTAACGATTATTCCAATAATCGATTTATCGGCCAATAATTTTTTCGATTGATAGATTGAATCGGCAAAAAAACACAACATTTTAATTTCCACCCCTTTATTCCAAAATTGAACATTTGACTGACATAGCAATTCACACAAAAAACAGGTAGCTATTTTACTATTCTGTTAGTAAAATATTGAATAATAAAAAATAAAAGTTAGTCAAATAGCTTAAAAAATAAATGTACACAAAAATATATACAAATGTATCTTTATACCTGCACAATATGTAGCTACTTTGTAAAATGTGTCACTGAGGGAAAAGTGTAACCTGGATTAAAAGTGTGGATTATTGTAACCTGGATTAAAAGTGTGGATCATTTTAGTGAAGCCTTCGTCTTCAACCATCAACAGAGGCCTCATGTCAGTGACGATCATTTAAGGATGTTTCAGTGAAGACAGCTGCTGCTGTGGTTTCCATGTCCATCATGAAGGATGTTGTTGTTTGTTGTTGTTTTCTAGAATGAGAGAGTAAATATGTATTATAGCATAATTTACAGCAACTCAAGAAATGTCTTGTTTCACTTACAGTGTTAGGTTCAGGCAAAAGTAGCTAAAAGAGCAATTAAACACACACACACATATATAAAATACTTAATTACACACATTTGAGTAGATGTAATAAATTACTTTAATTCCTGTTTAAATGCAATTCATCCTGCCATATTTGCAGTGTCTTCAGACTTTGCCAACAAATTAAAAGTTGAAGCTTAATCATTAAATTATTATATTTGTGTTAGATTTATTTATAAATCACATTTAAACACTGATTGTACTTATTAAATAAAATAAAAAGTAACTCACACGTTCTCTATCACCATCATTAATCAGATAAACAAACAAACAAACAAACAGCAGCTTCATCTCCCAGACAGACTGACGTTACGTTTTCTCTCTTGGAAACAGAACAATGTGTTAAATCGTAGAGACTCACCTGCAACACGAGTTGAGAGTGAAACATGTTGTATCTGCTGCAGCTCCTTCCTCCTCCTCTTGACTCCGACATGTTTACGTTTATCAGCGTGTTTTTCCTGTGTTGTGTCGGCGATTTTCAAAGCGGCATGTTTCTCATTTTTTATCTTTGTGAAGAGCTCCTACACTTTGGGGGACTTGGGTCGAACAGTTTTCGCTGCGTCGGTCATTTGTAAAATTTACTTATTTTCCTTTGAAAACAGCCTCTGCTCTGTTTCCTCCTCGCTCTGTTCAACTCGCGTTGCAGAGGTTTTTTTTTTTCAAACTTTATTCAGTCAGTCAGCATTGACAATGAACTGCCCGTGAACAAACCGAAACGGCTCCGCAGCGCCGCGAAAGACGCATAATCGCGCGACACAATGAATTGATAATGAGATTCGTTGCCAACGCTTTTAATCATTGATTTTTATCTATTTTATCGATTCGTTGTTGCAGCCCTAAAGGAAAGGAATGGGAATATAAACAGAAAGTCAAACCAAATCCATCATTAACACCTACACAGAATTTTAAGAAGATGACTGCCTGAAGAAAACACTTTAGATTTCCACAGTCACTGAAGAAACAAACCTCCATGTCAGGTACAGACACAGGGCAGATGCAATCATCACATCTTTAACTAGTGACAAAGTTTACATTTTGATTTTGGACACCACATTTTTCAAAAAATGTTTACTGCTGACTTCATTTTTCAAGATTATGCATCTTTCCTCAAGACATAGGATGAGAAACTTTCTTTCAAAGAAAGATAACATCTTCTCTTGAGTCTGTTTTCCCTGTACTTGATATGGTAAAGCAACTTTGACGAGCTTCAACAAGTACAGTGTATTTCTTTCTTCTTTTTTTACTGTTTCTTAATGCCAAAAATTTGGGAATTTGAGGATCATAGTTTTGTGGCGGGCGGCACGGTGGCTCAGTTTGAGAAAGCTGTAAGCTCGACTTTCGGCGTAAGGAATCAATTTGACTGTGTAGTGAATTAGGCCTCCGACCTCAACCTGTCTCTGAAGACCTTCAGTGGACAGGAACTGTTATTTCATTGATCTGAATCCAGAAATACAAATTATCTCATCAAGAGACTATTTAATTGTATCCTGAATTAATCAATTGAAAGAACACTCTTCCTTTTTTCATTTTCATTACTATTTTAAGATATCTTGATTATCCAAAGTGTGTTTAGTTTATACCATTTCTAAATGTTGAAGTGAACCACTCATTTAAATCAACTGTGAAACAGTATTAATGATTTTTAAACCTCATTAGACTTAGAAATCAAGTTAAATGTCTATTTACAAAGTAATTGTGCATTTTGATCTTCTGTCTGAATGAGTGGATTTGATGTCGGTCAGAAATCAGGGATGTTGGTCAGAAGTCAGAAAGCAAGTTATGAGAACGAAGTGCCTTGTTTTAAAACTCAGCAGACAGTAAATAAGAAGCTGGCACCTGCAAAGTTTCTCACTTTTTCAAAATATTTTTCTCATCTGTAACTAACCGTTCTTAAACATTCCTGCTATCTTTTGACTCCTAATAACCCTCTGACATCACTGAAACACCGCCCCTGCTAGTTGTTTCAACCAATCAGGAAGTACCAAGTGACAGGAAGTGAGTACTCTTTAAAAAGTCAACACTTCCTGGGACTATTCAGTCTTCTTTCAGTCTTCCTCTATAAAGACTTCCCAGGAGTCTTCCACTTCTGAGTGGGATTTCTGACTGGAGTCTTACTGAGAGTTCCTAAGGAACTTTCAGATTTAATCAATAGCTGATGGATTTGACCGTGAGACAAGGGTCTTTCCATACCAGTGGAGTCACAGCGCCTCACTGTGAACTCACCCGGGCGTAACGCCCTACAACTTCGATGGAAGCTTGTTCTGTTGAATGGAGTAAACCACACGACTTCGGACGATGACCAGACACCCTGACCGGAGACGCTGAAAGGTAGCGTGCAAAGGGACCTCTATACTGGAGCTGATCCATCCACTGCAAAGGTAAAGAGACGTCACGAGTTGTCACGCACTAAGTGGACCGGGGGTTTGAGCTGGTGTTGAAAGAAGAGTGCTAATTCTGGTCAACAAACATACATTTTCCTTCATCCATCTTTCTTTTAAATCTATTTCTTCTCTTTAACTTCTATTTGCCAGTAATCTAGATGCCTTAAGAGGTGAATCATCCTCGATCAATAATGTTTTGTTGTCTTGTTAGTAAAGCGTGCCAAGTTTTTATTAATCAGAAACAGATCAGCAAATCAATGTGTACATGTTTTGATGTTAAATTTTGATTCTGTTAAATAAATGACCGCATTTATTCTGATGGGTCAAAGATAAAATGGCGTCTCATATCACTGATTAAACAATCCACTCACAGTTATCTCGGTCACATGGCAGAAATTTAACTCGAAAAAGAAAGAATCCATTGTAATTAAACAATTAATATTCTTTGTGCTTGAACTAGCTTTAAGAATAATTAATTAGTAGTGAAGCTAACAGCAAAGCTGTCCTGACTCACTACAGCTGTTTGGAGTCACCATCAGAGAAATGTACCAGCAAGACTTTAAAAGGCTGGACTATGCTACGACCTTCCCTTAAAATTCAATGTCTTTACCGGCCTATATGTACATGTATCACATCTATTTATGTGCTATGCTGTGGTAGGTTTTTTTATGCCTCAAACTGTGCTCTGCCTAGGACATGGTGTGAGAGATCTTTTTTTATACTTTCTCTCCTCACATTTTCTTCCCTTTTCTCATCTAAGCAAAAATATTATTCTGAATAAGAATAAGAGGGCCGTGCTAATTAGCAGCAGCTTTGTGCACTCCGTCCATCTTTCGGATGACTGTACGTACATTTTCTTGTTTTATCTTGGTGTAATGACAATAAAGTTTATTCTGATTCTGTTTCTTAATGCCAAAAGTTTGGGAATTTGAAAATCATAGTTTTGTGGTGGGCATGGTGGCTCAGTTTGTAGAGCTGTTGCCTCTCAGAGAGAAGGTCACCAGTTCATCAGTTCAAATCTCAGCCGGGACGTTTCTGGGTGGAGTTTGCATGTTCTCTCCGTGCATGTGTGGGTTTCCTCCAGGTACTCCAGTTTCCTCCCACTGATCAAAAACATACATGTTAGACTGATTGGTAACTCAAAATTTTCCCTAGGTGAGAGAGAGAGTGAATGGTTGATTGTCTCATTTGTTTCCATGTGTCCCTGTGATGGACTAGAGACCTGTCCAGGGTATCCCCCATCTCTCACACAGTGATTGCTGGACATGGGCACCGGCGACCTCTGGGACCCAAAATTGAAGAAGCGGGTAAAAGATAATTGATGTATGGATAGGTAAAGATAATGGAAAGATAGTTTTATGGCATATCTGTGATTTTTAAAAGACAAATTAAAAAAAAAAATCAAACAGCATTTTCCTTGAGAGGGGCTGGACCTTATTCCACTCTGGAGTTGCCCATGGTGAGAGGTGTTGAGCTGGTGTGGGTCTACTTGTAGCCCCCCCGACTTGGTGCCTGTGTGTTGGAGTTTTCCCTGGTAGATGAGAGGGTGGCTTCCCTTCACCTTCAGGTGGGGGACGGGCTCTGACTGTTGTTTGTACCTATGCGCCAAACTGCAGTTCAGAGTATCCGGCCTTCTTAGAGTCCTTGGCAGGGGTGCTGGAAGGTGCGCCAGCTGGGGACTCCTTTATTCTTCTGGGGGACTTCAATGCCCACGTGGGTAATGACAGTGTGACCTGGAGGAACATGATTGGGAGGAACGGCCTGATTTGAACCTGAGCGGTGTTCTGTTGTTGGACTTCTGTGCTAGTCATAGTTTGTCCATCATGAACACCATGTTCGAACATGAAGGTGTCCATAAGTGCACTTGGTACCAGGACGCTCTAAGTCGTAGATCGATGATTGACTTCATAGTCGTGTCATCTGATTTGCGGCCGTTTGTTTTGGACACTCGGGTGAAGAGAGGAGCTGAGCTGTCAACTGATCATCACCTGGTAGTGAGTTAGATCAGATGGTGGGGGAAGATACATGACAGACCTGGTAGACCAAAATGTGTAGTGAGGGTTTGCTGGGAACGCCTTGCAGAAGAACCCGTCAGAGAGACCTTCAACTCATACCTCCGAGAGAGTTTTAACTGCATCCCAGCTAAGGTGGGGGACATTGAGTCAGAGTGGGCCATATTACGCGCTTCGCTTGTTGAGGTAGCTGCCTTGAGCTGTGGCCGCAAGGTTGTTGGTGCTTCTTGCAGTGGCCATCCATGAACTCGGTGGTGGACATCCCGGGTTAGGGAGGCTGTCAAATTGAAGAAGAAGTCCTATCGGACCTTGTTGGTCAGTGGGACTCTGGAGACAGCTGAGGAGTACTGGAGGGCCAAACGGTGTGCAGCCTTGGCTGTTGCTGAGGCAAAAGCTCGGATGTGGGAGGATTTCGTTGAGACTCTCGGTCGGCTCCAAGGAGATTCTGGCAAACTATCAGGCGGCTGAGGAGGTGAAAGCAGCACTTTACTAACACTGTGTTTAGTGAAGGTGGGATGCTGTTGACCTCAACCAGTGATGTCGTCGGGAGGTGGAAGGAATACTTCTCAGACCTTCTCAATCCCACTAGCACATCTTCCATGGAAGAAGCTGAGTCGGGAGACTTTGGGGTTGATCCGTCCATAACCATGGCTGAGGTCGCCGAGGTAGTTAAAAAGCTCCAAGGTGGCAGGGCTCCAGGAGTGGATGACATTCACCCTGATTTCCTTAAGGCTCTGGATGTTGTGGGGCTGTCTTGGCTGACACACCTTTGTAACGTTGCGTGGACATCTGGGACAGTGCCACTGAACTGGCAGACTGGGGTGGTGGTTCCCCTCTTCAAAAAGCGGGACTGGAGGGTGTGCTCCAATTATAGGGGCATCACTCTCCTTAGCCTCCCTGGTAAGGTCTATTCAGGGGTACTGAAGAAGCGAGTCAGATCGTAGGTCGAACCTCAGATCCAGGAGGGACAATGTGGGTTCCGTCCTGGCCGTGGAACACTGCATCAGCTCTTTACCCTCACTGGGGTCCTTGAGGGTTCATGGGAATTTGCCCATTCAATCTACATGTGTTTTGTGGACTTGGAGAAGGCATTCGACTGTGTTCCTTGGGGTACACTGTGGGGGGTACTCCGTGAGTATGGGATTGGAGACCCGTTGTTATGGGCTGTTTAGTCCCAATACAAGCGGTGCGAGAGTTTGGTTCGCATTGCCGGCAGTAAGTCGGACCACTTCAGGGTGGGAGTTTGACCCTGCCAGGGCTGCCATTTGTCACTGATTCTGTTCATAACTTTTATGGACAGAATTTCTTGATACGGCCAGCTGGCGGAGGGTTTTGAGTTCGGTGGCCTCAGGATTCCATCTCTGCTCTTTGCAGATGATGTGGTTCTGTTGGCATCATTGTGCCGTGATCTTTAGCTCTCACTGGAGTGGTTCACAGCCGAGTGTGAAGTAGGGCTTTAACAGACTACTCGAGTAATCTACACATCGATTCCTAGGACATCTATCGAGTTTTTTAATTTCATGTCGAGTATTCGTGGTGACATCATTATGTCGCTCTTACGTCATTGCGTCACGTCTCCCATGATCCGCACCAGGCGCAGGTTACAAAATGGATTCCTCCAAGCAGACAGATGGAGCGGAGCAGGCCCAGTCTTGGCAAACGGGTAGAAATACATCAATAGTATGGAAATATTTCACTAAAGATGAATCTTCCGGTTCAACTACCGTAAGAAAACAGAAAATGAATCAACTTCCTGATTGTTTGGAGCTCATTGCGAACCAGTGTTATACCATATTCTGTGACCACCGTATATTGTGACCATAGGGGTCGGTGTTGCATGCACTGTTGCAGGTCACAGAATATGGTGTAACACTGGGTCCAATTGACCGAACCAGAACCAGCTTCCTCTGACCTTGTTTCACAAACAAAAAACAAAAAATATTCATCTCTAAACCTATAAAAACATATAAACATATTAATCTCTAAAACTAAACCTAATGCACACCACTGTGGGCGGTGGTGCGGGGTGGTCGTCCGCACTATTGTTTTTAATTTCGTTTTTGACGTGCCGCATGTTTCTTTTACTTTTGCAGCTTAATAATATAACTTATAGTTTAGTTTTTCCTGTGACTTATTTGCAGTATCATAAATGGTAGGATACTAATATATGCTCTCAATCCTGATGCATGCCCAATAATCCAGGTAAAAAAAAAATCTAAAAAAGTTAAATCTGGTCCTTTGGACATTCAAAAAAACAAACAAAAAAAAAAACAAAGCAAAACAACAAAAATATAGAAATGTTTCGTCTTTCATCCAAAATACTTCTTCAGTATGAGGAGCTGTATTCAGCTCAGTCTTATAAATAGCACCTTCTCAGAGTGGATCAACCAGTTTGCTGCTGACAACCAAAACCAGCTGCTCACGTGATCAAGAAGGGCCATCAGCCTAACAATGGATCATTAGCACCCTGATGGTCATTTGCTATTCACAGGAGGCTGAGTGATACTAGCAATAACAGCATTGTAAGAGAGGAACATGGAGGCCTCCACCCCTGTTTAATGATGGATGATTTCTTTTCACAAAGATGGCCTCCTTTACTCCTCTCTCAAACCATTGTTCCTCTCTATCCAGGATGTGAACATCTTCATCCCTGAAAGAGTGACCGCTGGCCTGGAGATGAGTGTAGACCGCAGAGTCCTGGACTGAAGATGTTGATCTTCTGTGTTGGGCCATTCTTTTGGCCACTGGCTGTTTAGTTTCCCCGATATAAGACTGACCACAGCCCTCCTGACACTGAACAACATACACAATATTACTCTGTTTGTGCTGGGGGACTGGATCTTTGGGATGAACCAGTCTTTGCCGTAATGTATTTTGGGGTTTAAAAGCCACTGGGACGTTGTGTTCAGAAAATAAACATCTCAGTTTCTCTGATACTCCCACAACATATGGAATGACAACTTGTCTGGGTCTGGGTTCCTCCTTTTCACCTGATGGCTGACTGGAGTCCTGTTTGGGTTTCTTCTCTGCTTTCAGGAAGGCCCAGTTAGGATATCCACATTGCTCTAGAGCACAGGTGTCAAACTCCAGGCCTCGAGGGCCAAAGTCCTGCAACTTTTAGATGTGTCTCTGACGCCACACAGCTGAATCAAATAAGGAGGTCATTAGCAGGACTTTGGAGAACTTGACTGCACTGAGAAGCTAATTCAGTCATATGATTCAGCTGTGTGGCATGAGAGACACATCTAAAAGTTGCAAGACTCCGACCCTCGAGGCCTGGAGTTTGACACCCCTGCTCTAGAGCCTGTCTTGTGTGGGATTTCTCCTTCTGCCTGGCTCCTGAGTTAGTGGTGTCGCTGTCTGCTCTGTGGTACAGAGTCCTGATGACTCCTAACTTCTGCTCCAAAGGGTGATGCGAGTCAAACTGCAAATAGTAAAATATGCTCCCAATGTTTTGTTGGTCTTTTTTGTCAATAATGACCTTTTTTTGCGGTTTTATTTATTTATTTATATTTGTATCTTTAGATCCTATGATGTCATCAAGTACTCGAGTTCTACTCGAGTTTTATTATGTTAATGTTGAGTTTAAAAATTATGTAGTTGTTCAACCCCTAGTGTGAAGCGGCTGGGATGAGAATCAGCTCCTCCAAATCTGAGGACATAGTCCTCAACTGAAAAAGGGTGGATTGCTCTTTTCAGGTTGAGGGTGAGGTTCTGCCTCAAGTGTAGGAGTTCATGTATCTCAGGATTTTGTTCACGAGTGAGGGAAGAATGGAGCGTGAGATTGACAGATGGATTGGTGCAGCATCTGCAGTATTGCAGACTCTGTACCAGTTCGTTGTGGTGAAGAGAGAACTGAGCTGTAAGGCAAAGCTCTCTGTTTACTGGTCGGTCTACATTCCTACCCTCACCTATGGTCATGAGTTCTGGATAGTGACCAAAAGAATTAAATGAGTTTTCTCCACGGGGTAGCTGGACTCTCCCTTAGAGATAGAGTGAGAAGTTCAGTTTTCTCGGAGTAGAACCGCTACTCCTTCACATCGAGAGGAGCCAGTTGAGGTGGTTCGGGCATCTGGTAAGGATGCCACCTGGGTGCCTCCCTAGGGAGGTGCTTTGGGCATGTCCAACTAGGAGGAGCCCCCGGGGAAGACCCAAGACACGCTGTAGAGACTATGTCTCTCGGTTGGCCTGGGAACGCCTTGGAATCCTCCAGAAGAGCTGGAAGAGGTGGCTGTGGAAAGAGATGTCTGGACCTCCTTACTCAAGCTGCTGCCCCCGCGACCCGACTGCGGAATAAGCAGAAGATAATGGATGGATGGATGGATGGAACAGCATTTTCCAACAACAGTGATTCTATACTTTTTGCCAAGGGTTGTATGAAGGGATGACTGAGTGAACACAGAGCAGGTGAATGACAGAAGGTCAGGATGACTGAGGACAACAATGGGCAGAAACTCAGACACGATGAAATAAACTGAAACAAGTGGTTCACTTATGCCCCCCATCGCTGAGGGATTTGAATAATCAATGTACTTTTGTACATTTGGACTTTTGGACTGGAACTGGACTGGGACTATTAGGAAACCTTAATGTTTTTGGTCAGAGATATTCAATTACCCTGTTGAGAAGAACAGAGGTTGTTTATTTTTTGTCCATGGCATCGCAGAGTGACAAATCCTGGTGATGGAAAAACGTTACCACCAGGCACTGTGGTCGAGCCAGGAGGTGGCCAATAGTGACTTTTCTTATGTCTAGATGCAGCCACACGCCAAAACAGAAGACGGTGCGTTGCTTATTTTTCAAATTATGCTGCTCACAAGTTGGCTGGACATACATTAGTCCCTCATTTATCATGGGTGTTTGGGACCACGCCTACCCGCGATTAGTGAAAAACCGCGAAGTAGGGATATATTAGTTCCAGTTCATTTCCAGTTCAGTAAACTTTGTCAAGCCATGTGCCAATGCTGCAATCACACTCACTCATCACTGTTACTCCCAAACTCCCTCCTTAAATAAACAATTTAAATTTAAATACTGTAACATTTTACATAAAATATTACAGTATTTAAATTGAAATGGTAGAGAAGAGAAGTGCAGCAGGACATCAAAGGGATGTCACACAGCTTCAGCTTTGCAGCACAGAGCAGAAGTGTACTTTTTGATCAATTGCACTTCAGCAGTTCTAAAATAATTAAAAAATAACTTTTAACACTTTTATATTTTGTGATTGATGATTTTTATGATGTGACATACTTTGAATTTTAAGGTGGAAGACAAAAGTCGATCGGTGCATCTGGACAGCAAAGGGAACCCTTCACAAAGCCACAGCAGGAGAAATGTGTATGCGTGGCAGAGAAGGAAATCAGCTGATCAGCTGCAGGGAGTCTTCCCTTCCACTTGTGGGCTGCACACATGGTGCAAAATCATTTAATATAATTTATTTGAAATAAACAATCCATGGCTCATCCATCAATAAGACAATTGTGTCATGTCCAATCTTACTTTGAAATTCCGCGATATAGCAGATCCGCGATAAATGAACCGCGAAGTAGCGAGGGACTACAATATTGGATTTTGACATGGCGACGCAATTTTTGAGAGGAACCTTTCTTACACCTAGATGTAGATCCACGCCAAAAGGGAAGTCAGGTCTTCTACGATTTTTTACATTATCAAAACACAGACAGACGGAGGGTGTTTCCAGTTCACTTCACTTCACTCCATACCAGGGAACAAAAAAAACAAAAAAATTTTTAAACATCCAAACCAAAACACAAAAAAGACATGAAAAACATGAAACTGTCGTAGTTTGCGGTTAGCAGTGAACCCAGAGTGCAGAACAGGGACTCAACTCGGCAGATATACAAAAAAATAGATTTTAATGGTAAATAAAAGTACAAAATAAACAGGCTGACGGGGCAGCAAAACTTACATGAATAGGCACGGGGAACTCAGGCGACAAGAGAGACACGGGGAACTCGAGGGACCAGGAAGACTCAGGACAAAACTCAGGACAAGACTCAGGACAAGACTCAGGAGACCCAAGGGAGAGAACCAACGAAGACGACCCGACCAAGGACAAGACAGAATAGGACTGCTTAAATACTGGGAGAAGACGAGACATGATGACAAACAGCTGGGACGAGACACAGGTGGCAACAATGGAAACTAACGAGGAAGCACGAGGGAAACAGACACAAACCGGGCCACAGAAAAGTACCGTCCTTACAGAAACGGGGGAGAGGGTGTGTTTGTGGGGGTGGGGTGGTTTAAATTTGCAGTCTTGTCTGTCACTATTTAAACTGTATTATTGTTATTCTAACAGGACTCCATCCTAAAATCTTTAATACACGATTTGATAGAAAATAAAACTCGATTTTTCTCGCAGAACTCCTGCTGGCTGACTTTGTTTCATGAGAAAAGCTTTGTCAGCATGACTCATGTACGCAGGTGAAGCTGACTCGCTTCCTGTGCACTGAGTCATTAATTTTTTTACAATTTTGGACATGAAACATCCGGAGTCTGGTCCCTCTGAGATAAGAAAAGCAGAACATGTTTATGTTCATACATGGATACACATGATGAACTCTGACACAAACACAAACTAAGTACACAAAACTAATGTGTTGTACTGTTTGTGACTTTTTTTTTTTTTTTACTTTCTTTTGGTAATCTGCTCAAGTTTTTGCATTTTTTTGCACCTGCCTCTCCAGATATCTCCGCTTCTGTATTACTGAACTTATTTACTTTTACTTGTGTCTTTGCACATTTATTGCAACTTGCACATGTTGATGCATTTTTGTACCTTAAACATTTTATATCTCTGCTGCTATAAACATAGAAATACGTTACACTGCTAACAATTTATCAGAACATGTTTCTACCTCATGTACCACCCACACATGTGTTAATCAACACGTGTCTCTAGTCTTCTCAATAAATACTTGTTTAGACTAGAATGTTTAGATTAGGTTAGATGTCTTTTTGCATTTATTTAGATTAGGTTAGATGTCTTTTTGCATTTATTATGTCTGTTTTTATGTTTTGTTCTGTTGTGTATCCTCACTGTGTGTTATATTGCTTGCACGTTATGTTTTGCACCTTGATCCTGGAAGAACACTGTTTTGTTTCAATATGTATTTGTACTTGGTCTCTTAGACCACACTATTGGTTGGTTTTCTAATTATCTCTTTGATAAGAGGCAATGTGTTCAACATGATGGTACTTCTTCCAGTTATCTAACAATGGTGTACCACAAGATTCAGTCTTAGGACCCATCTTCTTCACAAACTACATAAATAATGTAGGTCAGATCATCCCTGATGCTTCCTTACATTCCTTTGCCAACAACAAAGCAGTTTATTGTTGAGCTAAAACGGTTGATAAGGCTTTCTAGCTTTTACAGTTCGCTTTTGACATCATCCAGTCAGATTTGTTCCGTCTCAGACTTTTACTAAACACTGACAAAACCAAAGGGATGTTGTTTTTAAACAGGAAGTCGGTTCAAGCAGTCCTTCTTTCTGTTTTATCTTTGAATGGTGTCCCTATTGAGTTTGTCAATTCTTACAAATACTTGGGTATCTTGGTCGACTCCAATCTCTCTTTTAAGCCTCTTGTTGAAAACTTGGTAAAGAAACTGAAAGTTAAACTGGGTTCACCAACATAACTGGTTTGTTCCACTTTGGAGTAAGCTGTTTGGGGGAAGAATCAGTTTTGTGATGTGTGTTTCCTCGACTGATGAAGCCTTCCGGATGGAAGGTGAAACGTTTCTGCAAAAAAAAAGAAATTGTCCAGATGATCTGACTGAAAATTGTTGGATTAAACTGGGTTTCTTTTTCAGAAATAGATTGTCTAACTCTGAATGCTAGGAAATACCTTGTAACCATGACTTTCTTTCCCTCCATTGATTACGGTGACATAATTTACATGAACATTCCTACAAGCACCCTGCAGATGTTGGCCACTGTCTATCACGGTGCGTTAAGATTCATAACTGGCTGTAACTACCGTTTCCACCATTACACCTTGTATTCACTGGTTAACTGGTCATCATTAACTTCACGCAGACTCTCTCACTGGTACATTTTCATCTTGAATCACTTCTTGGTCTGCTGCCTTCATACATCTCCTCCTACATGTCACTGTGTGAGTGCAGCTACAGCATGCGCTCTCAGGACATTATTACCTGCAGTGTTCCCTCATTGCGGACTGAACTAGGCAAAAGAGCCTTCTCATACTCCGCTCCTGTTTTCTGGAACTTCTTTCAAAAAGACCTGAAGCTCTCGACCTTGACCTCCCTAAATGGCTTCAAACATCTGCTAAGTTCATGGGAAAACCAACACAGACATGTTCCTGTTTTTAGTTTTCAACATCGCTTTACAGTGTTGCTGTTTATAGTTTTGTTTTTTAATGTATCATTTCTTACATTCACTTTTCATTTTATATACTTTTTTTGTGATTGTCTACTGTTGTCATCAGTCTTTGTTAAAACAGGTCTCTCTTGTAAATGAGTCCTCGAGGCTCAATGAGACTAACCTGTAGAAATAAAGGTTATATTGAATGGAATTGAACTTGTACACACTGTAGCTGAAATGACAATAAAACTGCTCTGACTGAAATTTTGTTGTGATGATTCTTCAAATTAAGTTTTGTAATTAAATTGCCTGGCCACCAGATGACACTATCAGATAACCTCTTATTTAAAATATTATCTTAAAATGTTATTAATTTCACAGTCAAACTTCAACATGATGTCTACAATCATAAAAAGTAGAAATGCACCTAAATGCTCAGATGTAACTGCTCAGTGCAACTAACCAATAGCATAAACTGTACAAACTGTATGAAATTATGTTTCACCCTGGACTTTTGTTTTGCAAAGTAAAATGGTCCTCCAACACGTTTAAAGTCTTTTCAGAGCATAAATATTTCTTTGACACATTTTAATGCAGGTATTCAATCATGTGAGTAAGAAAGCCCTCGTCAGTTAATTTAATAGAAGACACAAAACAAAAATCGGTAGAATAAAAAGATTGACGTCTTTATAAAATACAGTTTCTTCAAATAAACAGGAGCTGAGTCAAGCAGAGCACAAATGGCTGCAGTGTTTGGCACTTCTCGTCCAAGTAACAAGAGTGTTTAATTTTAATTGTTCTGAAATGTAGAACTTTAAAATGGGTGCATCTGACAAATGCAAAAATTGGGAAATTAAAGCAACATATTTATGCAGAAATGTGTGCATGCAGGGTGCTTCAAGCACTTAAGCTCTCCCAATCCCTTTTCCATTCTCTGAATGTGCTGCATATAAAGCAATCCATTAGTCTTAGCTTTGCCAGAGATTTTAAGTGGACACCTGTCCATTAAGACCATCGTTTCAACGGTGGCTCTACTCAAATTATTTGCTCCGAATTAAATTCTTTCAAATGTAATGGAATGCATATTTATAGTTATTTTTTCCCACTACCCACAAATGTCCATCTTGTATCATCACTGTTCTAAAAGAGGAGTTTATGTGTCGAACTAATGTTGTCCAATACAACCTCCTAAAAGATCCACGGCTGCCGGAGCTTCATCAGACGCAGCGTACACATCCCACTGGCTTGAAAATACACAGAGTATAGAAAATAACACACTTTAAAATAAAAATTAAACCACATGAAATTATTTCACGACACATAAGCTGTTATAAATATATAATTATAATATAGTAGGTGTTGGCTGTAGCTGAGTGGTTAGAGCAGTCGTCCTCCAATGCAAGAGTTGGGGGTTCGATTCCACCAGCAGTCACATGCTGAAGTGTCCCTGGGCAAGACACTGAAGCCCTCATTGTCTCTGATGTGTGTCCCATCCGTGTATGAATGTGATGAAGCACTGATTAATCTCTATAGATTAGCTTTGTATAGATTTAGAATGTATGAATGGGTAAATGAGGGCACAGATTGTAATTTAAAGAGCTTTGAGTATCTTGAACAGATAGAAAGGTTCTATATAAGTACAGTCCATTTACCATTTATAAGACTTTCCTCATCTGAAACTTTATGACACTACAAAAAGTAGAATTTAATAATTTGATTTAACATGTTTGTCTTCAAGTTTTATTCTTATCATGCATTTTACATTTTTGAGTACTCCAAAGCTGCTCCAAATTAATTTAGTAAAACTGTAAATTAAGTTCTGCAATAAATAAATAAAGCCTGTTTTATTTGCAACCGGTTAAAATAATTTACTCACGAAGTAGAAATCCAACATTAGAACATGATTTGAATGTTGCATTTCATCTCTGTCAGTGAAGTCAGGCTGCTGTGAGGAGTCAAGTCACACGTCTTTGTGTTGTGACTTCACATATAGATCAATTAACAATGTGCAAATTAATAATTTGCCTCCACACAACAAATGGCAGCCGATTTCAGCCTCGTCCCCACTGTGCAGATGTCACCTCACTGAGGTCTAAATCATGAAGGAGTGGTCATGGCAGTGATAAGATCGAAGACCTGCTGGTTCATCCTCTCTGCAGGGTTTTCTTTCGAGCACATTACGGCAATGAGTTTGAGGCTTAAAGGGCCGGTGTGTCAGCCCTGTGCCAAAGGCATAAGCCCTAGTCATTCCATCAAGCCAGAAATTAATTAAACAAAGCCCAGCTTCAATCATGAGAGTGCTGTCTAGCAGTGGAAGCAAAGAGAATAGGAAAAACACAGTTTTGTGTTTTATTCTTCTATTTAATGAGGCAAGGATGTGCTGCCATTATTTACCCCTTTGTAATTCTGATACATGTATAGCTTCATTTAAATAAAGGAAGCATAAATTTAGGATTTTTAGTGTAAAAATAAATGGGAAAAATTTTAAATAAAACTATAAAATCACATTTGATCTAATCTTTATTTCCATCTAGACTACATCTGACTGACTAAATGGCACAAACACTCATAGATTTTCATATTCACAGACAAGTAGCTGCTAAGCACCGCTCCTGAATGTCTTCAGGTATAATTAACAGCAGCTATTTAACAGAGTAGCTGCTGCCAGAGAAGACCCGAGGGAGGCAGCTCAGACTGGACGCTCTGGAAGGGACTGCCGCTTTGTAAGCTCTGCAGGATTTGTTTCAGCCCTTTGTCTGCTCAGCCAGAGTGGCCTGTCAGGGAAAATGTCTCCTAACCTGCCATTGTTACCCGGCTCAAACGGACCTGGTCCCACTTGTATGACTCATTTCAAATATCATTTTCTCTTTGTGCATGTTATTTTTATTGTGACCATGATCAAAGAACAATATACAAGATCAAAGAAAAGCAAGTTTTTTTTTACACCTTGTGCAGGTTAAGAATAAATTGTATTAGAAAACCAATACATTTACAATTGTTTAATAATTATTTTAATCACTTTTACACATCAATGACAATGTTTTAATTCCTCAGCTTTTTGCATGCTGTCAAGAGACTTTTAATTATGTTGCAATGTTTTATTTTTAATTATTTTTAGGCAAAGTTGAGCATTGTTTTTGCAGACTGACTTTGAAAACACACACCAGCACACAGAAAGTCAGGGTCATTGAAATGCTTCCTCCCACGGTGTGCAATGTGAAAGTGCAGTTAAGACAGCCCAGTTATTATTAAAGAGCAGCCTCCTTCACTTAATCAATGGCATTGTGGGATTTTTCGAGTTGGGCTAATGCAGGATTTTAGAGCAGAACACTTATCGTATTAGTTAAAACAGTGATGATGGATGTCTGAGAACCACTTCTACTTTTATTACCACCTCACACTGTGAACACTCGAAAGGTTACAATAGGATCAAATACATTACAATTAAAATCAAGCCTCTAAGATGTTTAGACCATATACTTAACATGACACGCTGCATTTAGAAACTTTATTTGGAGCACAGCTGATTCATTTGAAAATAAAATGATAAATTATTAGTTTCTCTTTATTTATTTGTACTTGTTTTGGGAATATCTTGTACGAACGAAGCCTGTTGCAACCTTTACTTTTAGTTTAATCGTCCATCTGATCTATTTTTTTAGTTTGTTTATGTCAAGTTTCCCATTTGACTATTGTTTTAACAGGATTTGAATGTTTTAGGTTGTTTTTAGTCTGTCAGCTGGTGGGATTATCATGCAGAAAACAATGTATCATTTGTCAGGGATTGAAGCGTTTCAAGTTGCACACTTGGACAACAGTTACTTTCAGGACCCATTTAGATCCATGATTACCTCACCTGCACAATCAAAGTAGCAGAATGAAAATGCAACAAATCACTTTAGAATCCCAAGTCTTTTGTCAGGCTCACCTCTACCCCACCTTTCCCTCTGCACTAAGAGAAAGGCTCTGACATTTCAGCTTGAAAGGGAGAATAGAGGCAGTTTGTAATGTGTGCAGCCTTGCCTTTTCTTTCTCTGCTTGTAGTAGTACTTAAGTGTCATGTTAAGCTGAAGGCAGGGAAGACTCTCAATGACCCACTGTGGTTCTCACTTAGTGTTTACTGTATTCTGTGGTGGCTAAAGCACCAGCAGAGCCCTGTTTCTTATCAGCAAATAAGGTCAAACAGATTGGTGACTCAAATTTCCCCATTTAGCCAATGTTGGTTTTCCATTGTCTGTGCCAGACAATAGGTCCACATACCCCAAAGCTTGAGTTTCTGCCTCCTTTATTTTGTTGCGTATTACGCCGTGTGTGGGTGCCGAGTGTTTGCAAGCTAATGAAGACGATGCCAAACTGCTTTATGTTAGGCTGAGGGATGGGTGAGTTGCATGTGTCTGTGTGTAGGGGGTGGGTGGGGGGTGAGTGTGAGAGGTATAGACAGGTGCCAGGGATAAAACACATAGTAAGACAACTACTACTGCATCAAGGTTTGTCAATTTTAGATTTTAATATTTTCTTATTATCAATCAATTTTGAATTAAAATACAAATAGTTCCATCCATCCATCATCCATCCATCCATCCATCCATCCATCCATCCATACATCCATCCATCCATCCATACATACATACATACATACATACATACATACATACATACATACATACATACATACATACATACATACATACAT
>NC_056505.1:40296384-40298275 GCF_014905685.2 Nematolebias whitei | reverse complement strand
TAACAAAAAAACGAAGTCCAGATGACATGATTCAACCTTTTTTGTTGTTATATACCTGGATGACTGAGAAAGCAAACTTTGTGTTTTTGTCACTATCTCACATCCTGAGTAGCACAATGGTGACAGTGGGAAGGAAAAAATCCCTTTCAACAGGAATAAAAACTTCAAAACAGGGCTCAGGATGGGTAGCCATCTACCTCCATAATTAAATTAATCCATCCATCCATTATCTTTACCCACTTCTTCCTTTTTGGTCACGGGGATCACTGGTGCCCATATCCAGCCGTCACTTTGCGAGAGGTGGGGGACACGCTGGACAGGTCTCCAGTCCATCACATGGACACCTTAGACAGGTCTCCAGTCCATCACAGGGACACATAGAGAGAAACAAGAAAAACAACCATTCACTCTCTCACTCTCACCTAGAGACAAATTAGAATCACCATTCAGTCTAACATGCATGTTTTGGTCTGTGGAAGGAAACAGGAGTACCCTGAGTAAACCCACACATGCACGGAGAGAACATGCAAACTCCGCCCAGAAAGGCCTCCAGCCAGGATTTGAACCAGGGCGATCTGCTCGCTGAGAGGTGGCAGCTCAATACATAAATGCAATTCAAAAATAAACACTCAATTTAACACATTTTATTTATATTATTAATAATAGTGAGGAAAAACAGCAAATTGGATTGATTTTTCGCTCTTCCATACTGAGCAGATCATTGGCAGAAGGGTAAAGGAACTACAGTAGTCCCTCATTTTTGACAGGGGATCCGTACCCTGAAGCCCCACAATAAGTGAAAAACCACCAAGTAGGAATAGCATTACAAGTAGTAAGTAGTAGTTTATTTTAGTATATATACAGTATATATATTAGGGGTGTAATGGTACGCTAAAATCACATTTTGGTTCGGTTCAGTTTCAAGGAGGGCTCGGTTCGGTTAATTTTCGGTACAAAAAGGGCCAGAATACAGACTTACAAAATGTTTATTTTGAAACCATGCCAAGTAAACAATACATTTGTATAAAAATAAATAAAAATGACCCATTTGGATGGCAGCACGGTGGCGCAACTGGTAGAGCTGCTGCCTCTCAGCGAGCTGGTCCCTGGTTCAAACCCCGGTCCAGGGGCCTTTCTGGGTGGAGTTTGCATGTTCTCTCCGTGCATGCGTGGGTTTTCTCCAGGTACTCTGGTTTCCTCCCACAGTCCAAAAACATGCATGTTAGGCTGATTGGTAACTCTAAATTGTCCCTAGGTGTGAGTGAGAGAGTGAATGGTTGTTTGTCTCGTTTGTCTCTATGTGGCCCTGTGATGGACTTGCGACCCGTCCAGGGTGTACCCCGCCCCTCGCACAATGATTGCTGGACATGGGCACCAGCGACCCCCGTGACCCAAAATGGAATAAGCGGGTAAAGAAAATGGATGGATGGATGGACCCATTTGGATGACATTTTAAATAAACGGCACTCTTTACAATAAATAAACTATACTAACAATAATAAAAATCTCAATAAATACAATAACAGTCAGAACCAGAACAAAAACCAGCAACAGACCATTTACAATCTAACTAATCAAGTTTTAAGTTTTTGGCCAAAAAGACCAACTTGTCCACATTTTATGCCAAAAGTTGCAATGACAATATCTCCAGCCGTGGAAAAAACTTGCGCACTAGCAACAGAGGTATCCAATTTTTAATAATGCATTGGACAGTTCTTAACCCAATTTTAGTAGTATCTGTAACCTCCTTAAATGGTTTCTCTGCTTGATGCACGCCAATGATTTGACCCTTCTCAAAAAGATTGACATCTTTTTCACAACCACACGATGTGTCTTTGACAAACTTTGTGTTTTTGAAACCATTAGTGAAAAGGCCAGACTTCAGGGGTAT
>NC_056505.1:40294881-40296374 GCF_014905685.2 Nematolebias whitei | reverse complement strand
GGGTATCTGAGGCAGGCTTGAAACACAAGAGTCAGGGTGGCTTCTGGCAGAGCCCTGTAAAGAGAGAGTTGCGACACTCTTTGAACTCGCCGATACGCGGTCACGTGGTTCATGCAGCTCCCCATAGTTCCAAACAGCTCATCGCTGTCAGTCAGTTTGAGCGGCTGCTGGCGCAACATAACACATAAATCGACTTTTCTTACTTTACCTGACGTCTTTCAGTAATTATTGAGCAGTAACGAACTGATTACTTAACTGGTTACTGATTATTTCACAGACTATGCATTTTATCAAAGCATTTTTAGAAGCAGCTGATACATTTATCATTAAATTTTAGAAGGAAACGAGACTGCAAACACATATTTGTTAGAAAAATAATGTATATGCAATACAATGATCAATATAGCCATGTCAGTGTTTTATAACATTAAAAAAAGATCAGAGTAACTCCTGTTATAAAGCCGTTTCTGATGTTCTCTGCATGAGAATGCTCCACCTTGTCCTCCATGCAGCAGTTCAGATCTGCTCCAGCTTACCTCAGATCATCTGGATGAATTATTGATTTCTATCGAAGATATTAATTCAACCTTTATTTAAACAGGTTCGTCCCATTGAGCCTTGAGGACTCATTTACAAGAGACTGAATATAATTGTTGTATTTGTCGTTTTTTATGGCAACCAAGTACCTGATAACTGAGTTGATTGTAGCCTGACAACTATTGTAAAACTATAATTCATTGATTAAAATGTTAATTTAAATGAAACTGTTTCTAGTTAAAATCATAACAGATGACAAAATAAGTGTTAACTGTGCAAAAATAAATTTCCAAACAATTTATTATAAAATATGTAAAATGTAAAGCAAGCTTTAATAAAGTACTTTTACTGACATTTATACTGTTTATTAATGACATCATCTGAAGTCAGCAGCAGCACCATCATCATCATCATCGTCACAACAACACAAAGTGAGAGCTGTAAATTTAATCTGCACAAACATTTTCAATCAGGGCTCAAAATGTTTAACTGTCAAAGAAATGTGCAAGAAAATAAACTAATGTCACTCTACAGACACATTTAGAGAGAGGACATTTCACAGAGACACAGTGAGGACGAGTGAGACTGAAGGAGGTTCAACCAGTTGTTCATGGACCAGAACCAGATGAGAAGAACAGCAGAATTTCCACTGACCAGTGATCACACATGTTGTTCTAAATTAAACTTTGGTACGAACAGTGTTAAATAAGACATGTCATATTTTTATTGAACAATAATCTTCATTCTAACAGTGACGTTATAATTTCAGAGACTGAGGAAGAAACAGAAATGAGGCGAGTGAGATGAGGGACAGATGAAAATGTGTCCTCAGAGGACGGGGACATGTCAGGATCTGATGATCCAGGATCAACAGGGCCAGGATGGATCAACAGGACCAGGAGGATGGAGCAACAGGACCAGGAGGATGGATCAACAGGACCAGGAGGATGAATCAA
>NC_056505.1:40293251-40294871 GCF_014905685.2 Nematolebias whitei | reverse complement strand
AGGACCAGGAGGATGAATCAACAGGACCAGGAGGATGGATCAACAGGCAGTCAGGGAACAGAGATGAACAACCTGAGGAACAATTAGAACAAAAACATACATAAGCAGGACAGAAGAAACTCACAGACAAGAAAATTAACTCAGTCCTGTGAAGAAAAATGTTAATGGAAAATAAATTGACATATTTTTACAAAAGATCAGATGAAGACAACTGGCATGAAGAAGAACTTCCATCTCCATCTCAATGAACCTGTGATAGTTTAATAAGTGTTTTGTTACTGTCCTACAGTTTATTGATGCTGATATATTCTTGTAATAATTCTTATTTCTTGTTCTGTCTTGAAAGAGTCTCATCTCAACTTGACCCATGATTACAAAACACTAAACTAATAATATAAAACTAATGTAAATGAACAGTCCTGCAGTAAATACCACCTTTGTGAAGGTTATGGTGTTAAAGTAATTTTATTCAAACATCTTGATTCAGCTGTTATTGATTCATAGAAGACAGAAAATGAGATCTTGTACCTTTGTGATACTTTGAATGCAACATTCAGTTCATGAAGTCATTCTCCTCTGGTTTACCTGGAAAACATGAAAACATTGACTCATCTCCACAATCACGTTTTTCTTTAATGATAATGTCACAATTTATGCTGCAGTCTTTGACAAATGATCTATAACTTGAACTAAATTACATCAGTCTTGTTGTCATGTTGTCATCATTCTTTGTTAAATCAGGTCTCTCTTGTAAATGAGTCCTCGAGGCTCAATGGGATTTACCTGTAGAAATAAAGGTTGAACGAATCTCTCTGGAAAAAAAGGACAAATATTTTCTAGTTGAGTTCAGTAACTGGAATTACCATAAATTTAAAAAAGACCACCTTTCAAAATTTAAGCAGTAATAGATACTTTAAAAAGTTGAATTAGAAATAGACCCATTTAAACCGTCATGTTGCAGAGCAGCTGCAGTTAAAACACAACTAGTAATTTAACATGTTTCATTAACTAAAACTGGCGACATGAAGTATTAATGTTGATAAATTGAGGTACAGAACAGTCAGATAACGCTTCACAATGGAGAAAAAGTGTCGCATTTGCATTAACTTACCGGGAAAACACGGAGAATGTACTACGTTCAATGGTGAACCCGCTGCTGTTTGGAACTCTTTGCCGCTTCATGACCCACGTGACTTCCGCATTCCATTCTTTCTATGGGAGTCTATGGGAGTGTCGCAACTCTCTCTTTACAGGGCTCTGGCTTCTGGGTAATACCAGATGGCTAGGCCTCAGACTGACGAAGCCTCTTGGATGAGGGGCGAAACGTTTCTTTTTAACAAAAAAAAACCGAAGTCCAGATGACATGATTCAACCTTTTTTGTTGTTATATACCTGGATGACTGAGAAAACAAACTTTGTGTTTTTGAAACCATTAGTGAAAAGGCCAGACTTCAGGGGTATCTGAGGCAGGCTTGAAACACAAGAGTCAGGGTGGCTTCTGGGTAATACCAGATGGCTAGGCCTCAGACTGACGAAGCCTCTTGGATGAGGGGCGGAACGTTTCTTTTTAACAAAAAAAAACGAAGTCCAGATGACATGATTCAACCTTTTTTGTTGTTA
>NC_056505.1:40278081-40293241 GCF_014905685.2 Nematolebias whitei | reverse complement strand
GCCTCAGACTGACGAAGCCTCTTGGATGAGGGGCGAAACGTTTCTTTTTAACAAAAAAAACGAAGTCCAGATGACATGATTCAACCTTTTTTGTTGTTATATACCTGGATGACTGAGAAAACAAACTTTGTGTCTTTGACATGGTTGTTTAAGCAATTCATTGCACCAGTTGGGGTTAAATAACTTGTTGCCAGGTGAAAGATAATCGCCCATGCAGTAATTATCCAATAGGAGGATCATACCTATTTGCTTAGTTAAATCCAGGTGGCAACTTTTTTTTGGCCAGGCAGTGTATATATAAAGGCATTTGAAACCCTTCCCACACTCTTGCAATATTCTTAACAATGTTTATAAACTCTAAATGCTCTAATGTGCTCTCTGCCTTGTCTGCTCTTTGCCAACTACCACCGCTCTCGGCCACACCCACTGCAGAGTGGAGACCATGACATGCTGCATAAGAAGCTTCCTCCTGCAGCTGTGGGCTGCAACAGGTGCTAAATAATTTAAAATTATGTATTTTAAATAAAAATTCCATGGCTATCGTACGGCTCATCCATCAATGAGCCAATTGTGTGTCATGACCAATCTTACTTTGAAAAACCGGGATAGAGCGAGTCCGCAAAAAACGAACCACGAAGTAGCATGGGACTACTGTACTCCCTTTTAACAGGAAGAAACCTCCAGCAGAACCAGACTCTGTATGAGCAGCAATCTGCCTAGAGTACCTGGGGTTAGAGAGGACAAAGTTCGGTGAAAGAAAAGCTTCTAAAGAGACATATCAGGTAGATAAAGATAGCAGAATGAGGAAATGTGGTCAGTTTGTCCTCCAGCATTATAAGCCTATAGCAACATATAAGAAATAGTTCAGGAAACCCAAGCCAACTCTAAATATGGGATTTATAAAAAGGAAAGTCTTCAGTCTGGTCTTAAAGTAGACAGAGTGTCATCCTCACAGACATAAACTAGAAGTTGGTTCTACAAGAGAGGAGCCTGATAAATGAAAACTCTGCCTCTCATTCTAAATTTACAAATTCTAGGAATGAAAGTAAACCTGTAGCCTGAGAGCAATGAGCTCAGCTTGGCAAATATGAAATAATGAACCTCGGAGAACCTCGGACCCAGGAGAAACAATGCACGTTCCGTCCTGGTCATGGAACACTGGACCCTCTTTACCCTCACTAGGGTTGTCAAGGGGTCATGGGAATTTGCCCATCCAGTCTACATGTGTTTTGTGGACTTGCAGAAGGAGTTTGACCATGTTCCTTGGGGTACACTGTGGGAGGTGCTCCATGAGAATGGGATTGGGGATCCATTGCCATGGGCTGTTTGGTCCCTATACAAGCTGTGCGAGAGTTTGGTTCGCATTGCCAGTATTAAGTCACACCCCTTCAGGGTGGGAGTTGGATTCCAACAGGGCTGCCCGTTGTCACTGATTCTGTTCATAACTTTTATGGACAGAATTTTTTGGTGCAGCCAGGGGGCAGAGGGATACTGGTTTGGTGGCCTCAAGATTCATTCTCTATCATTTGCAAATGATGTGGTCCTGTTGGCATCATTGTGCCGTGATCTTCAGCTCTCACTGGAGCGATTCTTAGCTGAGAGTGAAGCGGCTGAGATGAGAATCATCACCTCCAAATCTGAGGCCATGGTCCTCAGTCATAAAAGGGTGGATTGCTCTCTTCAGGTCGAGGGTGAGGTTCTGCCTCAAGTGGAGGAGTTCAAGTATCTCTGGGTTTTGTTCACAAGTGAGAGAAGATTTAAGTGTGAGATTGACAGACAGATTTGTGAAGGGTCTGCAGTACTGAAGACTGTTCCGGTCCGTTGTGATGACGAGCGAGCTGACCTGTGAAGCAAAGCTCTCTGTTTACCGGTCAGTCTACATTCCTACCCTCACCTATGGCTATGAACTCTGGGTAGTGACTGATAAAATGAGATTGTGGATACAAGTGGTTGAAATGATTTTCCTTTGCAGGGTAGCTGGACTCTAACTTAGAGATAGGATGAGAATTTCAGTTATCCAGGAGAAACTTGGAGTAGAACCGCTACTTCTCCACATCGAGAGGAACCAATTGAGGCGGTTTGAGCATCTGCTAAAGATGCTCCCTGGGTGCCTACCTAGGGAGGTGCTTCAGGCATGTCTGACTGGGAGGAGACCAGGACACGATGGGAAGACTAAATCTCTCAGTTGGTCTGGAAACTTCTTGGGGTCCTCCCAGACCTAAAAGATGCCCCTTTTCCACTGTTACGGTGCGGATCAGGTAAGTTCGGGTCAGCTCAGATCGGCTCGTGCGTTGTTGCATTTCCATTTACACTTCTGAATTGGCTCTGTAGGAGGGGACCAGAATCCAACTTGTCTTACCACCTGGTGGCGGTAGTGCTCCTCTAAGCTATTTACTAGCCACCACTAAATGTATTAGAAGAAGAACACCCTGAAGGCTTTGTCATACAATGCTATGGAAGAGATGTCAGGCTCTAATGGAGTACCTCATGAGCGGTAACATTTAAATCTAATTCATAATCCTACCTTACTGCCTTCCCTGCCTGCTTTAAACCCATGTATTTTCCATTTTAGTATAGATCTTTTACAATAAAGATGTATTAAATTATCTTCACTTTTATTATTTGCAGATATGCACAAGGTTCATGTTAAAAATGCAAAACATCACACTGTGCTGTAATCTTTGAAACTGCTTTTACAACAAGCTACAGACTTGAAAACAATTAAAATTACATTTTGTCCTTAAATTTTAAAGGTTTGCCTTTCATTAAATTAAAAAAAAAACATTAATGTATTACTTATTAATCTAAAAACTTCCGGTAAGATGGCGCCCGTGTACATGGCTTGCAATCCACCTCTGCTGATGGTGTTCGGATTATTTTTGTTTTGTTCGTTTATTTATCTGTGACATAAACACACTACTGATGCATGACCGACAACAGCTTCTGGATCTTCATTTTTCTGTCATCGATGTCGCTTATTTGGAACAATATGAGCGTACCTCTGGACCACCCCCTCCTCCCCCTCTGCTGGCGGACGTGCTAGCTTACCTCCGTTGCGCTCCTCACCTCCTTGCCCGGAGACATCGCTTCAGACGCCGGGGAAAAAGTGCTGGGCAGCTGGTAAAGCTTAAAGCCCTGCGCACTGCATCTTCCTCTCCAGCTGGTGGTCATGGTTTCCATCGCCAGCTTCCCGCGTGCCTGGACCAGGTAAACAATGGGAGATGTCAGCTGGTGCGCAGCTCGGACTGACCCGGAGGGGCTGTTATTGAAAACCTGAGGCCAGTGATGCGCGCGAACTTCACCGCTGCTGGCTCCACTTTGGACAGTATATGTTCATAGGGTCCCAGTTACATCCAACAATAAAATGTAAAAGAAGAACAGTAATAAGATCTGAGACAGATGGGCCCTGTTCTGGATAAAATACAGTGAGAAACGGGAATGGAGGACAGTTGGTGTTTATGCAAATTAGCTTAGCATCGTAGCATCGATGTTGTCCTATTATGACGTCAGCCTCTTTTTTTTAGTAAAAAATATGTTCAGAACCGATGAGATGAGTAACTTAAAATATGTTTAAAGTTAGAAAACACTCACCATCTTCTATAAATGATTCAAGCAGAACAGTGGCCGTGTGAAAACCACCCTCCAATCGCTCCATCTAGCTCGCTTTGACTTTTTTGGAAGGACACCAAGCCCAACAACGCCTGCACCTCTGCATTTGATCACAGTTTTGACATTATTGTTTTTTTTATATATATATCTTCAAAATACGTATAAGATACGCTCCTCGAGTTATTGCTAATGGCAGACGGTATAGAAAAATGGTGGATCGGGTTGTTTGGAAAGTCTCCACAGACTCCTCCCCCCAACCAATCAGTGACCGACAGTGTTTCTGACATCACGGCTTGGGTCGCTTGGACCCCTTGAGAAGCCGGGCCAGAATTCTGGGAGGTGAGCCGGTCCCAAGTACTATGGAAAAGACCTCAAACATGGGTCAAGCCGGAAACATTCGAGCTGCGCCATGACAGTGGAAAAGGGGCAAGAGATGGTTCTTGAAAGAGATGTCTGGGCCTCCCTGCTCAAGCTGCTGCCCCAGAGACCTGACTTCGGAACAATTGGAAGAGGATGGATGGATGGATGGACATAGAGCCAGTCAAAAAATGTTCAAACTCTATATGGTTTTGATTCTTCTTTGATATGTTATATATTTTCAAGTTCAATCCAATTCAGTTTATTTATCTAGCTCCAAGTCACAACAGAAGTTCATCCCAGGGCACTGGACAGAAACATTCCTATATGTATAAAGTCAGTTAATAATTTTATTTATCTGAGGAGCCAACAGATTGCTTTGAGTTTTCCCTTCATCGCTGTCTCCCATCCTAAGCAAGCACAGAGGCAACAGTGGAAAGGAAAAACTCCCTTATGAGGAAGAAACCTCCAGCAGAACCAGGCTCAGGACAAGCGGCCATCTGTTTCGACCGCTTGGGTTTGAGAGGACAGGAAGGAGAAAACGGACACATATTGACAGGTCCAGGATGGAAGCCATCAGGTTTTCTCTAGGAGGAAAAAAGACAGAAATCATATGTTAAGAATTAAGAAATATTTTATTGTTTATAATATCTACAGATGACATGCATTGTTTTGTCCTGAAAGACTTTAAATAAGCTACATTTGAAATGTGCAAAAATGTGGTTTGACAATCTCAAGAAGCACTTCAGAATTAAATAAAGTAAAGTTTATCCTGAACCGCAAATCTTCCTGCATCCTGATCTGCTCATTGGTTTGCTGTTTTTGAATTATTATACAATTGAATAAACACCTGCTAATGTTCATTTTTATCATTATCTATTTTATAACAATATTGAACAATTATTTTTTGTTGAATATGTTTACAACATCAGTGCTGTTTTTATAGGTGTGAATGAACTGTTGACGACAATGCATTCATTCTTTAGAATCTTCCATAATGTTAAATACAATTTACAGTATATTAGCCTGTGAATGAAAGTGACTGTGGGTTTTGCATTATTCTTAACAAAGATGGCGGAATATGATGGTGCAGTCGTTCTCTTATTAAAAGATTATTTTGGCAGGAGATTTCAACATTGACTGGGATAAGTCGACCCTCCTCTGTGATAAATTCAAGGAATGTTGCCTGTCTCTCAATCTTACCCAACTGATTAACTCTATGACTAGACTAAACAAAAACCATCCTGAAAAGTCCTCCATCTTGGACCTGTTTCTAACAAATATGCCTCACAAATTCCCTGGCACAGGTGTAGTCGCTGACATTTCAAGTGCTCATTGTGTAATAGCGGCTCTCAGAGACATTAGACTTCCACGTTCTAAGCCTAGATTAAGTCAACAAAGGGATCTGATCAAATTCTGATCAAAAAAGGGATCCTTGAGAGGGGTTGGACACTCTTCCACTCTGGAGTTGCCCCTGGCGAGAGGTACCGAGCAGGAGTGGGCATACTTATTGCCCCCCATCTTGGTGCCTGTGTGTTAGGATTCACCCCGGTAAATGAGAGGGTGGCCTCCCTCCGCCTATGCGTGGGGGGATGGGTTCTGACTGTCGTTTGTGCTTATGCACCAAACAGCAGTTCAGATTATCCACCCTTTTTGGAGTCCTTGGAGGGAATATTGGAAAGTGCACCTCCTGGGGACTCCCTTGTTCTGCTGGGGGACTTCAATCCTCACGTGGGCAATGACAGTGAGACCTGGAGGGGTGTGGTTGGGAGGAACAGCCCCCCTGATCTGAACCCGAGTGGTGTTCTGTTGTTGGACTTCTGTGATCGTCATGGATTGTCCATAACGAACACCATATTCAAGCATAAGGGTGTCCATATGTGCTCTTGGCACCAGGACACCCTAGGCCGCAGTTCGATGATCGAATTTGTCATCGTCTCATCTGATCTGCGGCCACATGTCTTGGACACTCGGGTGAAGAGAGGGGCGGAGCTGTCCACTGATCACTACCTGGTGGTGAGTTGGTTCCGATGGTGGGGGAGGATGCCGGTCAGACCTGGCAGACCCAAACGTATTGTGAGGGTTTGCTGGGAACGTCTGGCAGAGTCTCCTGTGAGACCGAGTTATAACTCCCACCTCAGGGAGAACTTCGAACATGTTCCGAGAGAGTTGGGGGACATTGAGTCTGAGTGGACCATGTTTCTTGCCTCTACTATCGAGGCGGCTTACCGGAGCTGCGGCTGCAAGGTTGTCGGTGCCTGTCATAGCGGCAACCCTCTAACCTGATGGTGGACACCGTTGGTGATGAATGCTGTCAGGCTGAAGAAGGAATCCTATCGGGTCTTTTTGGCCTGTGGTACCCCGGAAGCAGCTGATGGGTACTGGCAGTCCAAGCAACATGCAGCTTGGGTGGTCGCTGAGGCAAAAACTCGGGCATGGGAGGAGTTCGGAGAGGCCATGGAGAATGACTTCCGCACGGCTTCGAGGCGATTCTCGTCCACCATCCGGCATCTCGGGGGGGGGGGGGGGGGAGCGGTACACCACAAACACTGTTTATAGTGGGAGTGGTGTGCTACTGACCTCAACTCGGGATGTTGTGGGTCGGTGGGCGGAATATTTTGAAGACCTCCTCAATCCCACCGGCACGTCTTCCACTGAGGAAGCGGAGCCTGCGGACTCTGGGTCGGGCCCTCCAATCTCTGGTGTTGAAGTCACTGAGGTGGTTAAAAAATTCCTCGGTGGCAGGGCCCCATGGGTGGATGAGATTTGCCCGGAGTTCCTTAAGGCTCTGGATGTTGTAGGGTTTTGTTGGCTTACGTGACTCTGCAATACTGCGTGGACATCGGGGGGAGTTCCCCTGGATTGGCAGACTGGGGTTGTGGTCCCCTTATTCAAAAAGGGGGACCGTAGAGTGTGTTCAGACTACAGGGGGATCACACTCTTAAGCCTCCCTGGGAAGGTCTATTCGGGGGTTCTGGAGAGGAGAGTCCGTCGGATAGTCGAACCTCAGATTCAGGAGGAGCAGTGCGGTTTTCGTCCTGGTCGTGGAACACTGCACTGGACCAGCTCTACACTCTCAGCAGGGTCCTGGAGGGTGTGTGGGAGTTTGCCCAACCGGTCTACATGTACTTTGTGGACTTGGAGAAGGCATTCGACCGTGTCCCTCGGGGAACCCTGTGGGAGGTACTCTGGGAGTATGGGGTACCGGGCCCTTTGATACGGGCTGTTAGGTCCCTGTATGACCAGTGTCAGAGCCTGGTCCGCATTGCCGGCAGTAAGTCGGGCTTATTCCCGGTGTGAGTCGGACTCCGCCAAGGTTGCCCTTTGTCACCGATTCTGTTCATAACTTTTATGGACAGAATTTCTAGACGAAGCCAAGGTGTTGAGGGGATCCATTTTGGTGGCCTTAGGATTGCATCTCTGCTTTTTGCAGATGATGTGGTCCTATTGGCTTCATCAGATCATGATCTACAGCTTTCAATGGAGCGGTTCACAGCCGAGTGCAACACCTCCGGGATGAAGATCCTTTCCTCCAAATCCAAGGCCATGGTCTTGAGCCGGAAAAGGGTAGAGTGCCCTCTCCAGGTCAGGGAGGAGGTCCTACCCCAAGTGGAGGAGTTCAAGTATCTTGGGGTCTTGTTCATGAATGAGGGAAAAATGAAGCGTGAGATCGATAGGTGGATAGGCGCAGAGTCTGCAGTGAAGTGGGCGCTGTACAGGTCTGTCGTGGTGAAGAGAGATCGGAGTCAAAAGGCAAATCTCTCAATTTACACATCAATCTACGTTCCTACCCTGATCTATGGTCATGAGCTTTGGGTTGTGACCTAAAGAACGAGATCTCGGATACAAGTGCCCGAAATGAGTTTTCTCCGCAGGGTGTCTGGGCTCTCCCTTAGAGATAGGGTGAGAAGCTCGATCATCCGGGAGAGACTCATAGTAGAGCCGCTGCTTCTCCACGTCGAGAGGAGCCAGTTGAGGTGGCTCGGGCATCTGTTTAGGATGCCTCCTGGACGGCTCCCTGGTGAGGTGTTCCGGACACGTCCCACCGGGAGGAGACCCAGAGGAAGACCCAGGACACGCTGGAGGGACTATGTTTCTCGGCTGGCCTGGGAACGCCTCAGGATTCCCCCGGAGGAGCTGGACCAAGTGGTTGGGGAGAGGGAAGTATGGGCCTCCCTTCTTAGGCTGCTACCCCCGCGACCCAACCCCAGATAAGCAGAAGAAAATAGATGGATGGATGGATGGATCTGAAAAGCTTTTGCAAAGAGTCATTACTCTGGGATCTATCCCACTTTGACTGGCATCATATTCTATTAACTGACGACGTGAACTCAGCGTGGAACTATTTTCATAATACCCTGATGCATGCTCAATAATCCAGGTAAAAAAATCTAAAAAAGTTCAATCTGGTCCTGTGGACATTCAAAAAACAAAAAAAACAAAGCAAAACAACAAAAAATGTAGAAACGTTTCGTCTTTCATCCGAAAAATTGAGGACGTCTTTCGGATGAAAGACGCAACGTTTCTACATTTTTTTGTTGCTTTGCTTTATTTTTTTTTTAATATCCAGTGGACCATATTGAACTTTTTTAGATATTTTCATAATAGTTTCATTTATTTTGTGAACAAACATGCTCCTTTTCATTAGTTCAGAATAAAGGGACGAGACAGCTCCTGGTTTATTCCAGAGCTAGCTGATCTCATGCACTGGAGAGATCATCTTTGGGCTGCAGCGAGAAAATCTGGCTCAGACACTGATTGTTTTAGTTTTCGACAGATGAGGAATAAATGCACAACTGCCATTAAAGCAGCAAAACGCAACTATTTTTTATCGCAGACATCCAAAAATCTAAATGACCCTAACAGATTCTGGAAAACCATCAAATCTCTCTCAGGCAGCCCCCAATCATCTGACCCCTCATCACAACTTCTCGTTAACTCTGTTCCTGTGTCAAATAAGCACAAGATCCTGAACTGTTTCAACAAACATTTTGTTGGTTCTAGTTTGTTTGTTTTTTGACACGGTTACCAATGGAAAATCAGCCACTTCACTTAATAACCTAACTTCTACAAATCAAATCCCTCCTACAAGTCAATCCTCAGTTAATCATACATTTAGTGAGGTAAATAAACTGTTAAAAGGTCTTGATCCTAAAAAAAATTTGCAGGACCAGATGAACTTCCACCTTATTTCTTAAGGCTGGCTGCTCATATTATCACAGTCCCTGTGACCCACATCTTTAATCTTTCCATAAGCCAAAACTCCATTCCAGATGCTTGGAAAACAGCCTTTGTTCTTTCTTTGCTGAAGGGAGGTGACCCCACCTCACTGAAGAACTATAGACCAATCTCTAAACTCTGCATTTTAGCCAAGGTTCTAGAAAAACTGATAAACTATCAAATCAAAAATTACCTGGACTCATTTAACATCTTACCTCCACATCAATCTGGTTTCATGAAAACAACACATCACAACGACTGCTTCACTGAACGTTCTTAATGACATACTGGATGCTAAAGATTATTGTGCTGCACTTTTCTTAGACCTGTCTAAAGATTTTGACACCGTGGATCATAACATCTTGTGTCATAAGCTCTCAGCAATCGGTTTCTCAGAACACACCATTGGTTGGTTCTCTAATTATTTCTCAGATAGGAGGCAATGTGTTCAACATAATGGTACTTCCTCCAGTTATTTAACAGTCAAGAATGGTGTACCACAAGGCTCAGTCTAAGGACCCACCCTCTTTACAATCTACATAGGTAATGTAGGTCAAAACATCCCTAATGCATCCATACATTTCTATGCTGATGACACAGTTGTTTATTGTCGAGCTAAAACAGTTGATAAGGCTTTCCAGCTTTTGCAATCTGCATTCAACAACATGCATTCTGATTTGTTCCGCCTCAAACTTGTCCTAAATGCCGACAAAACCAAAGGGATGCTTTTTTCAAACAGGAAGTCGGTCCCAGCATTTCTTCCTCTGATTTCATCCGCAAATGTTGTCCCGATTGAGTTTGTTGATTTTTGTAAATATTTGGGTATCTTGGTCAACTCACATCTCTCTTTTAAGCTCCATGTGGAAAACTTGATAAAGAAACTGAAAGTTAAACTGGGTTTCTTTTTCAGAAACAGATCCTGTCTAACTTTGAATGCTAGGAAACGCCTTGTATCTGTGACCTTTCTTCCCTCCATTGATTACGGTGACATTATTTACATGAACGCTCCTACAAGAACCCTGCAGATGTTGGATGCTGTCTATCATGGTGCACTAAGATTCATAACTGGCTGTGATTATCGTAGCCACCACTGCACCCTGTATTCACTGGTTAACTGGACATCATTAACTTCACGCAGACTCTCTCACTGGTACATTTTCATCTTTAAATCACTTCTTGGTCTGCTGCCTTCATACATCTCCTCCTACATGTCTCTGCGTGAGTGCAGCTACAGCGTGCGCTCTCAGAACATTATTACCTGCAGTGTTCCCTCAATGAGGACTGAACTAGGCAAAAGGGCCTTCTCCTACTCCGCTCCTGTTTCCTGGAATATCTTACAAAAAGATTTGAAGCTCTCGACTTTGACCTCTAAGTGGCTTTAAGAATCTGTTGGACTCCTGGCAAGGACCAATGCAGACATGTTCCTGTTTTTAGTTTTCTACATTCACCTTATAATCTAGCTGTTTTTTGTTACTCTTTTTGCCATATTATTTGTTAAAAAAAAAAAAAAATTGTATGCCTTTTTTGTGGCTGTCTATTGTTGTCGCTGTTGTCCATTGTTGTCATCACTCTTTGTTGAAATCAGGTCTCTCTTGTAAATGAGTCCTCGAGGCTCAATGTGATTTACCTGTCCAAATAAAGGTTGAATGAATGAAAAAAAAGCCATTTCCAGATGATGAAACGATTCCTTCAAAAGGGCTCCATAGCAAACTGAAAATGTAGATTTTGATATTTAGATTTTTATAGCATCCAGAGTGAAAATGTTATTTTTTACTTTATTTTGTGACAATAAGACCAACCATATTGCAGTATGTGATTAATACCTGTACAGTCTGTCTCCATAATGTGATACAGCCAAGTTGGTGCAGTTCACTAAATGTTGCAATTTGTTTACACTAAAAGCTCAACAACTGTGAAATTACTATATTGTCGTTGTTCCAAACTCATTGCAGGTCTGTCTTCTTTTTATAACGTAACATGTCAAGAATTGACAAAACTCATACTTTTGGTTTACTATTTCTGGCACATGATCTAATTACTTTTCACTTCCACAGCTACAACTGCAAAACATAGAAAAGAAGAGAAAATAGAGAAATATAATAGAAACGGAGGTTTCTATTTCCCTGTTAATTTCTTTAAAAACATCCACCATTTCTGCATTGGAAAAATCTGAAGGCAATGTTAGATACCCAGAGGTAAAACGCAAGAATGCATAAAAGTTAAAGGAAATACAAAACTTTACAACCCTATAATCAAAATGAACCTTTAAAAACCTTAACAACACAAAAGCACAGTGTTTTACATTTTCTTTTCAACTATAAAATGTATAAAACCAAGTTATTTTAGAAAAGCAATATAATTGTCTAAAAAAAAAATCTAAAATATATGAAGCTGAAGGTGAAGACAAATTGTTGCCTGATTGCAGGTCAATTTTGCCAAGTCAGCCAGTATTGCTTTTGTCAGATATCTTTCATTGGCTCATGACTTTCTCTGACTTCTTTAAAGAATGAAGGAAGGAAATGAGGCACAAACACAAACCAAGAACTCGATGGCTTTGCATGATTTTCTTGTGCAGCACAATGCAAATAGAAATTCTAATCAGCAGCCTTCATAAACAACTAATTAGCTGTCTGCTCTTTCTAATGATGTGCTGACAAACACATGATGTGAAACACTTGAACTGATAAACAGCAGGAACGGACAATGCATTCAAACTCTTATCTTTGAGTTGGGACAAAGGCTTGATTAAAAACAACTCTGTGAAGGAAAGTCAACAGCGAAGACATGGGCTCTTAAAATACCAGCTCTGTAATATTAGAGGCTCACTGACTACTGGGCTCATTTTATGTTTCAAAACAAATAACTTTAGGTTGTAATCAAACTAAAAAGTTTAAGTTTTAGCAATTATTTTATTACTTTGTTATTTTCAAGTGTGAAGTTTCCTAATAAGTTTGAGGAGAATATTTTAAGATTTTGCTTCTTTGGTCTGTGATGTTATGATATGATACTGATCTTTATACACTGTCAAAAGTTGAATAGCACAATATGGTGCAGCCCTTACACAGTATTTACTGAATTTCAAAATAAATTGAGATTAAAAGCAAAAAAAATGCAACTAAGCAACATTATTTAGGTTAACTTATGAAACAAAGTTTAGCTACTTAAAAAATATGATTGCAGATAAAAATAGGTCATGTTTTAAAACGACAACGTCAGACAAACTGCCTGCAGCATGTTTAGCTGTGTTTCAGTAACTCAGTGAGCAGCAAAATGTATTTCATCTTATCAATATTAAAATATAAGTGAAGCGTTTTTGTTTATAATGTGGAACAAGAAATTGACGATGTCCCCATCCCTGGAGGGATTTGAGTAGAGAATGTGGTTTTCCAGATGAGCATTTATCTGGAGTAAAACTGACCAGGGAATTTTTACATTTAATTTTATTTTTTTATTTTTTGCTTGTCAGCACAAAGTGACAGACCCTGGTGAGTGGAGGAAGACATTTTCTCCACCAGCAGGCACAATGGCAGAGGTGATCGGTGCACAAAGGAGGTCTTGGTCACACTAGATTAACCTTCGGCCACCCCAATCTTTTGAGGAAACTATTAGGCAATATTAAAAAAAAAACTCTAAAGGTTAAAAAAAAAAACTCATTTATAGGCTATGCATGCATACACACATATGTATATACAGTGTATATATAGACCGTTTCCATAAAATTAGAATATCATGGAAAAGTATTCATTGGTTTATTTTTACATAAATTCAGCTCATGAAATCCACAAAAACAGGATTAAAACATTAGAAAACTGTGGAGAAATCAGCCCAAATATTGCAGGGCATGAATGTTTTAAACTGAGTGAAACTGAATAAACAAATAAATACTTGAAATCTTTTAAATTGTGGGCCCTGAGTCTTTCATCTATTAAAAATTAACTTTTTGAATGGAATTATGGATGTTAAACAACTTTTCCATGATAATCTAATTTTTTGGAAAGGGTCTGTATTTATCCAAAAAAGTTCAATCTGGTCCTCTGAACATTCAAAAAACAAGAAAACAAAAAAGACAAAAAACAAAACAAAGCAAAAAAAAATGTTGAAATGTTTCGTCTCTCATCCGGGAGACTTCCTCAGTCTGAGGTGCTGTATTCAGCTCAGAAAAGGAGGAACCCAGACCAGTGATCATTCCGTATGTTGAGGGAGTATCAAAGAAACTGAGACGTTTATTTTCTAAACATAACGTCCCAGTGGCTTTTAAACCCCAAAATACATTACGGCAAAGACTGGTTCATCCCAAAGATCCAGTCCCCCGGCACAAACAGAGTAATATTGTGTATGCTGTTCAGTGTCAGGAGGGCTGTGATCAGTCTTACATCAGGGAAACTAAACAGCCACTGGCCAAAAGGATGGCCCAGCACAGAAGATCAACATCATCAGGCCAGGACTCTGCGGTCTACACTCATCTCCAGGCCAGCGGTCACTCTTTCAGGGATCAGGATGTGCACATCCTGGACAGAGAGGAACGATGGTTTGAGAGAGGAGTAAAGGAGGCCATCTTTGTGAAAAGAAATCGTCCATCATTAAACAGGGGTGGAGGCCTCTGGGTTCAATTGTCCCCCTCTTACAATGCTGTGATTGCTAGTATCACTCAGCCCTATGTGAGTAGTAAACAGCCATCAGTGTGCTAATGACTCATCGTTAGGCTGATGGTCCTTCTTGAGCATGTGAGCAGCTGGTTTTGGTTGTCAGCAGCAAACTGGTTGATCCACTCAGAGAAGGTGCTGTTTAAGAGACTGAGCTGAAAACAGCACCTCAGACTGAGGAAGTCTCTTGGATGAGAGTCGAAACGTTTCAACATTTTTTTTTGTTGTTGCTTTGTTTTGTTTTTTGTCTTTTTTGTTTTCTTGTTTTTTGAATGTCCAGAGGATCATATAGAACTTTTTTTTGGATTTTTCAACCTGGATTATTGAGCATGTATCAGGATGGTCTGTATTTATGGACTACAGGAAGAGAATCCCCCCCCCCCCCCCCCAACCCTATCAACATCAAGTGTATTAAGGTTGACACTGTGGACTGCTACAAGTACCTGCGGGTCCACCTAGACAATAAACTGGACTGGACAGCAAACACCAACGCCCTCTACAAGAAAGGGCAGAGTCGCTTTTTCTTCTGAGGAAACTCAGGTCTTTTAATGTCTGCAGGACCGTGCTGCAGATGTTTTGCCACTCAGTGGTCTCTGTAGGACCATGCTGCAGATGTTTTACCACTCTGTGGTCTCCAGTATCTTCTTCTACATTGTGGTGCTCTGGGGCAGCAGGGTGAATGAAGAAAGCTGATGCCAACAGACTCAATAAAGTCATCAGGAGAGCTGGCTCAGTTCTGGGAGTGGACATGCAGACTCTGACAGAGGTGTCTGAGCAGAGGATGCTGAGGAAACTGCTCCAGATTCCGAACAACATGGCACATCCCCTGCATGACACATTGGACTCTTAGTTGTAGACTGAGACTATAGAGGTGCTCCACAGAACAACACAAGAAGTCCTTTCTCCCTGTGGCTATCAAACATTTCAACTCCTCCCCCTTTCTGCACATAGGACAATAAAAAATTAATCCTGTACTACAATAAACTCTCTGATGTTTCTGTCTGTACCTGACCTGTTTAGAACTTAATTGTTGGTATTTTTGGATTCTCTGTTATTTTTTATATGCTGTGTGTTTCCATGTGTATGTTACTTTGTACTGAAACTCTGGCACAACAATTTCCTGCTAGATCAATAAAGTTCTACCTTATCTTATCTTTTGTTTTGTTTTCTTATCTTATCTTATATATGTAGAGTGAGCAGGTAGCCCCGGTTCAAATCTCGGCCGAGGGCCTTTCAGGATAAAGTTTGCATGTTCTGTCTGTGCATGCGTGGGTTTTCTGCAAGTGGTTTCCTCCCACAGACCAAAAACATGCATGTTAGGCTGATTGGTA
>NC_056505.1:40262999-40277681 GCF_014905685.2 Nematolebias whitei | reverse complement strand
ATATATATATATATATATATATATATATATATATATGCAAATGGATGGACGTATATAGTGGCAACTAGGGATGGGCGATATGGCATAAAATTCATATCATAATAGATAGTGAAGTGTGGCCATAACGATATATATCACAATATGTTTTTTTGGTATAAAACTTGCAGTAGGTATGAAAAAATGCATAAGGTGTCCTTTTGCCATCATTTATTTTGAAAACTTCTATACCTCAAAATAATCTCAATTAATTAAAAAAATTCCACTACTATGTCCAGAGGTTTTAATTAAACAAATCAAGTATTAGGCTTCTTTCTTGTAGTGCAAAACAGTGCAAAAGATATCAATGTAGTTTTAGCCATATGTTTTAAACAAAAGAATATGTTGTTAACTCAACATTTTCCAGTCTTCTCACTTAAGAAATAAACAGTAACAGAGCAGCATTTTACACTGAAACACTTAAACCTCCAACCCTCTAGTGGGCGCCTCCTTCTGCTTTAAGTAGAGCTGACACAAAATGGCGACCAGTTTCCTCTGTGGCTTTGACCAGAGAGGGTCTTGCAGTAAAATCATACAACACAGCATTCTTTTCACAGATCAGAGAGCAGATTTCTCTAAAGCTGACCAACGCTTACTTTAACTTTCGACGGGAAAAAAAAAAACTTTCGACAGAACACAGTGTTTTGCGCATGCGTCCAAATATGGCAACACTACAGCAAGCCGGCTGTAGTTAGCTTGTAGCTTTGCTACTTAGCTCTCGAAGAAAAGACTTTAACACCACTTACGCACAGTTTTAAACTAAAAACAAGTAACGATTAAATCTGACAACTCTGATTTTACACTTTAACTCCACTTAGGCACAGTTTTAAACTAAAAAAAGTAACAATTGAATCTGACAACTCTGATTTTACATTGGACACAGCATTACAGTGGTTAGCTGGGAGAAGACAGATCTCTATCATAGGCTAAATGTCTATCGTTTCTCCCGTGTACCGTATATATCGCACATTCCTAGTGGCAGCCATCTTGGCGTCATGATCTGTGTCTTCTGTGTTATTTACTTAGTTTTCTGTGACTTTGTTTTACTTGTATTTCAACTTCCCCACTGTTTTTCCCGTCACGTAGTTCAGCTCCAGCACCACCAGCTCTCGCCTGTCCGTCATGGTCCAGGTGCTGTCAGTTCTCCCTCTTTAGTTTCCCTTTAAAGTCAGTGTCATTTTTCTCATTTGTGTCTGTGCATTGTACTCCCATGCCATTCATGTTAATTTCTTTCGAGTCTTCTAGTGTTTTTGGTTGTAAATAAGCTGCCACGTCAGCATTTTGTTCTCTTGTTCAATAAATTAGTTTTATTTTATCTCAGAGTCCCATGAGCTTCTGTCTGCTCCAAAGAATGATAGGCTACTTGAATTTTGATGTGGCAACCCCGTTTTGGAAAGGAATCTTTTTACATCTAAATGTAGCTACACACCAAAACAGAAGTCAGCACTTTGCTTTTTTTTTTCCAAGTTATCATGCTCACAACATGCACGGACAGATGGATTGTATTTTGAACATGGAATGTGGAATGTGATCATTTCTGAAGGGGTTTAACAACCTGAAGACAATATTGAAGATGTTCAGGACAGCTGCAATTATCTTGAAATCCTACAGGCAAATAGTGAGTCCACGCCATGATGAGCACACAAGGAAGTCAGCCAAAACCAAGTACCTACAGAGAATAAGGTAGGTCCTGAAGAGCCAGTTGAATGACATGAACAAAGTCTGAGCCATCAACACGTATGCAGTGCCAGTCATCAGATACCTAGCTAGCATAATAGTCTGGTCAAAGGAGGAGATGGAAGTAACTGACATAAAGAAACAGATACTTCTCACAGTGCATGGAGGGTTTTATCCATGCCTCAAGACATGAATACACAAATCTGATTGGATACCTGTATTTTCATTGAAAACAGTTTATTGCTATTGTAAAATAGCTCACTGAAAATAGGAAAAATTCACATAAAAAACAAACTTTTTTTAAAGCATTAAATTGAGAGAGAGAGAGAGAGAGAGAGAGAGAAATGGAGACAGACAGACAGAAGGAGGGTGGGTGGGTTGTTTAGGTAGGTAGGTAGGTAGGTGCAATTTGCTCTATAGACAACAAGGCAGGAAAGAGTTAACAGATGACTGGGAAAGTACACAGGAAGTTGTGAGGACAACTGGTATGAAGGTGTTTGGTCTGTTCTATGGACAAAGGAAAGAAGACAAGGAGACTTGGTGTTGAAATCAGGAATGCAGGAAAGTATTCAAAGGAAGAGATTAGTTAAAATGTGGGATTACCAGAAAGATGAAAAAAAGAAAAGGAATATTGGGAGAGTCTATGGCAAATCAGTCTAATTACACATGTTGCTCACTTTTTCAATCACGTGCCTAAACTACTATATTTATATACCTAAACCACTAAATGGTTTAGGTATATAAAAAGTTGCGAATGGGTCATAGATCTGACACCCAGCAGGGGGGTTTGCAGGTCCTCCCCAGATAGATCAGTTGCAGTGTGTTAAAATATATGATCCAGGCACAGGTTCTCAACAATGCAGGTATATTGAAATGATTGCTGCTTATATAAAATACAGAGAAAGAGCAACTTAGCGGGCTTGTGCTTTTCAGCAAACATAATAAATAGGGCTGGGCGATATCTCAATATTTAAAAAATATTGAGATAATTTCATTTGTGATAGTGATATAAATGATATAGTGTTATACTTGAAAATCTACCTGCGGTCTTCTCTTTCTCCCATGCTCCCTTCTTCTCTTCTCCTCTCCCTCTCAGTCCAACCCTTCACCCGCTCCCCTCGTTTCCTGCTTCTCCAAGTGGGATGGCACCGTCGGCACGTAGCAGCCACATTTAGTCACAAAATGGAGGGAGAGCATATAGCAGAGCAGCTTGTGAGCAAGAAAAACATAATGGCTCTGTTATTTGGAGATGGTTTGGATTTAATTTGTCAGATGTGCAGCAGAAAAATGTTTTCTGTAGATAATGTCAAAAACAAGTCCTGATGAAAGGTTTGAGCACAACAAACCTTTTTACCATTTAAAACTGTGCCTTATGAAGAGTTTGTTAAACTTTGTGTTGCATCAAATCCGACTGTGAAGTCTTCCCAGCTTCCTTCCCTGAAACAAACTACGGAATGAAATTATTTTACCTGTGCTGTGCCGTACGAGAGGAACAGTGAGAGGTGGCATGAGATTACTAAAGCAGCAGTTTATCATATTGCTAAAGACACAGGTCCCTGTCTCAACTGTGGAACAAGATGACTATGTTAGCTGTGCTACCTCTCACTGTAAGATTTGAAAATCTGTGTAATTTTCTTTTTTCTGCCCGTCCAACTTCACGCGGCCCCTCCTTCTCCCTCGTTGAAAACAAACAGCCCCACACGTGTAGCTTCACAAACACTTACTAACATAGTGAAGGAGGTGCAGCTGAAGAAGACTATTATTTAATATATGTAAATAGTTTATTTTTTAGACATTTATTTAGTACATTTACAGCTGTTCAATAAATGTGCCTGTGTGACAATTGGGACAAAGCTTTGACTCAGAAATATATTTTTGTTATTACTTTATGGAGAAAAAAAAATCTAGGTAAATATCATATATCGCAATTTATCTTAAAATATCAATATATTAATTTTGGTCCATATCGTTCAGCCCTAATAATAAACTATAGCCTATTTTATAAGCCCTTTGCACAGATACTCAAAACGCTGTTTAAAAATAAATGTCTTGGAAATTTGGCTTTATTTGGAAAACATCTAAAGCTCCAGCCACAAATGCCAAGTATAATATTAATAATAAAAATAAAAATAAACAATAATAATGTATTGGTCCAAAGATGCTTATTTTCTTTTCAAAAGTACACTCCAGTAAATTAAATCATTACTGATGAGGAGGCTGCCAGGATGATTTCAAAGTGGTGGCCCAGTTTACTCAGAGCAGACCTACTGTAGATATGTGAGAGAAGAGAGGTGGGAGATGGCTTCTTTTTTTACCTACACTGTTTGAGTATGCAGCGATAAAAGCTAAAAAACTACTTTTTAGATGGGGTATGAATTTACCTGGGGCTACAATGAGCAAATCTATTCAAGTCTGTGTTCCTCATTGTCATTTTCATCACATGGTACGTGTGGTGGAGCGAAATTGTGTAGACAGGGTTCCAGTTACATCCAACAAAAATATAAATACTAAAGAAAAACCATAATAAGATCTAAGACATGAACTAAGAAATACGCTAAACTAAGAATACGCTAAGCACTAATAGTACAGAAACAATTTGCTGAAAACCAGGAACACGAACATGAGTCTGTGTGAGCAGATGAGTACGAATGAACGCAGCAGCATGAAATAAATCAGCAGCATGAGATCAGCCACATGGATAGTCAGCAGCACATATCAACAATTAAAGTGGCATTAACAATGATTTTTTTTTTCACAATGATAATCCTGATTAGGGATTAATGAGTCTAACAGCTTCAGGGTAGAAGCTGTTCCTCAGTCTAATGGTTCTATACTTAATGCTCCTCAACCTCCTTCCTGAGGGGAGTGGGGCAAAAAGGTGTGTGCTGGGTGAGAAGGGTCCTTCATGATGCAGGTGGACCTCTTCTTGCATCTGGAGGTGTAGATGTCTGTGATGGTGGGGAGGCTGACTCCAACATTCTTCTGTGCAGCCTTCACCACTCTCTGCAAAGCTTTTCTTTCTGCAGCTGTGCAGCCTCCATGCCACACGTTGATGCTGGAGCACAGGATGCTCTCCACTGCACACCTGTAAAAGGAGGTGAGGACTGAGCTTCCCAGTTTTGCACTACTGCACTGTGGTTTACACTAATTTTGATTTTTTTATTTCAATGTGTGCAAAAATATTCCCAAGTTGGGGAAGAATCAGTTTTGTTGTGTTTCATTGACTGATGAAGCCTTCCGGATCGAAGGTGAAACGTTTCAGCACAAAAAAAAAGAAACTGTCCAGATGACCTGACTGAAAAATGTTGGATTGTATACCTGGATTATTGAGCATGGACTTTGTTATTCCCGAGTCAATTCCCAGAGGTCAAAAAATTAAAAAGTGACTCTAGGCTCTTTCATAATGTGCTTGATATTTTTGAGACAGCATACAGGTTAAATATCTGTGATTGCAACTCATGATAAATCAGCGATCCTTCAAGAATTTTAACCACCCATTCCAGGGATTTCCATTTTTGTGCTGTAAAGAGCTGCCATACCAGTATGTGAACTGCCACTATAGAAGCTTGGAAGGACTGTGAGGGACATTCATCTTTTTTTCAGACATTTAGGAGAATCAAGGTGCCGGTGTACCTTTTAAAATTCAGTTTAATTCAATTCAGTTTATTTATATAGCACCAAGTCACAACATAAGTCATCTCTGAACAGAAACATTCATATACATAAAAAGTAAGTTAATATTATTATTTATCTGAGTAGACTGCTTTGAGTTTAACTCCATCGCAGACTCTCATCTTGAGCAAGCATGAAGGAGACAGTGGAAAGGAAAAACTCCCTCATTAGGAAAAAAAAAAACCTGTAGCAGAACCAGGCTCAGGACAAGCGGCCATCTGCTTCAACCAGCTGGGTTTGAGAGGAACACGAAGGAGGAACGGATACACAATGGCAGCCAGGTCAAGAACCGTATGTTAAGATAGAAAAAGTATCAAATGAAAACTACTCAGTTTTAACAATTTATTTAAAGAAATGTGGTAAATTTGTCCTCCAGTAGTCTTAGCCTATAGCAGCATAACAAGCCGTCCATAATTACAGGATTTATCAAAAAGGAAAGTCCTAATCTAAATATCTAAAGAACTGCTCACTGCTCAGACATCAACACGATCCCTCTGCTCCACAAATTCCTACAAGCTCCACCCTCCCCGGACAAAACTGTGCACCATGGGTGACAGGGCCTTTTGCTCTGCTGCTCCTCGTCTGTGGAACAACCTCCCCGACCATCTAAGGATACCCCAGACTACAGAAAGTTTTAAGAAAAGACTGAAGACCTTTTTATTTAAAGGATTTTATAGTGTTTAAAAGTATTTTAATCCTGCAGTTTTTTTAATTTTATTTATTTATTTATTTATTTTTTTACTTTTAACATTTTTTAGTCCATATTTTATTCTCTTTAGATATTCTATATTGTAGCACTTTGAGATTGTAAAATGTAAAGTGCAGTACAAATTGAATACATTATTATTATTATAATCCCAGTCTTAAAACTGGACAATGTGTCAGCCTCACGGACAGAAACTGGAAGTTGGTTCCACAAGAGAGGAGCCTGATAACTGAAAGATATTCCTCCCATTCTGCTTTTGGAAACTCTAGGAACAACAAGTAAGCCTGCAGTCTGAGAGTGAAGTGCTCTGTTAGGAAAATATGGAACAATAAGATCTCAAATATAAGATGGAGCTAGGTTGTTGAGAGCTTTGTAGGTAAGAAGTAAGATTTTGAATTCAATTCTGGATTTGACAGGGAGCCAATGGAGAGAAGCTAAAACTGGAGATATTTGTTCTCTCCTAATGATAGCTATCCATGTGTTCAACTGCAAATCAGCTAGGGAGCTCAGTGCAAAAAAGGCAGTTTTTAAAACTACGAGCAAGCATTAAAACTATCAAGAAGAGAGTTCTAAGTCTGCATGTACTGTTAGCTAGGATATGACTGTGTCTCTGTGGCTTAAAAATTAATATAAATAAGTCCCTGCACTGTCCGTACTCGTGAGACAAAATAACTATAACAGCACTAATGTGTGTGTGTGTGGGTGTGTGGGTGGAGGGGGGCTGGGCGCTGTGTGTGTGTGTGTGTATGTGTGTGTGTGTGTACACACATAGGATTGAATAATCCAAGAGAAGAGGCATGTATAAAAAGCATGCTGGTGAAAGAGCTTCAATTCTACAGAATTCACAGCCTGCAACTCAGCACTCAGTGGAGTTTGTTTATTGGCTGTGTGAATGTATGTCACAGTGCAGTCAAACTTTGACTGCACAAGACCAGCTTTGTGCTGAGTTTTGTGCCACCCCGAAAAAAGTGTAGCATGCAACAGTTTTTGATGTAATAAAATGAATGGGTTTCAGAGCACAGCACAGCCTTTGGTCTATTAAGAGATAAACGGTATGGTCAAATTAAAAAGACACTGCCAAGCTGAGTAAGATATCAATAAACAACGTAATATTTCTGTGTATAAAACAATTAAAAAATGCAAAAATAAAAGTATTCATATCCAAAAGTATCTAAAAATATCCAGGTATTAATAATAATGATATCAACTTTGTGCAGTTTAAATATTGGAACTTATTGTGTCTTCGATGACAGAACAGAAGTCCAGTTGCTTCACTCAACAGAAACATGATACCAACGTTAGTGTTGGACCGTATCGATAATAACTGAATGGGATTGATACTTGAATTGTTTCTTCTTTCAGTACATTGTTTCAGTTCCAGAAAGACAAAGCTTTGCTGGGAAGCTGTTAGGAGGACAGATTAAATGTAAACACTGAACCAACTGAGCATGTCAGGTAATGAATTAATCAGTTCTGATTGTGGCAGAACGTTGGCGCAGTTGGTGGAGTTGCCACCTCTCAGCAAGAAGGTTGTGAGAACGAATCCTGGCCGGGGTAGTGTTATAGGTGGAGTTTACATGTTCTCTTCGTGCATGCATGGGTTTTCTATGGGTACTCCAGTTTCCTCCCACAGAACAAAAATATGTGTTAGACTGATTGGTAACTCTAAATTGTACCTAGGTGTGAGTGAGAGAGTGAATGGTTGTTTGTCTCGTTTGTCTCTATGTGGCCCTGTGATGGACTTGCAACCCGTCCAGGGTGTACCCTGCCCCTTGCACAGTGATTGCTGGACATGGGCACCAGCGACCCCCGTGACCCAAAATGGAATAAGCGGGTAAAGATAATGGATGGATGGATGGATGATTGGTCACTTTAAATTGTCTCTAGGTGTGAGTGAGAGAGTGAATGGTTGTTTGTCTCTATGTGTCCCAGTGATGGACTGGAGACCTGTCCAGGGTGTCCCCGCCTCTCACACAGTGCCTGCTGGATATGGGCACCAGTGACCCCTGTGACCCAAAAAGGAAGAAGCAGGTAAAGATGATGGACGGATAGATAAAGTTCTGATTGCACAACTTCCGAATCACACAAGCTAGCATGTTTATCAGTCATATTTACTTCCTTAAACACAGTTTTCTGCATGTGATGTAATCAGAATTAATATATGGCTCCTTACCTTTATGGCTGCAGGTTGCTACCATAGCCTGGTCTCCCATCTCGTCAAAAGTAAAGAGCAAGATTACACATGTTGTGCACAAGCCAACAATTGGACATATTAAGTCCATGCTCAATAATCCAGGTATACAATCCAACATTTTTCTGTCAGGTCATCTGGACAGTTTCTTTTTTTGTGCTGAAACGTTTTGCCTTCGATCCGGAAGGCTTCATCAGTCAAGGAAACACACAACACAAAACTGATTCTTCACCCAACAGCTTACTCCAAAGTGGAACAAACCAGTTATGTTTTGCAGATGCAGATGTTGGATGCTGTCTATCATGGTGCACTAAGATTCATAACTGGCTGTGATTATCGTACCCACCACTGCACCCTGTATTCACTGGTTAACTGGACATCATTAACTTCACGCAGGCTCTCTCACTGGTACATTTTCATCTTTAAATCACTTCTTGGTCTGCTGCCTTCATACATCTCCTCCTACATGTCTCTGTGTGAGTGCAGCTACAGCGTGCGCTCTCAGAACATTATTACCTGCAGTGTTCCCTCAATGAGGACTGAACTAGGCAAAAGGGCCTTCTCCTACTCCGCTCCTGTTTCCTGGAATATCTTACAAAAAGATTTGAAGCTCTCGACCTTGACCTCTCTAAGTGGCTTTAAGAATCTGTTGGACTCCTGGCAGGGACCAATGCAGACATGTTCCTGTTTTTAGTTTTCTACGTTCGCCTTAGAATCTAGCTGTTTTTTTGTTACCTTTTTCTTTTAGCCATCCTATTTGTAAAAAAAAAAAAAAAAACCTGCAGTATGACTTTTATAATTGTTTATTGTTGTTGCTGTTGTCCATTGTTGTCATCTTTCTTTGTTGAAATCAGGTCTCTCTTGTAAATAAGTCCTCGAGGCTCAATGGGATTTACCTGTCTAAATAAAGGTTGATTGATGTTGGTGCTAAGATTTTTTAGTCAAGTCGAGATGAAGCCTTCCGGATCAAAGGCGAAACATTTCAGCACAAAAAAAAAGAAACTGTCCAGATAACCTGACTGAAAAATGTTGGATTGTATACCTGGATTATTGAGCATGGACTTTGTTGTTTTCAACCCATTTGACATGACTGTCAACAAGGAAGAGGGCCGACAGTGGAGGAGGGGACGTGACAAAGACACCATCTTAGCATCAACCTAACTGGTTTGTTCAGCTTTCGAGTAAGCTGTTGGGGGAAGAATCAGTTTTGTTTTGTGTGTTTCCTTGACTGATGAAGCCTTCTGGATCGAAGGCAAAACGTTTCAGCACAAAAAAAGAAACTGTCCAGGTGACCTCAATGAAAAATGTTGAATTGGACATATTAATTGTCAATTAAAAATAAATATACGAATAAATAATAAAAGTTTAAAAGTCTCTCTCTCACACACACACACACACACGCACACACACAATCACACACACACACACGCACACGCATACACACACACACACACACACACACACACACAAACACACAAACACGTGTGTCAGGTTAAGATGTCTTTGAAAGCTCTGTAAAACAAAAATTTAATAGTTGATATATTTCACTATCGCTATGCCTTAAATCCAGCAAAGTTAAGTCAGGTCCTCTGGACGGTTTCTTTGTGTTGAAACATTTCTTCTTTCATCCAAAAGACTTCATCAGTCCAAGGAGCCACAACAAACTCAGTCTTATAAATATCACCTTACATAGTGGAGGAAACAAAACAGTGCGGAGAACCTGACTCACTGAGCATGCATCAGGATATTTTGAACCACTTTGGCCATGACTGCCTCAATCGAGTCGGCGGAGGAGAGAGCGGACTCCAGAAACCATCTGAGCACCATCAAACTGGTTGATCCACTATGAGAAGGTGCTATTTATAAGACTGAGTTTGTTGTGGCTCCTCAGACTGAAGAAGTCTTTTGGATGTAAAACAAAACGTTTCAACAAAAAGAAACCATCCAGAGGACCTGACTTAATTTTGCTGGGTTTTTCTACATGGATTATGAGCATGTATCAGGATCTTTTGTCATAAAGTTAAAGGGAAATTTAATTGGTGAAACAGAATTGTAGGAAAATATTAAAACATTTGAACGTATGCGGAAGTTTTATGCTAACCAACTCTTTATACCAAAATTGGAAAGTTATCCTTTGGCTTCAGAGGTCATAAAGTTTTCCACAGTTGACAGCAGCTGAACTCCTCTGCTTCGTTAAAATTTTAGCCACACCATAGGTGTTGATTTATACCCTTAATAATTCACAAAGTTGCTTGCTGTGTGTTGGCCAGATGCCTCGCTGCACTGCCAGATCATGTCAGCTTCAGAGTGAACAGGGCATGTCACAGATGCAGAAATAGGACATAAATATTTATTAAAATACAGACCAGAACCAGCGAATAAAACATGGTGCACATATGAGAAGTCTGCCTTGCTCTCTTTATTTGTAAGGTCGAAGAGAACTGAACAGACCTGCCATCCATGTGGGAAAGCTACACATGCCCTTGTTCCTCTGATTGCTGCTCTCTAATGAGCATTATGGATGGTGAATCTTTTCAGAGCAAATTGTTGGAGACATCTGGCCAAGCTTTCTGTCTGATGCAACTGAAAAGTCCCTCTAGATGGCGTTGGCATGGCAACCTCTAACTGCTATTCAGTAGCATTGTGGGTTGAAAGGTTTAGGGTCCACAGTTGAAAATCCATTTGGGCTTTAGCAGAGTGCTCTGCTCCACAGTCCGTAGACTTGAGGCGCAATAAATACATCATCACCCAAGGAAAAATAGATTCTGTTTATGAATTGACTGCATTCATGGTACCAACACTTCTTTTTTGTTTGGCTTTGTGAAAGGGCTCTTATTACTGATGACATAATCAAGTTGCTTGGCAGTAGTAATGTCTTGAAAAAGCTTGTCCAGATATAAAAGCAAAGACTTTTTTTTGTCATATTATTTCATGAAGCTGTTTGTGATCTTCAAACAGAATATAAAACAGCAAATTTCTCAAAGATCACGAGCAGTGCAATGAAAATACTGAATGTCTGTTAAGCATGCAGGGGGTAGGGGACTTAGGTCCATCCCCACAGTTAGCTCCACACAACAACACTTAATGACCCCTGCTCTTCAGCTGAGATGGGACACTCCATTCACTGAATTATCTCAAGGGCACTATGTTTGAGAAAATTATTCCATCCTCAGAGACAAAATTGCAGGGAATTTATCATCACAATTAGCATACTTCGGTCTCAGGCGTATTTTAAGTTGTAGGACTACACAAATGATGACTGCAGTGGAGTGCAAAGCACGGTGTGCCCTGGCAATTCAGTAATAAAGACTCTAAGTTAAAAAAAATGACTGCATAATATCTTAGTCTGCAACAAATGTTGTGAATGCTGTACAGCAGAACTTCCATCTTTTAAGCCTAGTACATGTAGAATGTTAAAAAAAAAGGTACAGAGTGGGCTGAACACATTTTGTTGAGCACAATAGAAAAAAAATAAAATAATTGTACTTGATTTGCTCTTTTGTGTGTTTTTTATTTGTTTCACAGAATAAGATTCAATTGTAAGCATTTCATAGATTGTCACATTACTTCTTATATGGATGATAATGTTATTGTTAATGGGTTTATTATTTTAATTTTACTAGTGCTTAGTGTATTTTTAGTTAAACTTTTTTCTTAGTTCATATCTTAGATCTTATTACTGATTTTTTTTTTTTTTTTACATTTTATACTTTAGCTGGATGTAACTGGGACCCTGCGTACACAATTTCATTCCACCACATGTGGTTTGTATGACAAATAAAGAACCTTGAATCCTTGAATGCATTGTTTTGTGAACAAAAGGTAAAAAAAAAAGTTTTTTCCCCTAATTTTGATCTCATTGGTCTGATTCTCTCTCAGAAAACTTTTTTTTTTTAACATTTTTATCCAACACTGTGTGCGTATGTCTTTAATCAAGCTAATATTTTGTGTTTTAGTAGTAAGAATTTATATACAAGTACTGATAAAAACCAAGGCAAATTTAAATTTTAAATAAAGTTTGTTGTGCTAAATAAACAGTTATGTTCTTTGGACAAGTAAAAGTCCATCGTTTGTTTGTCTTTTGGAGTCTAAATAAATTTCATCACACAACATATTTCACATGAGCAAGATTAACAATTTATTTCTCATGTCTGGGTTTAAATGTTGTTCCACGAAGTCTTTCATGTCATAACGGTCAGTCTAGGGCCAAGGTTTCATCTTTGACTTTTACCAATGCCCAACAAAGTGTTACAACAAGTAATAGTAAAAGTTTGTCTGAGAATGCTGTAACAAAAATTAACGTGTTCCTTCATCTTTCAGTAATTTATGCAACCAAGAACAGCAACTCAGATTTTATTGTTGACAGTCGTCAATGCAAACATCAATTACTAAAACTGGTGCTTTGAAAAAGAAAGTGGTCAGTCAGAGGAAGCTGGCTCCTTGGTTTGATTCATAATTAAAACATTTTTAAACAGGCAGAGAAAGTTTGAAAGAAAATAGTGATTCACAAACATGGAATAATATTTTACAACCTGGAAATATAGTCTGTTAACATACAGGGAAGCTATTAATGAGGCTAAAACTGTATATTATTAATATTTAATAGAGGATAACAAGAACAACTGCAGGTTTCTGTTTAATACAGTAGCTAGACCCCTATGTAGCAAACACCCCTATGATGAGAAAAATAAATGGACTCGATGTTCCCTCGCCCAGACGTGGGCAACCGGGGCCCCACTCTGGAGCCAGGCCTGGAGGTGGGACACGCGGGCGAGCGCCTGGTGGCCGGGCTTTTACCCATGGAGCTCGGCCAGGCACAGCCCGAAGAGAAGACATGGGTCCCCCTTCCCATGGGCTCACCACCTGTGGAAGGGGCCAAAAGAGGTCGGGTGCAATGTGGGATGGGTGGTGGCTGAGTGCGGGGACCCTGGCGGTCTGATCCTCGGCTACAGAAGCTGGCTATTGGGATGTGGAATGTCACCTCACTGGTGGGGAAGGAGCCTGAGCTGGTGTGTGAGGTTGAGAGGTTCCGGCTAGAAATAGTCAGACTCACCTCTACGCATGGCTCTGGAACCAGTTTCCTTGAGAGGAGTTGGACACTCTTCCACTCTGGAGTTGCCCCTGGTGAAAGGCGCAGAGCAGGAGTGTGTATACTTATTGCCCCCCATCTTGGTGCCTGTGTGTTGGGGTTCGCCCCGGTGAATGAGAGGGTAGCCTCCCTCTGCCTACGTGTGGGGGAATGGGTTCTGACTGTCGTTTGTGCTTATGCACCAAGCAGCAGTTCAGATTATCCACCCTTTTTGGAGTCCTTGGAGGGGGTAATGGAAAGTGCACCTCCTGGAAGCATAAGGATGTCCATATGTGCTCTTGGCACCAGGCGGCTGTGGCTGAGTGGTTAGAGCAGTCGTCCTCCAATGCAAGAGTTGGGGGTTCCACCAGCAGTCACATGCCGAAGTGTCCATGGGCAAGACACTGAACCCCTCATCGCCTCCGATGTGTGTCCCATCAGTGTATGAATGTGATAAAGCACTGATTAGTCTCTTTAGAATGATTTGTTCAATTAGCTTTGTAGAGATCTAGTAGAGTGCTGTATGAATGGGTAAATGAGCACACAGATTGTAGTGTAAAGCGAATTGAGTATCTTGATTAGATAGAAAGGCGCTATATAAGTACAGTCCATTTACACCCTAGGCCACAGTTCAATGATTGACTTTGTCATTGTTTCATCTGGTCTGTGCCACATGTTTTGGACACTCGGGGGAAGAGAGAGGCGGAGCTGTCCACTGATCACTACCTGGTTGTGAGTTGGCTCCGATGGTGGGGGAGGATGCTGGTCAGACCTGGCAGGCCCAAACGCATTGTGAGGGTTTGCTGGGAATGTCTGGCAGAGTCTCCTGTGAGACGGAGCTTTAACTCCCACCTCCGGGAGAACTTCTAACATGTTCCGGGGGAGGTAGAGGACATTGAGTTCGAGTGGACCATGTTCCATGCCTCTATTGTCGAGGCGGCTTACCAGAGCTGTGGCCACAAGGTTGTCGTTGCCTGTCGCGGTGGCAACCCTCGAACCCGGTGGTGGACACCGGCGGTGAGGGATGCTGTCAGGCTGAAGGAGTCCTATCGGGCCTTTTTGGCCTGTGGGACCCCGGAATCAGCTGATGGGTACTGGCAGTCCAAGCGACATGCGACTCAGGTGGTAGCTGAGGCAAAAACTCGGGCATGAGAGGAGTTTGGAGAGGCCATGAAGAATGACTTTTGCACAGCTTCGAGGTGATTCTGGATAAGCGGAAGAAAATGGATGGATGGACAGTATCTAGAGTCTAGATAATGTCCATCCATCCATTTTCTTCCGCTTATCTGCACTGCACCCCAACACCTTCAGATGGAGCTAATTGAGCTTCAA
>NC_056505.1:40223042-40242999 GCF_014905685.2 Nematolebias whitei | reverse complement strand
GTTATCACTAAGGTATAATCACGTTAAACAAACAGTGTTAACAGTTTAAACGCAGACACAGAAACTAAGATGATTCTGCCTTAAAAACAATCACCAGGCCTCCAACAGATATTGAATTAACATACCCATGAGGTAGATAATTAATAATTATGTATAACAATTTTGACATGAAGCATTGTTGTATCCCTAAAGTAGAATAGCAAGTTAAACGTGAAACAAAAGCCGATTTCAGTGAACCAAAACTTATCTGAAATATAGACGTTAACGTCCTTGAGGGGGCGGGCTAAGTCGTAACCATAGCGACAGAAGCTGAACCAATCAGGAAGCTAGCCTTCTCAAACGGGGATAAAAGGCCGGAAATGACGCACGCCCAGCGAGCATTTTCCGGGAGGCGCACACGAGGCGGTTCGTTCTTAATGCTCCATTTATATGCATATATCTTATTAATGTAATTGTTTGTCTCTGAATATCTGTAACCCATGTTGTGTCAAATAAATCTTTTATACGAAGGGCGACGCCTCCGCCGTTTTGAACACGACGTGGTAATCTATCCACAACAACACCATGACTGAAATTGTGAGAAATGAAGGAATTTGTCATGAGCTAATTAAAATTAGGTCCAACGTGGCTGCAGGAGGGTCTGGAGATTTTCCAGTCAGCCGGTCTGATGTGTGGGCTGCAGGACCAGCGCTCCCTGTTTTTTTTTAAAGAACATTTTATTAACAACATATAAACACAGAACACCGCTGCTGCTTGCTGCCAGCTCTGCTTTTTAATTTTTTTTTTACCTGTCAATCAATCCAGTAGGCGTGTCAGCAAATGACCAGTCGGTGAACTCAATTTGTTCCAAAGGTAAACGCCCCTTGCCTGTGGAGCTGGTATGCAGCTGATCAGGGTGGACACTCGAGGATGAAGTCTCAACTGTCTGCGGACAGAGCGCACAGTTTCCGCATGGACTGAGGTCCGCCCGAGTTTGTGGGAGCCTTTACACTGTTTCACTGAGGTGAGTCCAACTGTATCTAGTTTTTACCTCAATCTCACCCACAAGCTCAGACTCTTTTCCCACCAGAACAGTGCCCAAGAGCTATCATTAGTAAGCTTGGGTCAGAAAGCAAAGCCACCCACCTTTGACTGCTGCCCATTCCACATTCCACCTGACTATACAGCTCCTCCTGCGAATCGAAGACCCACATAAAGGCACACCCATGTAGCTAATGTGAGCTGAAACTGACCTGGGCAAAGACACATTTACCTGGTGCTCACTGACAAGCCTGTCTCAGTCAGGCCTGTCTCTGGTGGCCCCAATAACCCAACTGGATAAGGGAGATTAAGGTCTTTGTTCATTCTAGTCTGAAATAATTATACAGTAGAAAACAAAACTGTATCAAAACATTTGGCCCCAAAAAACAAGTTATACATTTTGTTAACATAACATGTACACACCATTACTTAAGTAAAAATATTTAGGCTACAGGCCTTCACTTTGTCATGACTCTTTATTTTAAACTTGATATGGAATTTATATTGTGGTTTTGCATTAATTACAATAATTTGTGTAAGACAAAACTATATAAATCATGCCAAATCAGAACTATTTTGTATGTTGAAGGCACATTTGAAAGTATGATACATGAAGCATTTTAATGTTCACTTACCATATTTCTATTATTTTTTCACCACATTTGCAGGTCAGTTGCTATAGCAACACAAGGAATGAAGACCAGTGCTTAATTGATCCTCTAATGCATTTAGCTGTACACACACCACAAGTTCCTTTTGTTTCCAGGTTACACTTTAGGGACAGGCATTTACATAAAAGCATTTATTTTTGCCAGAACCAGTCATTATGGGCAGTTTTCACTGTGTATATTGGCAGAAAATGTGGTGTAAACACTGACTATTATAAGCTACAATATTTCTTCATCAGGAAATTATTATAATACTAATTCTGGTACAAAAGTAGTTTGGCAGGAACATATTTATTATTTTTGTAAGTACTGAGTGAAATGCTAATTGTTAGTTGCATTACAAACAACAGCAATCCCCAGGACTCAGTCATTATTATTAATTATCAATTGGTGGGGTTCTTTTTGAAGCTCCTGCAACATTTCTGGAAAAAAACAAAAGGCAAAATATGTTTTAAGAATTTTAACATGAGTGTATCCAAGCTACAGTTCCTGTTTCAAAGCTTTTGTTGTTGTTTTCATTGCTCTCTTCTGTTATAGTTTCTATGAAAAAAAAAAAAAATCTTTCTTGTGGTAAAACCCATCAGTGTTGCATAAGTACATTATTTATTGACCTCCACAGGCTACCAGTGGCTGCAATAATCAAATCAGGTGTTGGTCAATTTGTCCCTTAAAGTCCTGTGGAGCATATCCATTTACTAAAAACAGAATGATCAATCTAAAATGGGTGTGATAATCAAGGGAAATACCTCTTTGAAAAGTCTTGTTGGAATTACCTGTAGCAGACATGATGTCTAAAGCTGTGTTGTTTGAGAAGGAATCAGTAGGAATAGTAGGAAAGATGGTTTGAAATTTCTCCTTAATTAAAATACATTTATTTATAAAGAAACTCATGAAGTCATCACTGCTTGTAACTGTAGGGATACATAGCTCAACAGACAGGAATTTTCTTTACAGTTCTAAACAGAAATGTTGAGGTTGTTCTTGTTCTCCTCCAAAAAAAACATGCACACTACATAATTCTGGCTTTGCAAATGTGAGAATCTGTGTTTGTTTTGATAGATATGTGTTTTCTTGTATCATCTGTTCAACCTTCCTAGTGTTACCCCATAGAGGCCAAGATGGTGTAGGGGCAGGGCAGCCGACTTGGGACCCAAAGGTCCTGGGTACAATCCCCAGTCATTGCACATCTTGTGGTGTCTCTGAGCAGGACACCCAATCCGGAATTGCTCCCTGGGCACTTACATAGCTGCCCACTGCTCCACCTAGGTAGATCCCAGGTGTGATGGGTTTAATGCAGAGAGTCAATTTCATCTTTGTTTGGGAACATAAAATGATGACATCACATAGTACTTTATTTATTTATTATGTGGTCAGCTCCATCTCCTGCCACTTTCACTTGTTCATCATTTTCTTTCCCTGGTGTTCGTCATTGTGTCTTGCTAATGTCCCTTTAAGTTCAGTGTCTATAGCTATGTTTACATGGACATAAGTAAACTGATCAAACGGCCGTTCGGAATAAAAAGACGTCATGTAAACATCCCGTTCAGGTTACTTTTTTGTTTATTCCGCGTGATCCGAAATAATTTGTGATCACAATGAAACGGGTGGTTTACGGCAATTCATAACCCGAACGGTGCGCATGTAAACGCTTGATCTGTTCACTTTTATCTGATGGTGAAAAACTGACCTGACTGCACATGTGCAACTTTGTCATTTCCGCCTGGGTAATGCTAATAATATTAGCATGTTTGGGAAGCAAAACTGGTCGGTGAGCAACACAACATTTCTACTAGAAATTTTGAAAGAGCTCAAAATGATCTGTATTAACTGTAGCTCAGTCAGGGAGTGCAGTAATGTCTCCACCGACATTTAAACCTGTTGCGGGTCCATTTTGGGTGCTCAGGTTTGTTTACGTTCATTCTGGAAGTAAACTGGAAGTAGAACTTCTTCTTCTGTGGTTTTTTAAAGGAGAGTTTACCACTCTGCGCATGTCAGTACTGCTGTTCAGAACAAAGCCTGCTGCATGTAAACACTCGTCATGAACAGATTGTGCCCATGTACACGATACATTTGAATTATTTAATCTGAAAACATTTAAATCCAGTCAAAACATTTTGCACATGTAACCACAGTATGTGTTTCCACCTTGTCTGTGGATTGTGCTTCCCATAGCCATCATGCTCCATTTTCCTCCGTGTCTCCCTGATTTCAGTTTCATTCAACCTTTATTTATACAGGTTAATCCCATTGAGCCTCAGGGACTCATTTACAAGTGAGAACTGGTTTTAACAAAGAGTGATGACAACTGTGGACAACAAAGATAACAATAGACAATCTTAAAGAATGCATACAAATTGAGAATAACAATTGAAAATAAAATGGTACTTAAAAAAATTTAACCAAAAAAACAGCTAGGTTGTAAAGTGATGTAGAAAACAAAAAACAACAACTTGTCTGCAATGGGTTTTCCCAGGAATTTAGGAGATGTTTGAAGCCACTTGGAGAGGTCAAGGTTGAGAGCTTCAGATGTTTTTGCAAGATATTCCAGGAAACAGGAGCAGAGTAGAAGGCCCTTTTGCCTAGTTAAGTCCACATTGAGGGAACACTTCATGTAATAATGTCCTGATAGCGCACGCTGTAGCTGCACTCACATAGTGACATGTAGGAGGAGATGGATGAAGGCAACAGACCAAGAAGAGATTTAAAGATGAAAATGTACTAGTGGGAGAGTCTGCGTGAAGTTAATGATGTCCAGTTAACCAGTGAATACAGGCTGCAGTGATGGGAACGGTAATTGCAGCCAGTTATGAATCTTAGCACATCATGATAGGCAGCATCCAACATCTGCAAGGTGCTTGCAGGAGCATTCATGTAAATAATGTCAATGTATTCAATGGAGGAAAAGAAAATCACAGTTACAAGGTGTTTCCTAGCATTCAGAGTTAGACAGGATCTATTTCTGAAAAAAAAAAAAAAAAATTAACTTTCAGTTTCTTTACCAAGTTTTCCACATGGAGCATAAAAGAGAGATGTGAATCAACCAAGATACCCAAATATTAGTAGGAATTGACAAACTCAATGGGGGCACCATTCGAGGATAAAATCAAAGGAAGAACTGCTGGCACCTACTTCCTGTTTGAAAACAGTATCCCTTTGGTTTTGTCGGCATTTAGGACAAGTTTGAGACTGAAAAATCAGACTGGATGATGTCAAAAACTAATCGCAAAAGTGTAAAAAACTTAGCAACTGTTTTAGCTCAACAATAAACAACTGTATCATCAGCATAGAAATGTAAGGATTAATCTAGGATACTCTGACCTTCATTACCTATATAGATTGTAAAGAGGATGGGTCCTAAGACTGATCTTTGTGGTACACAAGGTCTCAGTTTAATTGTAAGTTCTTACTGCCACGTCAACTGTTTGATTTTGAGTTTTGTTAAATAAATATATTTCTTTATTTTATTAGGGAAGGGGCTGATTGTAGGAGTTCTGCCCTGCACTCTGCCTCTCTCTCTCTCTCCTCTGCAACCTTAATTGACAGCAGCTGCAGATAATCACCACAGCCAGTATGATGAGTATACGAAGCTTCAGGAGCCATTCTGCAGGCGCTGGGACATTGCCTACCAACAGTAGTTGTGTTCTAGCCAGTTTGTTTCTAATATCCATCCATCCATCCATCCATCCATCCATCCATCCATCCATCGATTTTCTTCTGCTTATCCAGGGTCGGGTCGCGGGGGTAGCAGCCTAAGTAGGGAGGCCCAGACTTCCCTCTCCCCAGCCACTTGGGCCAGCTCTTCCAGGGGAATCCCGAGGCGTTCCCAGGCCAGCCGAGAAACATAGTCCCTTCAGCGTGTCCTGGGTCTTCCTCTGGGCCTCCTTCCGGTGGGACGTGTCCGGAACACCTCACCAGGGAGGCATCCAGGAGGCATCCTAAACAGATGCCCAAGCCACCTCAACTGGCTCCTCTCGACGAGGAGAAGCAGCGGCTCTACTCTGAGTCTCTCCTGGATGATCGAGCTTCTCACCCTACCTCTAAGGAAGAGCCCAGACACCCTGCAGAGAAAACTCATTTCGGCCGCTTGTATCCGAGATCTCATTCTTTCGGTCACAACCCAAAGCTCGTGACCAAAGATGAGAGTAGGAACGTAGACTGATCGGTAAATTGAGAGCTTCGCCTTTTGACTCAGCTCTCTCTTCACCACGACAGACCTGTACAGCGCCTGCTTCACTGCAGACGCTGCACCTATCCGCCTATTGATCTCATGCTCCATTTTTCCCTCATTCGTGAACAAGACCCCAAGATAATTGAACTCCTCCACTTGGGGCAAGACCTCCTCCCTGACCCAGGGAGGGCACTCTACCCTTTTCCAGCTCAAGACCATGGCCTCGGATTTGGAGGAACCGATCTTCATCCCGGCCGTGTCGCATTCGGCTGCGAACCTCTCCAGCAAAAGCTGTAGATCACGATCTGATGAAGCCAATTAATTTTTAATTTAATTTAATTTATTTATTTATTCATTTCAAATTAAAAACACAATAACAATTTCAAAACAAGAGAGTAAAATACAAAACATAAAATGAAAGGCAGCAGAAGAAGAAAAAAAATCTTATTATTTCTGCCCCTTCTTAAACAAAATCAATTCAAACAATCAATTCAATCAATAATCATCTATAAATAATACAACAAAATTACATAATTGATCACAATTTTTCCATTTATATTTTGTTTGATATTAACTAACAAATCTATATGTATCTATTCAACAATATGTTCTTAATCTTTTTCTTAAATATAAACATTGACTTTGATTTTTTTACATCATCATCCAAACTATTCCAAAAACCTATTCCCTGTATTGAAGTAGACCTACCCCTTAAACTAGTCCTATACTTTGGTTTCACAAAAATATCTGTTCCCTTTAGATTATAACAACTTTTCCTTTTCACAAAATATGCTTGAATGTTCGAGGGTAGTATATAATTCTGAGCTTTATACATAAGTAAGAGAATATTATAATCCACCAGATCATAAAACTTAAGTAATTTCAATTTATAAAATAAAGTAGTTGTAGGATGACAGTAATGTTTTCTTGTTATAATTCTTATAGCTCTTTTCTGTAACACAAAAATAGGCTTAGTTATAGTTTTACAAGCTGTTCCCCAAACATCAACACAGTAAATTAAATGCGGGACTATAAAAGTATTGTACAGCAAACACAAAGCATTATCATTCAAAAGATCCCTTACTTTATACAGTACTGCCATGGACTTAGATATTTTAGTTTTTACAAAATGTATGTGTTGTTTCCATGACAGTTTATCATCAATAATTACACCCAAAAACCTTACCTCATTCACTCTACATATCTCAACACCATCAATTTTGAAAGGAAAATCCACAGTTATCTTTTTTTTACTAAATATCATAAAATTAGTTTTAGCAACATTCAATGATAATTTGTTTAATTTAAACCAAGTTTGTATTTTAACAAACTCCATCTTCATCAACTCAAACATCTGTTCCAAGTTTTTACCCGAACAAAAGAATGTGGTATCATCAGCAAATAAAACACCTTTCAGGATACCAGACACCTCAATTAAATCATTTACGTATAAAATAAACAACTTAGGTCCAAGAACTGAACCCTGAGGTACTCCACATGAGATACTGCGTAGATTAGAGTTTACATCATCAATCTGTACAAACTGTTTTCTGTCCCTCAGATAACTAGATATCCACTGTAGAGCTGGACCTCTAATACCATACTGTTTCAATTTTTCAAGTAGAATGTTGTGGTCAATGGTGTCAAATGCTTTTTTTAAATCAACAAATATACTTATACAATGTTGTTTTTGATCTATCGCTGTAGTAACTTATTCTATCAACTCCATAAGAGCCATGGATGTTGAATTTTTTGATCTAAAACCATACTGACTATTACTTAAAATATTATGTTTATCAAGAAATGTATCTAATCTGGACACAAATAATTTTTCAAGAATTTTTGAAAATTGTGGCAACAAAGATATAGGTCTATAGTTGCTAAATATACATTTTTCACCATTTTTAAAAAGAGAAACTACCTTAGCTATTTTCATTCTGTCAGGGAATATTCCTTTTGAAAATGATAAATTACAGATGTATGTGAATGGCTCAATAACATGACCCATTATTTCTTTCACAACCATCATATCCATGTCTTCACAATCTTTAGATCTTTTGTCAGTAAATTTTTGAACTACCTTCATTATTTCTTCTTTATCAGTTCCATCTAGAAACAGACTGTTTACACAACCATTGATTAAATAACACATTTTTATCCACTTTAGGAATTGAAGCTGCAAGATTAGACCCAACATTTACAAAATAATTATTAAATCCATTAACAATTTCATTTTCATCATGAATTTCCTCATTATTTTCCACAAAATGTTGTGAAAGTCCCATATTATCCTTGTGTTTTTTTATAACATTGTTCATTACTCGCCATGTTGCCCTCATGTCACCACTACATTTGTGTAATAATTCACTATAATATTCTCTCTTATGTTTCCTTATAATCCCTACTAATTTGTTTTTATACTTTTTATATTTATCTTCAGCCTCTTGAGTTCTGGATTTCAGGAAACAAGAATACAGATAATTATTTTTTTACATGCGTTTCTCAATCCTTTAGTCATCCATGGATGATCAACTGTATTTTTCTTTATATAATTTTTTTGCACACAATTTTTTTTATACAATACTTCAAGAGTCTTCATAAACTTATTATAAGATTTGTTCACATCGTCTGTATACACTTCTCCCCAATTTTGTTTAGCTAAGTCATCTTTAAATTTATCTAATGCTTTTTTGGATGTGTTTATTATTTTATTCTTTCTTATAAGTGTTTTTGATATACTGACATCATTTTTATAAATAGTGAACACTGGTAAATGATCACTAATATCAGTCATCAAAATACCACTCACCATATCACCATCTGTTATATTTGTGAAGATATTATCAATTATTGTTGCACTTTGAGTTGTGATTCTTGTTGGATTTGATATTAACGGATACAAATTTGAACTATACATTGAATTTATGAATGTACTGATGTTATTTGATGCAGTTTTATTTCCTAAATCAATATTGAAGTCTCCACATAAAAAAACATTTTTATTTCTGCTCTTTACTAGTAACTCCAATATTTTATCGGTAAACATTTCTATCTTTGAGCATGGTGATCGATATACACAACTTATTATAATGTTTTTTCCATTTTTATTGATTATTTCTATTGTTATCATTTCCATCATATTATCAACAATTATAGACATTTCACTGATTACTTTACATTTTATTTCCTTATCTATGAATAGAGCTACTCCTCCACCTTTTTTATTTTTTCTGTTCATATGATGTAATTCATACCCTTCAACATATGCACTTTCCATATTCTCATCATTAAGCCAAGTTTCAGATAATGCTATTATTTTAAAAGTTTTATTTAATCCTTTGAAATAATCTAATATGTAGGATATATTTGCATTTAAACTTCTACAATTCAGGTGAACAATAGAAAGACCATCTGCCATGTTTACATCGTTAAACTGTTCTTCATTATAATATTTACTGTCTTTATTAACTGGAAAAAAATTTCTATCACCTCTTCAACATTATATATTTTGAATTCTGATTTATCGTACGTCATCATAATTCAGTGTATTTGTTCATCAGGTTATTCACTGTATCTACTTTAATGTGGAGAATCTTTGAAGACCTATAATTAGTCATCTTCTAGACTCATCTAAATTTTTCTAAATCCTTCAGTTCTTTTATTAGTTTTGCTTGCGATCCTTCTTGTGCTTTAATCCAGATTTTTCCATTTCTTGTCCATGTCGCAACTATTTTTTTTTGTTTTTTTAACAACCTAGCTTCACGGGCAATATTTCCATTTCTTTTTGTTAAATGTTCGTTTATGTAAACTTTTGTTCCCTTTAGTTTTTTTTGCTTGCATGATTACACTATTTCTTGATTTCCTGCTAATGAATTTTACAACAACAACCGGTTTAGATTTTTCAGATTTGCTGGGTAAGGTGTGACACAAAGAAATATCTTCATGATTTATATCAATCTCCCTGTCTTGTAAAAAGGAGACCACCTGTTCTTCTAACGTCATCTGTTCCATTGGAGTTGCATCTTCAGTAATTCCTTCACCAGCGGCGACTTTTGCATATGAACGATTTTTAATCTCCAGTCCAGTTATAATGAGGTTATCTTGTCTAGAGTTCTGTTCCAAGTCGTCAATCCTTTGTTCGAGTTCCACTATTTTTTTATCTTTGAGATTTATTTGTAATTTCAATTTTTTGACTTCTTCAAACAAACCCATCAAGAGTTCCTGTTGTGATGTTAGTTTCACAAGTTCTGAACTCATAAAGTTCAGAGATTTCCGTATTTCTTCCATATCATCAGAGTTTTGTTCAGTCAAATCATGTTTTCTTAGTTTGGATTTTGCCATTACTCACAAAACCACCTGCCCGATGGCCGTGGTTTATCAAGTCGTTAGCCAAGAGCCAATGTCAGATCACGGATCCAACCAGCGCCTCGATTTCCACCGCAGCCCAGCGACCTCCAGACGTCCGACTCCAGGAAATCAGACACCGCAGCCCCAGACTCTCCCAGGATCCACGGCGGTAACTCGGCTCCGAGCAGGAACGCGGATCCAACGGCGACAGTCTCCCACACCGCCGCACTTCCTCACAACAGCAGCAGCCCCAGACTCGACAGCCGAAAGCCGACACACAGCACCCAGGTCCACCAGGCCCTCGAAGGCAGGCCGTCAACCAGCAGCCACCGCCCACAGACCCGACGCCAGAAGATCGGCCTCACGGCTTCAACAGTCCTCAGAGCCAACGACACGACACCGCATCACCCCCGAGCAACGAAAGCGTGTCGATAATCAGCTATATTATTTTGGCCCATTAGATTTTGAATTGGTTGTTTGAAAAATATATAGCTCCCGTGCAGCGCAGCGCAGCGCTCATCCACTCCATCCGCTACGTCCGCGCCCCAAAATGAAGCCAATTAGACCACATCATCTGCAAAAAGCAGAGACACAATCCTAAGGCCACCAAAATGGATCCCCTCAACACCTTGGCTGCGCTTAGAAATTCTGTCCATAAAAGTTATGAACAGAATCGGTGACAAAGGGCAACATTGGCGGAGTCCAACTCTCACCGGGAACAAGCCCAACTTACTGCCGGCTAGGGTTGTTATAGATAAACCGATACGACCGGATATCCGGTTTGACAAGCTAGCGATATGGTTGTGTCTGTAGCAGCCGTATAAATCGACAGCAACCAGCCACAAATGCTGAGATGAACCAGTTGAAGAGACATGAACAGGGTATCGCGAGACTAGCTCGGTTGACAGTGCGTTTATAAAACAACGCGAGAGTCGGAAATGCCCGCGAAGCTATTCTCACGCATGTTTCGTAGCTCACCAAGACAACAAGAATGGATGTAAATAGTAGAAGCGTTAGCGGGTCACCGCGAAAGATTTTCAATACAGCAGCCAGACAAAAGTCTAAAGTGTGGAACGTTTTCGGGTTTTACAAGAAGGACGAAAAACTCTACAAAAACCACGCTATTTGTAAGCTATGCAGAGCACCTCTGAAGTACACTGGTAGCACAACAAACCTTGATCAACGTGCAACGAAAAAACACAGAGAGGAGTATGGCGAACTTCTCAAGCCCCATAACAACGAGCAGGAGCAGGCAGCTGCCACACAGAGAGTGACGGGTAACGTTATCACTAAATTTTATGGGCAACTCGTCGACAGTTCATCACGAGCTAGGGATATAACGGCATCAATAACCCGTTTTATCACTAAGGGCTTATGGCCGTACAATATAGTGGAGGGGGAAGGATTTCAGGATTTGATTCATATGTTAGAGCCCAGATATAAGATTCCATCCCGGCAGCATATCGCAAACACATGCATGCCAGCGTTGTATGCCCAAGTGAAGAGCCAAGTTGAAAAAGAATCGGCACATGCAAAGCGAGTTGCTGTTACAACCGATGCCTGGACATCATGCTCCACTGAGTCTTATGTGACCATCACTGTCCACTACATCTCTCCAGACTGAAAGTTAAATGTGCATGTGTTGCAAACCAGGGCATTCAAAGGATCCCACACTGGGAAAAAAAACATTGGTGCTCTGCTAAAACAGGCATGTGTTGACTGGAACCTTCTTGATAAAGATCCAGCCCTGGTGACAGACAATGCCACAAACATGGTATTAGCTGGAGTGGAAGCAGAGATGACCCCTCACCTCATGTGCTTTGCACACACTATTAATCTCGCCACACAGAAAGCCTTTAAAGTTGACACAGTAGCAAGGTTGCTGGGGAGAGTGAGGAAAGCCGTTGCCTTTTTTCATCATAGTGTGAGGGCAGCAGAAATTCTTCAAGAGAAACAGAAACAACTAGCCTTGCCTTCCCACAAACTCATCCAAGATATATCCACGCGGTGGAATAGCTCCCATGACATGCTTGAACGCTTTTTTGAGCAACATCCTGAGATTTCTGCAGCGCTCATGTCCAGGGACCTCAGAAAAGGAGAAGAGGTGAATACTCTCAAGGACAAAGACTTATGCGACATTGAAGACATTGTCAAACTGATGGCGCCGGTCAAACTTATGACTACTAGCATGTCTGAAGACAAGCGACCCACACTCTCAATGATTCTTCCTGTAAAAGCAAAGTTTAAAAAGAACTTTGAACCATCAGATGAAGACAGTGTTAATCAAAGAGATGAAGCAGGTGTTCAAGAATGACTTGGAGAAACGCTACACAGGCCTTGAAGTCTCTTCCACACTGCAGCAGCTCTGGACCCCCGTTTCAAGTCCCTGCCCTTCCTCAGTAACCATGATGCAGAGAGGACATTCACAAGCATATCAGCAGAAGCAACATCCCTGCATCACAATGTAAATCCCCCAACACACCGTCAAAATACATATTACAGTACATTCAGTTAGTCTGCTGTGTTTTGTTGCTGTCATTAGATATATTCTGACTACTTTTTATTTGATTCTTTACACTGCATTTAACCATACTGTACACTAAATGTAATTTCATGTTTTATTTCTAGGTAACGGGGGGTTCAGTTCAGAGAGGTCCAGTGCAGACTGATCCATGTCAGAGTGAACCTGCAAATGGAGATCCGGACGTCTGCATTGATGTACCCCAGACCCAAGATGAGCATAAAGGTTTGTGTGTTTTATAACTTGTGATCAAGAACGAGAAGACTTTGTCTTAAACTTGTGCTGCAGTCATAGTATCAGTATAAAACACATTCACTATAATGAGAGGATCTGAATGCAAAGAAAGAGTTAAATAATGATTATGATAATGATACATATTTTGCATATGTACACGAGTCCTTACATAAATAAATTCTGAACATCAAATGAAGATTTATACAAAAAATGGTAGTCAATTAAAAAAACTTCATGGCAAACATAGCCAGTAATATAAGGTACTTGTTTTCTATTTCAGATGATAAACCTCCTTGTAAAAAGAAGAAAATGTCAGCCCTGGACCAGCTGTTGGGAGAAGACTTTCAAGTAAAGACGGCATCTAGATCTGTGAGGGACCAGGCCAATGAAGAAGTCAAGAGGTACAGAGAGCGTGATCCTTTGCGCCTGATAAAAACCCACTACAGTGGTGGAAAGAGCAACAGGAATTGCCACTGCTGTCATCTGTGGCTAAAATGTATCTGTGCATACCGGCCACCAGTGTGGCATCTGAGAGAGTTTTCAGCACTGCAGGAGATATTGTTTCCACAAAATGCAGTCTACTCAAACATGAGCATGTGGATCAGCTGATTTTCCTTAAGAAAAATCTGCCGCAAAAAAAAAGATGAGGACAGTGATTATGATGAATAAAAATATAGGTAAACATACAAATATAAGGAAGTGAACTACTTCACTGTGTTTGATTTCAGATTGAACCTGACGTGAATGTAGAAATGTAGGACATTATTTTTGTTCAGACTACCTCACCAGGTCAGAAAGCTGCACTTTGATTTCTTTTATACATGTAATCGGCACTTTGACTGTTGATATGTGCTGCTGATTATCCATGCTGCTGATCTGATCTCATGCTGCTGTTTAAATGACATGATGTTATATTAATCTGTGCCCACCTGCTCACACAAACTCATGTTCGTGCTGCTGTTGTTAGGTATACTGTTCTTGCATTATGTTTTTGTATTAATACGTTCAAGTTGTGTTTATTTGTCATATGCAAGGTTAACACAATGAAATGCTCAGGATGAGAAGAACCGATTTGACTAGCTAAAAAACAAAAAACAAGCAAACAAGAAATACTAAAGCATGCAATAAGGGTACAAAATAAACTACCAAATAGTGAAAAAGTAATTATAATATTTACAAAGTTTCTGAAGAGAAAAATGGTAAACAACAACATTGTAGAATTTTTACGGTGAAGCAGAATGAATTTGTGTGAATAAGTATTTCAAGGTAGTAATGTAATATAAGCTAAAATGCACATGATATATATTGCACATAACTACCAAACTACACAGGGTTTGTGACAGGTTATTGCACATTTGCTTTGTGCTTACTGTAGCTTATTCCTATTTTATTCCTAGTGATGTTTTTTTTTATTATATGCTGCTGTAATCATTTGTGCATTTTATAATTTTTCTTTATTTTCTCATTTTATATTGATCCCATCAAACAAAGAAATGTTCTTTTAGCTGGTCTTTTTAGGTCCATGTCTAAAAATAAACACATTTGACATGTGATTCTGTTGTTTGGCTTTTTACTTTATTTTTGCCAGTGCCTTACTGCACGCTTTTAGATATGATATATGTAGACTTTTACAAATTTAAAAATAATGTAAGAATGTCACATTTATAGAAATGGCCCTTTTTGTTCATAATTAAATATTTGTCTACATTCAACAAATGTTAAACTGTAGAATTAGATAAAGTTGAATCGAATCGAACCGAATCGCTCTTCCACTGTATCGAATCGAATAAAATCGTTCTGTTTTTAAAATAAATCGTTTTTGAATCGAATTGTAACGTTTGTATCTAGATGCGAATCGAATCGTCTATCACACAGAGATGTACAACCCTACTGCCGGCGATGCGGACCAGGCTCTGACACCAGTCATACAGGGACCTAACAGCCCTTATCAAAGGGCCTGGTACCCCATACTCCCAGAGTATCCCCCACAGGGTTCCTCGAGGGACACGGTCGAACGCCTTCTCCAAGTTCACAAAGCACATGTAGACCGGTTGGGCAAACTCCCACGCACCCTCTAGGACCCTGCTGAGAGTGTAGAGCTGGTCCAGTGTTCCACGCCCAGGACGAAAACCACACTGCTCCTCCTGAATCCAAGGTTCGACTATTCGATGGACCCTCCTCTCCAGAACCCCCGAATAGACTTTACCAGGGAGGCTTAAGAGCGTGATTCCCCTGTAGTTGGAACACACTCTATGGTCCTCCTTTTTGAATAGGGGGACCATCATCCCGGTCTGCCAATCCAGGGGAACTTCCCCCGATGTCCACGCAATATTGCAGAGTCGCGTAAGCCAACACAACCCTACAACATCAAGAGCCTTAAGGAACTCCGGGAGAATCTCATCCACCCCTGGGGCCCTGCCACCGAGGAGCTTTTTAACCACCTCGGTGACCTCAGCACCAGAGATTGGAGGGCCCGACCCAGAGTCCCCAGGCTCCGCTTCCTCAATGGAAGATGTGCCGGTGGGATTGAGGAGGTCTTCAAAAATATTCCGCCCACCGACCCACATCCCGAGTTGAGGTCAGCAGCACGCCACTCCCACTATAAACAGTGTTGGTGGTGTACCGCTTTCCCCCCGAGACGCCAGATGGTGGACCAGAATCGCCTCAAAGCCGTGCGGAAGTCATTCTCCATGGCCTCTCCGAACTCCTCCCATGCCAGAGTTTTTGCCTCAGCGATCACCCGAGCCGCATGTCGCTTGGACTGCCAGTACCCATCAGCTGCTTCCGGGGTCCCACAGGCCAAAAGGGCCGATGAGACTCCTTCTTCAGCCTGACAGCATCCCTCACCGACGGTTTCCACCATCGGGTTCGAGGGTTGCCGCCACGACAGGCACTGACAACCTTGCAGCTGCAGCTCCGGTAAGCCGCCTCGACAATAGAGGCATGAAACATGGTCCACTCAGACTCAACGTCCCCCACCTCCCTCAGAACATGTTCGAAGTTCTCCCAGAGGTGGGAGTTAAAACTCCGTCTCACAGGAGACTCTGCCAGACGTTCCCAGCAAACCCTCACAATATGTTTGTGTCTGCCAGGTCTGACCGGCATCCTCCCCCACCATCGGAGCCAACTCACCACCAGGTAGTGATCAGTGGACAGCTCCGCCCCTCTCTTCACCCGTGTGTCCAAGACATGTGACCGCAGATCAGATGAGACGATGACAAAGTCGATCATTGAACTGCGGCCTAGGGTGTCCTGGTGCCAAGAGCACATATGGATAATAATCAACATTAAAATAAATAAACATTTGAAATATAGAAGTCTGTGTGTAATGAATCAATATAATATACAAGTTTCACTTTTTGAACGGAATTACTGAAATAAATCAACTTTTTTATGATATTCTAATTTTATGGCCAGCACCTGTATTATCTGCACAAATACAGCAGTTTATATTGGCCTAATCACTTCACAGAAAGCGCAATGGCTCTGGCCTTTGGGTGCATTCACACCAGCCCTGTTTAGTCCGCTTTAATCGAACTCAAGCTCGTTTTCCTAGAAAGTCCAGTTCATTTGGGGAGGTGTGAACGCGCCATCGAACTCTGTCACGGAACAAAAAGGCGAACTCTGGCCCGGGCTAAAACCTAGGTCTAGGTCCGGTAGAAGAGAACTCCAGCGTGGTTCGAGTACAGTGTGAATGCGAACAGACTGGGCCCCGCTCCACAAGCAAGAAGTGGAGTACAGCACAGGGCAAACAAACACGCATTGCTCTTACCTTATATGAATCCTTCAGCTGCCTTGTGTGAAAAACAATATTCTCTGTGGTCTTCTGCCTCATCTTCTGCTCATGCTGAGTCCATTTTAGAAATATTACAAAATATAACTCCTAAAACTGCTAAAACTTGATGCCACTCCGTTTTGTTTTTATTTCCAGAAGAAGAAGTGTCTTCAGAGGTTTTTGTGATGTTTCTTTCAGTAGTTCTTGGTTCAGCGCCCCCACAGGGGAGCGGGGGAACAGGTTGGTTCAACAGGTTGGCTCGACTGCACAGTGCAGTGTGAATGCAAACGCACCAGCTCAAATGTAAACAAAATGTCATGAATATTGGTCCCCAACCGAACCGAGTCTACCGGACTATCAGGTGTGAAAACAACCTTAGTTCTTCTTCAAGGTCTTTTTCTTTTTTGTAGGCAGGATAGGAAGTATGTGAAACTCAGAGAGTCCATCGGCTGTTTGATTCCAAAGTGAAACGAATACAGATGCAGTGTTTTGGGTGGTTTCTTCAAACTCAGATTTTTCAGCCACATTCTTCGTAATTCCTCATCTGTAGATTGAAACCATACCGCTTCACAGGAACAATCTTTTTTTGTTTTGGGTCTGTGTTCAAACACTGTTTGCTTTAGCCTTAGCTTGGTCTGGTTGTTCATGTAGCCACAAACCGCACAGCAGGACCTGAACCCTGGTAGGACATTTTTGTAAATGTCACGTTTAAACAAAAACGTTTGCTTTGATAAACTGAATGCAAATAACTTACAAAAAAACCTGCGGTCTGTTCTATTACTGATACTTCCCATGTCGGACCGGACGTTTATTGAAGAAACGTTTCTACAGTAGAAGCACCAAGACTAAGGTGAGATATGTGAATTTTATCAGGTTTTGTGTTTTATTTTGAAAACCGGAAATTCACTCTGCCCCATCGCAACCGTTATTGTGATTAGCTTCACCATCTTCCCCCACAGTGCTGTATCGCACAGATGAGGGAAGTCAGAGTGCCCGGTGTTTGATGCAGCAAAAACAATTCTGCCGGCAAAGGGCCCCTCTGTGCCAAGGGTCCCTGGGCACGTGCCCAAATTGCCCATATGATAGATCCGGCCTTGTCCCTAACTATAGGATTTATCAAAAAGGAAAGTCCTAAACCTAGAAAAAAAATTAGACAAGATGTCAGCCTCAAAGACAGAAACTGGAAGCTGGTTCCACAAAAGATGGGCCTGATAACTGAAAGCTCTGCCTCCCATTCTGCATTTGGAAACTGTAGGAACCACAAGTAAACCTGCAGTCTGAGAGCGAAGTGCTCTGTTAGGAAAATATGGAACAATAAGATCTTTAATGTAGTATGGAGCTTGATTTTTAAGAGCTTTGCATATTAGAAGTAAGGGTTTAAAATTAATTCTGAATTTGACAGGGAGTCAATAGAGAGAAGCTAAAACTGGAGAAACAATCTCTCCTAAGCCTGATCTGAACTCCAGCAACAGCATTTTGGATCAACTGAAGTCTTGAATTTTGTTGAACACCCTAATAATAAAGAATAACTTTGCTGTATGTTATGGGTTGTTGTCATGTTTGAAGGTAGTTTTAGCTTTGATATGCATTGTTGGAAGGCCTACTATATAAAGATGTGTGTGCTTTTCTAAATCGTGTTCATTCATTTTAATTTACAGCAGGAGCACTTTAATCAAGGTGCTGAAAGACTTCAGCAATGATCAAGAAAAGTGGAAGACACTTGAGCCAAATTTTAAGAAACAAAGTTTGATAATTCTATAAAATTATTTATTTTTTAAAATATACTTCACTTTCCTATTTTATAATCCAGACTGGAGATTAACAAGACAAACAAAATCTATGTTAATGTCTGTAGGATCAGGCAGCATCATATCAAAACTGAACAAATTGAAAGATGTTTCAATACTGTGCAACTGAATTTTATAAAATTGGTTACATTGTATTTTACAAAGAACAATGTCCAGACATACCTGAAACTTATTGAGCATTTAAATGCATTTATTAAAAGCTTTCCATGATGGCTGCATTCTACTTTTTTTTTTTTTTTTTTTAGATGTAATGCATGTTTAAATTTCTAAAGGTGAAAGACGCTATTGGATCGCTTGAAGATCTGATTTAACGCAGCATGTAACTCTTTTTACGCCAAGTTACAGGAGTGCATGGGATGCCCTTTCTGAAGAGTTACAGGCTGATTGCTCAGGTTTGATTGATTCCCTATTTTTTCCACGACAATGGGAAAAAAAATGTATGAACTGACACAACAAGAGTGGGACTGAATATACTGTGCATTGGATCAGTGCAACAGATGAAAGGGTAACTGTGACTTATTGTCAGCATAGAACTTGATGAACTTGGTGATTGTAGGGAACATTGGATCCTGCTCTATTTTCCAATAAACTTTTGATGTTATATTGAAGTTTTTTTCTTTTAGTTCTTCTCTTCAGTCCTGAACAAAACAAGGTGAGTATGTAAAAGAATGATTAATCTACAAAAGCTGTCTTCCTCTTTTTTTGTCATTTTTTTCATTGATATATTTAATAATAATTTAAAAAAACATTGTAAGCTCAATCATCCAGGTAGATAACAACAAAAGAGTTTAAATCGTGTCATCTGGACCAGTTTCTTTAAATGAGAAACATCCCCCCCCCCCCCCCCCCATTCCAGAGGACTTTCTCAGTCTACGGGCTGGCAGGCCGTAGGCTGCAACCCTTTTTCTGAACTGCTTTGGCCTTGTTTGTTCTCAGGCTGTTTCTGAGTAGCAAGTTGGCCACCTGGCCTAAAACATTTGATTGTTGTACATGATGATTGATTGTTTTGGATGGTCATATGCACGTGTTAAAAGCCTACATCTAGACTCCAACAGGAGGTTGGCTTGAAACACAGCATTGAAGACTACCTATGGGACAGATATGGTTGGCAGGCCACAGACGGACAAAGTCTTTTGGATGGGGGAAGAAACGTTACTCACTTAAAGAAACTGATCCAGATGACATGATTTAGTCTTTTTTTTGTAGTTGTTAAATAATTACTTCAATTTGATGGTTTAACAATATCAGATTATCAGATAATGCAGTAAATATTCTGTCACTAAGGAACTCTTGAAACTGTGTGGTAGCTCAATAGTTGTAACAGGAACGGTATCCATTGTACAAGTTAGCTTGCTGTTGTGACTCCTGACGAAAAGAGCAATCACAAGGAAAAAAAAAAAAAAAAAAAAAAAAAAA
>NC_056505.1:40208539-40222642 GCF_014905685.2 Nematolebias whitei | reverse complement strand
ACACACACACACACACACACACACACAATATTTGTGTTATTTTTTTATTTTCTCTCAGTTGTTCTCTTTATCAGGCTGCTCTCAAACATATATTTTACTAAAAAAAAGAAAAGACATATAAGTAGTTGTTAAATATTTTCTTAGATGTAATGCTTTGACTTGTACCTTAATTAATTTACCTTGTACTTGAAATGGTTTAATAATTAATGAGGAAATGTTTGATCACAGATTTTATAACTAAAAATAATTATTTAGACAGAATTTATTTGGAAAAGATAAAGTTTTAGATTAAGTTTCACTTTTTAATTAACAGTTTACTTTTGGATGAATTTAAATAAATGTATGCTTAATTTGTAGATCCTCAATCTATTATGAAAGAAACAACATTTACAATATATCTTTGTGCTGGACCCCTCCCCCCTCCCATCAAAATAAAGAATTAAAATGTCTGCTAAACCTTGTGATGTGGATTTTATTTTTAATGTAAACACAAATTTTGAAGGGGCAGAAATTATATATTTTTTCATTGCAGGTATGTGTTTTAGACAGCTTTTTTTCTTTAATTACCATTTTATTTCAAGCTGTAAATCGTAACTCTATTTATTGCAGTATTTTGTTTGTGTGGAAATAAAGCCATCATTTGCATTGGACTTTGAGGATGTTGGTGCTTCAAATAGCATCTCCTCTGATTTAGTATGCAGACCAGCCTGTCAGTATGAATGAAGCTGTTCTGAGATGTTGCAGCCACTGCTTTATGTCAGGGCAAAAGGTTATGCAAAGACTAGAGCCAGCCCTCTCTTCATCCCAACACTTACCTGCCTCTTTTGTACTTAAGAACTGAAGCACTCAATACTACAGGTTTTCTTTTGATTCTCGTGAATGTATGCAACTGCGTTTTGTCCACCTTGGTTCTTGGTTTAGAATAGATGCTCTCAAGAGTGGGTGTTCTTTTCATACATCAATGAATCTTATACAGACAGCCACTTTGAAGCACAAAGGTGCATTTACAAGATTTGTAATGTTAGAGTTGGTTGTCCTGGTCCCACTTTGTTATTTTCATTTTATTTATTTATATTTTTTTAGAGTCTAATAATATAATATTTTTATTTAAAATGAGCTCTGTCAACATGCATTTACCACATGCAACACACTGGTAGAAACACTTTCTATATTTCTGATTTAAAAAAGATACAAAAATAAAAGTCTGTGGATTTGTGACTTCTAGGCTGGAATATTGAAATTCTTTACTAGGATTTCTCAAAAATATATAAAATCTCTCAACAACCAGATCTTATTTTGTTTTTTATAGCTTCCTAACAGTGCACTTCACTTTCAGACTGCAGGTTTACTTGTGGTTTCCAGAGCTTCTACATGAGGCATAGCTTCCGTACAGGCTCCATTCTTCCAGTTTTTGTCTTTAAGCCTGACAACCTATTTTTACAACTACGCTTTTGTCCATCATTTGATAACTTTAAGGATGGGTTAATTCATTGTATCTTGATAGATCTTTTGTTATATTGCCATACACATGGACTGCAGGAGGACATACTGACCAGATTTTCACACTTTGCCATAGGCGTTGCAATCATTATATGTGAAAGGGACGTGTCCCCCACACATTCAAATAACGTTCATTTGGACCCTTCCACATTTATCTTGAGGCATTAGTGCAATTAGAGCAGTTTCTCCTTCTTCATGAACAAATTAATTCCACTTGATTAATAGGAGACTACTCAAACCACTAAATATCCTCTCCAGGTTTTCCTGGTTACCTACATTTCAGCAGCCTGCAGTGATTATCCTCTGCGTCTCTTGCCTCGTCTGAATGCGCACAGGTGGAAGATGGAGAGACACCTCAGTGTTGCTCGCCAGCTTAGCGAGCTTAGTGCGAGCAGTTGTTGACTGTGTGTGTGTTGGGGGGTGGGGGTGGGGGGGTGTTTGATCATAAACATATGTTAGGATGATGCTTGAGAGAAGTGGAGCGCTACGTCTGTAGCATCTTAGCTTAGCAGTAACTGTGATGCGGTAGGATGCTGCAGGTGTAAGACGCTGCGTGTAAGGTGCATTAAAGTTTAAATGTCTTTAAAATCCCACACCTTATTGTCCTCAACCTCCATGAGAAACATCATTTAGATGAGTAGTGTTGAACACAAATAAAAAATGTCTAGTGGTGATGTTTTTTATTTCTCTATAAACACCGAACTGAAGTTGTGTGTTAGTGTATTAAAGTTGAAATGTCTTTAAAATCCACAGCTGATTAAACTTGGTGAGAAACATGCTTTAAATGTGTGGAATTAAAGTAAGGAAATCTAACTGTTGCTTTTTTCTTCATTAGTGTACACTTTTTTGCACACTGGGGTGTATGTGTGTGTGCATGCGTGCACATCCATTTACACACATACGTAGAGACACATTGTCCCCCCACATTATAGATGCTTCTGACGCCATTGCACTCTGCTGTCTTTACCTTCTGTATGTTCTATTTCGTATAGGCTTTGCCCTTTAAGGCTATCGCTAGTGGGTTTATTCCTACACACGCAGCGCAGCACTGAAAACTTTAGTCCATGCCCACCTACTGTGTGGGCCTCATCCCTGTTCTGTATAAATTATGGTGAGACCGAGTAATCGTCTCCCATTTTTTTCTTCAGCCAGCTAGCTAGCACTGTCAGAAGAACGAAGAAGGAAAAGTTGTCCATCTTTGACAGGCACAACCTTTGCTAAGGATGCCTGGGTCTCCGCCACGCCAACCTCCTGCCGTCCCGGTGAGCTCTTCCTCCCCAAGGAGAAGCAGAGACGAGGGGCCTTGTTCAAGATAAGCGCCGAGGAGTGCTTTTCTGTTTGCGGGCCGCTACCCACTGAACGACGCCATCGCTGTTTCTAACGTTTTTTTCCTCGCGGTAATCTAATGATTTCCTCGAAAAAGGCGATATTAGCAGCAGTCCCGCTGAATGTTTTTCCGTGGAGGGCCGCTACTCGCTGGACAACGCCATCGCCTTTTCTAACATGTTTTTTTCTTGAGATGAATCGGATGATTCCCTCGAAAAAGGTATTGTTGGCAGCAGCTCCGCTGAGTGTTTTTTTTTTTTTTTTCTGTGGCGGGACGCTATGTGCGGGATGATGCCACCGCCTTCTTTGACGCAGAGTCACGTAGTGAATTGAATGATTCCTCTGAGAAAGGCGATGCGTAGCTGCCCCATCCCTCCTGGAGAGCATAGTGACAGAAGACAAGCGTCCGAGTGTATGCTCAGCCAACTCGGATCTTCCCATGCCGGCGACCATACCGCTCCCAGCCATCGGCACCCTCCTCTTGAAGCTGCCCGGCATAATCCAGGAGGATGTTAACACAAGGGACTTTCTGTCCCTTGCCTCCCTCCGCCCTTATCGGATGATATGGCGGCAAGGTTGGCTCTGCCCCGGCTCATCGCCCTGACCCCATTTGGCCTTGCTGTACAGCTGTGATGTCACACTGGAACGAGGCTGCAGCTGGGCCCGGCAAGCTGAAGACATCCTTCTCTACTTTCGCCTTCATCTCCAGAGTGGAAGGTTTTACCGATTTGTGTTTTTCCCTCGATCCCCCCCAGAGCCAAGCCCGGTGATGGCACTTGGGGCAAAAGCTTCCAGGATGGACCAGCAACATGTCCCTCCAGGGAAGCATGACCAAATAGTGACAAGGTCTCCAACCGACCTCACCAGTGCTCATTCCAGACGGATGCAGCGAACAACAACGTCGCCCTGCTGGCCTACAGCATCTCAGAGAGGCTGAAGGAAGCAGACCTTCTGGAGGAGACAAAAAGCTCTCTCTGTAAAGCTGCTGATGTCATCTTAAACATGTCCCACCTCTGTGGTCTGCCTGTCCCGCATTGCCGCCTGGATGACCATGATCCAGAGGACCACTTGGCTCCGCCTCTCACCATCCTTGTCCGAGAGGCTGCAGAAAAACCTGCTGGAGGGCCCCATCACCCCAGAGGCACTGTTTGGGGCCAACTTCAGGACTATCCCTGAGAAATCGCAGAGGTCCGAGGAGTTCTCAGAGACTGTACACCATCTGGTGATGTCACAGCCCTCCTCTCGCCCTTCCGGCCACTGGAGGAACCGCCTTGGCCAGCAACAGCACCAGAGGCGCTCCACAGCTGCAGCATCGACTTCACGCCCCGCTCCTCCGTCGATCCCCTTCACCAGGTAACAGATCCTTGAGGGGAAGGTATGTGTTTTTCGATGATGTATGTTTTTGATATAAAACAGAAACACCTCTGAAAGTAAAGTTTTCATCTGAGACTGTCAGATCAGCTGAGCTCACATCTGCCTCTCTTCACACATTCCCCACACAGAATGAGCCAGTAACCACTAAACAGCGTTTTAAATGGCACCGCAGTTCAGTAAATATCACAAAACACTCGTCTGCCATGTTGGTTGAAATTATGTTTTTTCAGCAGACTAAGTCCAGTAAAATTCCTCGTTTTTCAGCCAGAGCCTGTTTTTAATTTCTGCTGTTCTCTGCCCACTCACAGTGCAGTGGGAGTAAACGTGTTTTCGCCACGACAGTTGCAACCTCTACCGAAACAGCGTCTCACTCAGAAAGCGCTCACGCCTCCTCTCAGTGCGCGCCGGCTCACCTCAGCTCTATGTGAGACCACAGCCTGGGCTCAGCCCAGAGGCACACATACAGCCCATTTTATCTGTCAGAGCCCTCCTTGGGTCCCCCCTGGAGAATTTCCGGAGCGAGTGATGGCAGTAAGGATTTTTAGTCTGGATGACGTTCATGAGAAACATGACACAACACAAATGCATGCCCGGTCTCCGAGCGTTACTCAGAGTGGCAACGAGTGTGTTCCCTGGACAGATGGACGGACTGTCTGATCAGAAGGGGTTACACACTGCAGTTTGCAGCTCAACCCCCACCGTTCAGAGGGATTATAGAGACGGTTCTGTCTTCTCTAGAACAGAGCTCGTCTCTCCAGTCAGAAGTTCAGGAATTTCTGATGAAAAACGTGATTTCCAGAGTTTCCAACGGAGAGGAAAATATTGTTTTTTCTCATCCCACTACTTCCTGGTTCTGATAAAAAAACAGAGGGATGAGACCCATTCTCGACCTGTTCATGTTCAGCAATTCGATCATGGAGAGACAATTCCACATGCTGACAATCAGCTACCTATGACACATGTGAAGATGATGCTGCATAGAGGGGACAGAAATGTCAGATTTCTGGGTGGGAAATAGGGGTGTTGAGTACCCCAGTGAGGCTTCGAAGGGAGACAGACCAGTAGAGAAAGAGGTTTGGGAGTTGTGTGCATACTCCACCCAACATAGGTGTTGGCTCCAAGTGGAGGGGTTATTTTGATTAGGCACCTTAAGGCGACTTCCAGTTCCTGATTGCATTTCTTGTTCTGACCATTAGACTGGGGATGGTAACCAGACATCAAGCTAACAGTGACACCCAGGGCCTGGCAGAAGGCTTTCCAAACTTGGGAAATGAATTGTGGGCCTCTGTCAGAAATGATGTCCAATGGTACGCCATGCAAGATAAACATATTTTTTCATGATCTGGGCTGTTTCAAATACTGAGGGAAGTTTAGTCAGGGGAATAAAGTGGGCTGCTTTAGAGAATCTATCAATAATGGTACATACCACCGTATTTCCCTCTGATTGAGGTAATTTGGTGACGAACTCCAGGGTGATGTGAGACCACGGGCATCTGGTTGTAGGTAGAGGGAGCAGTAGACCAGCAGGTAGTTGATTATTGTTTTTATTGCATGCACAGATAGATGGTAAATGGTAAATGGACTGTACTTATATAGCACCTTTCTATCTGATCAAGATACTCAAAGCGCTTTACACTACAATCTGTGTCCTCATTTACCCATTCACACAGGACTCTATTAGATCTCTACAAAGCTAATTGAACAAATCATTCTAAAGAGACTAAAATCAGAGCTTTAGCTCACATTCATACACCAATGGGACACACATCGGAGGCAACGAGGGGTTCATTGTCTTGCCCATGGACACTTCAGCATGTGACTGCTGGTGGATTCAAACCCCCAACTCTTGCATTGGAGGATGACTGCTCTTAACACTCAGCCACAGCCACCCCAGAGTAGGCACTCACGTAATCATTGATGTCACGGTCCATGTTGGGCCACCAGAAGTGTCTGTTAGTGAGTAAGAGCGTGTGCCTGATACTTGGATGACAAGAAAATTTGGATACATGTATCCAATGCAGGACCTCACTTACTACAGAAGTGGGAACAAAAAGTCTCCCAGGTGGGCCAGTGCCCACAGGTTCATTCCTCTGAGCCTCGTGGACCTCCTTTTCGATGGCCCAAGTCATGACTCCCACAGTGCAGGATTGAGGAAGGATGTTAGCTGGCACTTCAGATGAGTTTGGGAGAGAGAACTGTCGAGACAAAGCATCTGGTTTAACATTGCAAGAACCGGGTATGTATTTGATTGGGAAGTTGAATTGGGTGAAGAACAACGACCAACGAGCTTGACCGGAGTTGAGTCTTTTAGCTTCATGCTAAATTATTGTGGTCGGTCCAAATAGCAAATGGCTGTTCATTTCCTTCCAACCAGTGCCTCCACTCTTCTAAAGCCATCTTGGTGGCTAACAGTTCTCTGTTGCCTACATCATAATTTCTCTCTGCGGGTGACAGTCACCGGGAGAAAAAAGCACAGGTGTGGACCTTACCATGTTAAGACAGTTCTCCAGAGACTCCTGAAAAACAATTTGTTTGTGAATGCGGAGAGGTGTGAATTTCATATGTCTTCTGTCACTTTCCTGGTTTTATTATTGAAGAACGACAAGTTCATTTTGACCCAGAGAAGACGAGAGCAGTGGCAGAGTGGCCCACACCTCAGGACCGCAAACAGCTCCAACGGTTCCTGGGGTTCGCCAACTTCTACCTGCGTTTCATCAAAAACTACAGCCAGGTAGCCGCACCAGTCACCCAGCTCTGTCACGAATCATGTCCCATAGATTATATTTTCTGTCACCCTGATCAATCTTTAAAGTTTGCTATAGATCTTTTCTATGAGTTTCATTTATTCTGTCTGCTCTGGTAATGGTTTATGTACGTGAGTTTTAGTTTGTCTTCTTTGCATGCTGGTTGAGGGTGATGTCATGGTTGTTTAGTTTTGTCTTCACTGCAGCCAGCAGCAGCTGATTGAACTCAGCTGGCTGCACCTGTTTCTCTCACCCTTTAAAAGCTGCAATCTTTCTCCTCTTTGGTGCCCGGTAGTTGAAAACAGTTCTCTGCAAGTAAATACCTCGCGTTTATGATCCTGCCTTGTTTCCCCATAGCCTTTGTGTCCCCTTGTCATAGATTACCTGTCTCCTTTTTCCTGTCCTGCTCCTGGTTCTCGTTCTCCCCTCTTGGCTTGACCTCCTGGCTCATGGACCCACGACTCACCTGGACATTGTCTCTTGCTCGACCCTTTGGATTATAACGTCTTCTACTTTCGGTTCTGACCATCGCCTGCACGACAACGCCTCATTGTCTTCTCCTCCGGTACCTCCTGTCTTCTCCTCTCCAGTTTTGGACCCTGGATTGTGTGACCACGTCTCTTCACTCAACGGACTCACCACCCACCTGTTGCTGCAGCCGGTTGCAGCCCCTCACCGGACTCAGCCTCTCCTGCAGCAATCCGGATCAGTTTGGACCTCATCGGTCTCCAGAACCTTCAAGCTCATCTGAGACGGTTAGTGGTCCTCCTCATTCTGACTTTTGCTCTCCATTATCTCTTGCATGACCACTAACCATCAGCAGGGGATCTTTGCAAGATGACTGCCCCTACCCCAGTGTCAGAAGCGTCCACCTCCACTATGAACTGTCTGTGGGGGTCCAAATGGGAGAGAATCGGGGTTGAGGAGAAGAGTCTCTTGAGTTCCTGAAAAGCCTTTTCAGCTTCTGGGGATCAAACAAACTTGCGGAGGGAAGACGTGAGCTTGTAACGAACCACTTAACGGTTGGACCAAAATCACCACACAAAAAGTCAAAATTAAATTATAGTTATTTTCAAGGTGAAGTATAGCAGATTGGACTGGTTCTGGTACTGGTTCTGGGTTCTGGTTCGGGTTCTGGTTCCGGATCAGGAATGAGCCTATGAGACAAAGATTGGTTAGTGTGCTGAGCTGGGTGCTTAGAAAAGTTCAAAATGTCATCAAGATAGACAAATACAAGTATGTTCAGAAAGTCTCTTAAGACATTGTTAATGAGGTTCTGAAAAACTGCTAGTGCACTGGTCAGGCCGAAAGGCATAACCAGATATTCAAAATATCATAGGGGGTCTTGAAAGTGGTCTTCCACTTGTTGCCTTCGCGTATTCTGACTAAATGATAAGTGTTGCGAAGGTCCAATTTTGCAAATATCTTGGCGTTTTGTAGTTACTCATAAACAGAGTTGATAAGTGGGAGTAGATACTTATTCTTGACTGTTATTTGGTTTACCCCCCTATAGTTGATGCAGTCTTAAAGTCTTGTCCTTCCTGCAGACAAAGAAAAACAGAGGAGAGGTAGAAGGATGGATGATTCCAGACTTTAAGTACTCCTCAATGTATTGTTTCATGGTCTCCCTCTCAGGACCCGAAAGAATGGAAAGTCTGCTTGAGGTAAGGGGGCCTCAGGGAGAAGGTCAATGGGACAGTCATAGGGCCTGTTAGGTGGAAGAGAAGTGGCCCTCTGTTTACTAAAAAATGGAGCCAATACATGGTAAACAGAGGTTTTTTTTTAGAAAGGTCTATCTCTTCACAAATAGAAGGGGAAAAAGACCCAGGAGAAATTGCAGAGCGTAAACAAGAATTAGGACAGTCATCCCCCCCATCTTTCAGTCATGTTGTTTTTCCAGTTAATTAACGGATTGTGTTTAACAAGTCAAGGGTAACCTGAGATGAGTTGAGGATGAGGAGATTCAAAAATAAAAAAATCACACTGCTCATGATGATTTTCAGATAGAACATGATGACGTTTATTGGTCTTATGAGTGACAGAATAAATAATCTGGTCTGTAAACCCTGAAATGTGAACAGATTGGTTGAGAAGGGTTGTAGGAAGTTTGAGTTGTTGGACAATGTCTTGGATAATCAAGCTCTGTTCTGCTCCAGAATCTATCAGGGCCTGGACTGGAAAATTAATGTCATCACAAATTAAAGCTGGCAAATAAAAATTATTTTCAGAAGCCCGTGTAATATTCCCCACTAGTATCTCCTGAACTACTGGTGGTTTTCTCCTTTTAAACGAAATTTGCAATTTCTTAAATAGTGGCCGCTCCTGTCACAATAAAGGCGCACATTAGCTGAGAGTCTATGTTTTCTCTCTACATGGGGCAGTCTCGTTCATCCCACTTCACCACTAGCTCTTGCCAAGATCAGACGATTTCCCATCCCCTTCCTCTCCGCTTTGCTGTTATGTCTGTCTGTGAAACTGCTTCTGAGTGTAAGGATGGTGCACCCTTGTGGTGGGTCCCATCCCTACACTCCCTGGTCTCCCTGTTAATTGTCTTTATTGTTTCCACCCTCGTGTCGTCCAGGTGTTTGTGATTGTCTCCCTGTGTAGTTGTGTATATAAGTCTGTGTCCTTGTGTTTATTATTGTCCTGGCATTATCTCCTGTTACCTCTTGCCTCCTCAGTTCCCAGTGATCCCTGCGTATGTAAGTTTGCTGCCCTGTCAGCTATTTTCTGTTCTTTATATTAAACATTATAATTTTACCTGCCGAGTCATCGTACTGTCTTCACCTTTGGGTCTGAACCACACCAGATCTTGACAGAATGCCAGGACCCTACAAAAACCCAGAAGGCTGCCCATCCTTGGCTGTATTCACCCTGGCGGATGAGCAGCGGCTCCACAGTGTTTCATGGACACTGTTTCACACTGTATGCACCCTCAACGACCTGCGGGCAAGATGGGTCGCAACACACAATGTCTTGGATGTCTAAAAAAGTTAAATCTGGTCCTCTGGACATTCAAAAAAAACAAAAACAAAGCAAAGCATCCAATGTCTTGGATGAGTTCCTTCGGCTGCTGGGACTAATCCAATACTCGAAGATGGCAAAGCTCTTCGATATAGTGATGGAGGAGCAACAGGTTCTGAATATAATCCGCCGGTCCGCTGAGCCCCAGCCCACATTCCCAGCATTGCCTCCAGAATGTTCTGCACCTCCTGCTCTGCCACCAGTGGCCCTCACTACTGCAGCCCCTGTGGTGCCTTCCATGTCTACCACAGTCTCAGTAAGCTTTACAGCTCTGCAGTTCCTGATGAGTCCATGTCCTCAGAGGGTCACACGTCCCCTGCGCTCCCGAATCCAGCGGCGGCCCCTCCGCCCTCGTTTCCAGCGGTGGCTTCTATGCCCTCGTCTCCAGCGGCAGCTCCTTTGCCCTCGTCTCCAGCAGCAGCTCTGGCACTCACGACTCCAGCCGCAGTTGTGATGTTGGCAGCTATGGCTTCTTCGGTGGTCTCTTCTCTGGATCACCCAACAGAGCCCCCGCCCGATGATGGACGGTCTCCCAGCCGCCCCCCTGAGTTTGCTCCATGTCTTGGACGGCCTCCTGGCCACCCACCTGAACTTGTTATATATCCTTGTGTTTAGTTTTTGTGTTTAATTCTCAGGCCTCGTCCTGTCAGTTTTTGGTTTCTTGTCTTGGTGTTTCCTCGTGCCCTCCATCCTTGTAGTTCCTCCCTCCGCCCGCCCTAGGTGTTTTTTTTTTGGGGGGGGGGGGGGGCTTTCTGGGGATGCCAGGGGGCATCCTTGGGGGGAGGGTACTGTAAGGATGGTGCCCCCTTGTGGCAGGTCCCATCCCTACACTCCCTGGTCTCCCTGTTAATTGTCTTGATTGTTTCCACCCTCGTGACATCCAGCTGTTTGTGATTGTCTCTCTGTGTATTTATGTATATAAGTCTGTGTCCTTGTGTTTATCATTGTCCTGGCTTTGTCTCCTGTTACCTCTTGCCTCCTGAGTTCCCAATGATCCCTGCATATGTAAGTTTGCTGCCCTGTCAGATATTTTGTGTTCTTTATATTAAACGTTATTATTTTACCTGCCGAGTCGTCGTGCTGCCTGCACCTTTGGGTATGAACCACACCAGATTGTGACACTGAGCATCTCTTGCATATCTTCCGAACCTTAATTATGGGCTTGTTTTGATCAGTTGGTCCTTCAACTCAATTTACAACATTTTTTCCAAGAAAAGACAGGCTTTAGGTGAGCCGATTTGCCCTGTTGGCATGCACGCAGCTGGATATCTTATCGACTTGGAAGACTTGATGATGTGTCATCTCTGCTGCCATCTGTGGATTTTAAGGACACATATTTAATTGCATTTACGATAACTGGTTCCTGCTTTTTGGATTTGGCTGGTTGCTGGTTTTATCTACAATCAAGCAAGTCATTGGCAGCAAATGTGGACCCGATCATGCTGCTTGACTTTATGATAGCTTGGTTCGTGTCTCAAGTACCCAGACTCAAATGCTTTGGGCATAATGGATCAGATGTCGGGGATTTTACCCAGTCACGTTCCATTGGTGTGGCCATGTAATTTTGACATTTCAGAACCGAGTGGACCAACACAGACTCAAGGTAGATGTCATTAAGTTCTGCCAGTCCCCAAAACAACTGTGTGTTTATCTGAATTTGGCTCCCTTGGCTGGTCTTGAAGGCCATCTTATCTGAATTCACCTGGAGAACATGTGATCTGATGCTCACCACCCCTTACCCTGAGGAATTTCCAACTGATAACCAGATGAAACCAGCTGAATAAATTTTGTGTCATCATTTCAGGACTCTTGGATTATCATAATCGTTATTCTTGGCCATTCCTCAGCATACCTCAAGAGTGTTTACGGAATATATAGATATGTATGTGAGTGTATATTCATGTGTATGTATGTATGTATGTATATAGGCGTAGGTATGGGTATATATATTTATGGAAACTTACTGCAAAGCCATGAATATTTTAAGTTCTTTATACATATGTATTTTGTTGCTGTGTTTTGTCATGTTCTTTGCAGGTGAACAGACAGTGGCCGGGTGTTTTGACGTGTGCTCTATTTGTATATATTTCTTATATTTTGGAGTCTTACTTTGTCTTTTCTTTCTTTCTATCCTATTAAAAAAAAAACTACACTAGACAGTCACTATAATAAATATTTCATAATAATGGTGTGGAGAGGATGGCTGTAAGGGGAGAAGGGAGGCCATCACAAAAAAGGAGAAAAAAAAAAAGTGTTTACGGATCTCATTGGAGGACAATGGCTGATTTTCCCATTCTTATCAGAACTTTTACAGTGCCCTCGAGAGCATCTATGAACATGCTCACCGCTCTCGTCGTCCCCCTCTGCAGAATGTCTATAATACTATGTGCTTGTTTGTGCAAGGTGTTTTTTTAATACCAGAGTTTTTTTTTTCTTCTCAGGCCGGAAAAAAAGTCTGAAAGAAATTTGTTTGCCTCCAATTCCTACATGTGTCCAGTGTCACTACATTTTGTCTGTCTAAACAGATCTCACTTGTAAATGAGTCTTATAGGCTCAATGTGACTTATCTGTCTAAATAAAGGTTGAATGAATCCCACCTGCATTGGTTCAGGGTCGGAGAGAACAGACATGGACAAACTACTTACAGTTGGAAGGTTATCCTGGAACTTGTAGTCTTTCTCTAGATGGCATTCCTGGTTTCTATTATCAATGCGTATTGCTAAAGTAATTATTTCTTTCAAATCACTCGGTGCCTCACGTGTAGCAATTTGGGCTTTAATGTTGTAATTTAAAGCATTACGGAAAGCTCTCTGTAACACGACTTTGCTCCATCTGGACTGTTGAGCGATAACCCGGAAGTGGATAGAGATTTCCGCGACTGAGCTAGACCCCTGCCTTATAGAGAATAGTCTCTGTTGGGCCTCCTCTTGTAACAGCGGATGGTCAAAGGCCAGCTGGAAATCTTTGATAAAAGAAGAAAAAGGCAAGGAGGCAATGGGACGTGAGCGAAGGTGAGCGTAGGCCCACTGAAGGGCTTCACCCTTCAAGGTGCTAACAATGTACGTGATGTGGGCTACATCTGAGGCATACCATATAGGAGTTTGGCTAAAAGCTAGCTCACATTGTAGCAGGAAACTGTCAACCAGTTTTGATTCTCCTCTGAAGAACTCCGATGGACGGACGTCAGGTTCATGTTTGAATGTTGGAAACGGAGGTGGTATTGGTTCCAGAGGACGGGGTGCTAGGTCCTTGATGACCAGGGAGGAAAGTTGCTGTCCAAGGGCATGAACCATATTGCTGACCTCTTGCTGCTGAGAGAGAATTTGTTTTAGTGTACATTCATGGTTGTCTATCTGAGCACTTTGTGATAACATGGTCTTGTCTCTCTGACTCTCTTTAGTCTGGCCTTGGGGGTCTGGTTGCTGGAGCATTCTAAAATGATGACGGCTCTTAGACCCCAATTGGCAGACCAAAAAGAGACGAGTACAACAGATACAAAAAGGTGAATGTGTTATTTACTGTGTTGGAACGGGGATGGGTTTGCTGTTGGGAGATGCAGGGAACAAGATGAGTCTCTTGATGATAATATTTGATTTGATAGTCTTGAAGGGCGGAAGTCTTTCTTACTGAAGTTGTGTGTTGCAGGTGGTGCCGAGATGGACATGAGACAGGGTTTGGCGACGAGAGGGAACCCAGGAAGGTAAGTATGTGCTTGAAAAATTGTTAGTCCAGGTGTCCAGAGAATTGCTTTGCTGAGCTGAGTTGGGTGTGCAGGTGAGGTGACCAGATCCAGTCGGAGACCCAAGGAGACGACGAGCAGGCACAAGGAACAAGAACAGAATCTAATGGGCAGATTAATAATCAGGTTAATCGACTCAAGAATGCTTCAAAGGTTGACAGGCTGTCACAAAATTACCCAAGGTAATCAATGCTTCAGAATCGGATGAGTGTCTGGCCGGGGTTTAAGTAGTGCAGGGTGAATAGGTCTGGCAAACGAGGTGCAGGCGTAACTAGTCAGCTGATTAGTAGCTGTGGAGAAGATTGGTTAAGGGAGGGGAAACCAAGAATCACACACACACACACACACGCACGCACGCACGCACACACATACACACACACACACACACACACACAC
>NC_056505.1:40196869-40208139 GCF_014905685.2 Nematolebias whitei | reverse complement strand
ATATATATCCGGGATCATGATGTCAGCCGACATGAACAATCAATCAACCTTTATTTATACAGGTAAATCCCATTGAGCCTCGAGGACTCATTTACAAGAGAGACCTGATTTCAACAACGCAATGCATTTTGGGAATTTAGAAAACGGAAATGTATGGTGCAATGTTGTTTAGATGTTCATAAGTGAAATCACAAAGAAATGGTGAATGCTTGCTGTATTATCAACTGCCACAATCGTTCTTGCAATCGTAGGGGATAACATATCGCAAATCGAATGTGTTTTTTTTTCAGCTTTCCAGCTTGGAAAGAACACAGTTGAACAAAGGTCGCTGAGCTAACAGAGAGATGTTACATGACATGGGTTTCAGCTGTAAGACAAACAAACATCACTTTCAATAATATTTCCCGACACGTTTGTGTGTTAATCACATTTTCACAAAGGTAAGGATTAATCACATGATGTTTTAGTCCTGTGTGGTGATTGATTTCACATATGGGGATTAGAGTTGTTGACTTGTTGCTAGCTGGCTTGCTAACTTTACACAAGCTGCAGAGCTACATACAGTAAATAATCTGCAAATGTTATCTCTTTTTCAGGCAAACCAGCTTATGAATTTCTTGAGTGTCATCCTGACTGGCTTCCTTTTTTACATCTTGGTCATACAGAAGTGAAACCGATACAAACTGCGTGATTTAGCCACAGGACATAGAGACAGCAACGTGATGTGGCAAACAACGCTGTACCTGTTACCCCACTGGATGTAGCTGGTCAGACATAAAAGATGAGTGAAACGGCAACCCCAGGTGTACCTGCCCAGGGGCCAGAGGTGTATGAGGCTGCTGAAGCTGTCACAATAACCTTGTGAACTAAACATGAACTCATGCAACCTTCGTATTTTTCATGTTGTGAATAAATGATAGAAAAATAATAAAAGTTTTTAGTGTATTTATTAGTGTCATAACAATGAGCATTGTAAACAAGTAGATCATATTGGTGGTGTAAACAAAGACATTGGAAAATGTATTTTAACACAAAATCTGAAATGAATATTGCACTGTAAATGCTATGGTATCCAACGCAGTGCAGATTAAAACTGGTAAAGTGGCAGTGTAAAGTTCAATTATACAACATTGAGGAATTAAACATAAAAAAATGGTAACAAAATGTATGATGGGTATTTTCTCTGTCCTATAAAGGAAATAAATTCACACAAGACAGCGAGGATGAGTTGTAGCACTCAGATGCTTTGCAAAGGGGAGTCACGGGAAACTGACTATGTCAGAGTGAGCTCCGAAGCCAGACTATCTGAGTTCGCTATTTATTGAAGCAGCAGAGGAAAACAGGTCAGTTTCACATGAACACAATCTTATCAGCAATGACGGTCAGAACCTTCAGGAGATTGTGTCTGAACGAATAGTTTCCTGATAAACGTCCACTTGATGTGATTCAGAACTTTCCATAATTTTCTCGCACACAGCAAGATATAAATTGAACCTGAATAAACCTTTTGTTCTGTACATGCAGAAACAGATTTTAATATAATGAGATAGAAGCTGTTTAAAATGATAAGATAGAAAACCTCTAACAATGTACCTAAATATTCAAATGTAAACAATCACTGCAGTTCAGATTAAAACACAATACATTGGCAGTGTAAACTTCATTATACAACACTGAGGAATTAAAAATAAAAATGTTGCATGTGCAGTGTGCACTGTCCACTTGGCCACTGGAACTGATGATCACACATGGTTTAAGTAGAGGTTCATTGAGGTGCTGAGAGTGCAAAGCCTAAAACACAAAATGTGTAAAGTTAATACTACAGTAATAAAATAACAACAACAACAACAACAACAACAACAACAACAAATAATAATAATAATAATAATAATAATAATAATGAAAATAATAAAAAATAAACAAACAAGCCACAATGTTTTACACTTATCACCAGACACAACTTGTCACAGTACTGTTTTGTCAAGAGACCACACTTAGTGAAAGTAAACATTATCCAGTGTGATCTAAGTGAAATACAATAATATAATACAATCAGAATCTGAATAGTCTTATTGTTTAACACTAGTCGCCATAAACACCATGTAACAGTAGTGGTTTGAAAGTGTTCAAAAATAGTATAACAATACTATCAGTGACATTTAGTATAGAAAAGTATTAATGTTTGATAATTATTTTTTCTATAAGCACATTCAAATAACTGTTGTATCAATAGCACTGATTTATCACAGAGCCCAGTACAATAACCTGGAGGCTAGCGCTAGCATGCTAGCTCCAGAAACAAACAAACAAACAAACTCACCAGTTCCCATTTTTAGAATGCACAGTCAGCTGAATGTTTTTTCACAAACAGAGACGTCTAAAAGTTGAGAGGCATATCACTCAGAAATGGCAACATAGGCATTAGATGAAGGGCTTTCAATGCTTAAGGCCTACCTGTAGCAGCTAGTCTGGTTGTGAGTGTCACTGCATGATCTGTTCTGGGACAAAAACAAAACAAAAAGAAGTCTGTTCCGGTACCGGAAGCATGATCGGTAACGTTGGACCGTGCACCCGGGTGCAGGAGAGCTGTGCCCAGAATCTTCCTATCTCTTGTAATGAAGAGAAGCTAAATGCACATGTACAACTTTTAACAAGAGTCTATGGGCAAAGATTTTAGCACCCCCAAGGCAAAAATACGTCATCAATCAGAGACTATGTTTTTGAAAGAAACAACTATGTCATCAACAAGAGACGTTTTTAAAAGAAACAACTTTACTCATCATTAACTATTAAATATTTATCTTACACAACAACAACAAAAAATATACATATATTTTGAAATATTTTTTATTTAATTATTTCATTTTTTGTTAAATTTTTTCTATCTTCAAGGTAATATGTGAGTGGTTTGAGTGGTGGGGCTGTGCCCTAGTGCCCCCTACTGACAAGCTGCCACTGCTAGGGAGGCATCCAGGGAACATCCTTACCTGATGCCAAAACCACCTCAACTGGGTCCTCTTGATATGGAGGAGCAGCGGTTCTACTCTGAGTCTCTCCTGGATAACTGAACTTCTTACCCTATCTCTAGAGTCCAACTACCCTGCGGAGAAAACTAATTTAAACCTCATGTATCCGCAATCTCATTCTTTAGGTCACTACCCAAAGCTCGTGACTATAGATGAGGGTCAAAACATAGGCTGACTGATAAACAGAGAGCTTTGCCTTACAGCTCTACTCCTTCTTCACTACAACAGACCAATACCCAGTCCACAATACTGCAGACACTGCACCAATCAGTCTGTCAATCTCACACTCCATTCTTCCATCACTCATCAGCAAAACCCCAAGATACTTGAACTCCTCCACTTGAGGCACGACCTCACACTGAACCTGTAGAGAGCAACTGACCCTTTTTCGGTTGAGGTCCATGGCCTCATATTTGGAGGTGCTGATTCTCATCCCAACTGCTTCACACTTGGATGCAAAATGCTCCAGTGAAAGCTGAAGGTCACGGCACGATGACCCCAACAAGAACACATCACCTGCAAAGAACAGAGAAGGAATCTTGAGGCCACCAAACTAGAATCTCTCCACCCCCTGGCTACACCGAGAAATTCTGTCCATAAAAGTTATGAACAGAATCGGTAACAACAAACAGCCCTGGTGGAGTCCAACTCCCACCCTGAAGAGGTCCGACTTATTACCGGCAATTTGAACCAAACTCTCGCCCTGCTTGTATAGGGACCAAACAGCTTGTAACAACAGGCCCCCAATCCCATACTCATGGAGCACCCTCCACAGTGTACCTGAAGGAACATGGTCAAATGCCTTCTTGAAGTCCACAAAACACATGCAGACTGGATGGACAAACTCCCATGACCCCTTGAGGACCCTAGTGTGGATAAAGAGCTGGTCCAGTCTTCCATGGCCAGGACAGAACAAGCATTGTTCCTCCTGGATCTGAGGTTTGACCAATGATCTGAGTCGCTTGTCCAGTATCCTTGAATAGCCTGATGCATGCTCAATAATCCAGGTAGAAAAATAAAAAAAAAGTTAAATCTGGTCCTCTGGACATTCAAAAAACAAAACAAAGCAAAACAACAAAAACATGTAGAAAAGTTTCGTCTTTCATCCGAAAGAATCCCTCAGTCTGAGGTGCTGTATTCAGCTCAGTCTTATAAATAGCACCTTCTCAGAGTGGATCAACCAGTTTAGCTGCTGACAACCAAAACCAGCTGCTCACATGATCAAGAAGGACCATCAGCCTAACAATGGATCATTAGCACACTGATGGCTGTTTACTATTCTCAGAGGGCTGCGTGATACTAGCAATAACAACATTGTAAGAGGGGGACAGTTGAACACGGAGGCTTCCACCCCTGTTTAATGATGGACGATTTCTTTTCACAAAGATGGCCTCCTTTACTCCTCTCTCAAACCATCGTTCCTCTCTGTCCAGGATGTGAACATCTTCATCCCTGAAAGAGTGACCGCTGGCCTGGAGATGAGTGTAGACCGCAGAGTCCTGGCCTGAAGATGTTGATCTTCAGTGCTGGGCCATCCTTTTGGCCAGTGGCTGTTTAGTTTCCCCGATGTAAGACTGATTACAGCCCTCCTGACAATGAACAGCATACACAATATTACTTTGTTTGTGCCGGAGAACTGGATCTTTGGGATGAACCAGTCTTTGCTGTAATGTATTTTGGGGTTTAAAAGTCACTGGGACATTATGTTTAGAAAATAAACATCTCAGTTTCTCTGATACTCCCTCAACTTATGGAATGACCACTGGTCTGGGTCTGGGTTCCTCCTTTTCACCTGATGGCTGACTGGAGTCCTGTTTGGGTTTCTTCTCTGCTTTCAGGAAGGCCCAGTTAGGATATCCACATTGCTCTAGAGCCTGTCTTGTGTGGGATTTCTCCTTCTGCCTGGCTCTTGAGTTAGTGGGGACGTTGTCTGCTCTGTGATACAGAGTCCCGATGACTCCTAACTTGTGCTCCAAAGGGTGATGGGAGTCAAACTGCAAATACTGGTCTGTGTGGGTGAGTTTGCAGTACACTTCAGTTTGCCAATGTCCTCTATCAGAGACTGAGACCTCACAGTCCAATAAAGCCAACCTGCCATTTTTTACATCTTCTTGTGTGAACTTGATGTATTTATCCATAGAGTTGATGTGGTCAGTAAAATGTTGGACTTCCTGAAATTTAATTTTAACCCAGGTGTCATCAACATACCTGAACAAATGACTTGGTGGTGTCCCTGAAAAGGATGTCAAGGCTCTCTTTTCTACCTCCTCCATGTACAGGTTGGCCACAATAAGAGAAACTTGAGAACCCATAGCACACCCATGTTTCTGCCTATAATTTTGCTCCCCATATGTGAAGTAGGTTGACTGCAGGCTCAGATTCAAGAGTTGACACAGTTGTTCTGTGGAAAGCATGGTCCTGCTGCTCAGAGTTGTGTCTGATTTTAATCTTTAACTGACCACCTCTACTGTATCATCAACAGGAATGCACATAAAGAGTTATGTGACATCAAAAGAGACCATTGTTTCACTAGTCTCCATGATTACATTCCTCACCTTATCCACAAAGTCCATGGTGTTCTGTATGTGGTGTTCTGAGCTGCCAACTAAAGGGATGAGTACAGATGCCAGATATTTGGAAACATTGTAAGTGACAGAGTTAATCATGCTAACAGTTGGTCTTAAAGGTACACCTTGTTTGTAGATTTTAGGTAAACCATACAGACTAGGTGTGGCCTCCCCTGGGTACAGTCCGTGGTACAGAAAATGGTCAATAGCTTTGTCCTGTTCCAAAATTTTCAGGCAATCTATCAACTTCTTCTTGTAAGTACTTTGGATGGATATGGATATGATTGTTTAAATTTGGTTACAGCATTTTCTGATAAGCACCTGCTGAGATGAAATTTACTCTCAGTGAATGTGTAGTCATTTAATGTAAACTCAAAGGTTATTAAAAAATGGTCGGACAGAATAGTATTTTGAGGAACTATTACCAAGTCCTTAATCTCTATACAATAGGTCAGAACTATCAAGAGTGTGATGATAAGAATGAGTAGATGTGCGGACATTTTGGGTAAAACCAAATGAGTCTACCAATAGGGCATTAACAGAGTACTCGAGTAATCTACACATCGATTGCTAGGACCTCTATCAAGGTTAAAAATGTGATGTCGGGTATCCGTAGTGACGTCATATTATGTAACCACCGTATGACCGTAGGGGGTGTTGTTGCACTGTTGCAGGTCACAGAGTATGGTGTAACACCGGGTCCAATCCACCGCCCATACACTGTTTTAAGTTTCCTTTCTGATGTGCTGCATGTTTCTTCACGTTTGCAGTTTAATAATAATAACTAATAGTTTAGTTTTTCCTGTGACTTATTTGCAGTATGATAAATGGTCGGAGCATAACATACACTCCCAATGTTTTGTTGGTCTTTTTTTTTTGTAAATAATTACCTTTTATTGTGGTTTTATTTATTTTTGTATCTTGAGATCTATGACGTCATCAAATACTCGAGCTCTACTCGGGTTTTATTATGTTAATGTCGAGTTTAAAAATTATATACTCGTTCAACCCCTATCTACCAAATTACTAAAGGCTATGCTTAAGCTATCACTCTCAACATCCGCATGAATATTGAAATCACCCATTATGATGATTTTATCAGTATTTAATAGTAAGTCAGTTAAGAATTCTGAAAATTCAGACAAAAACTGAGAGTAAGCGCCTGGTGAACGATATATAACAACTAGTAAAAGTGGCTTTTCTGATTTCCATTTTGGATGAGAAAGATTGAGGGACAGCGATTCAAAAGAATCATAACTAATAACTGGTTTGGCATTAATCAGTAATCCTGACTGAAAAATAGAAGCTACTCCTCCACCTCGGCCAGTTATTCTAGGAACATGAAAATTTAAATAATTAACAGGAGTGGATTCATTTATACTAACAAAATCCTCCTGTTGTAGCCAAGTTTCTGTCAGACAGAATAAATCAATATGATGATCAGTTATCAGTTCATTAACTTACAGGGATTTAGAAGAAAGAGATCTGATGTCCAATAATCCACATTTAATGATTTTGCTCTGGTAAAGTAACTGTGCTTATTTTAATCAGATTTTTATGGTTTATATTTTTAGAGCTGATTTTTGTTTTATTTAATTTGAGCCGTGGGCGAGTTGACACTGTTTCAATGTGGGTGTGGTTGGGTAACAGAGAAGAAGCAGCAGAGAGGTGTGGAGGAATACAACTCTGCTTCCTGGACTGGACCCTGGGTTGTCAATAATTTGGGGGATAAACAAAATCAGCCAAATTTCTAGAAAGAAAAGCGGCTCCGTCCAAAGTGGGATGGATGCATCTCTCCGCATCAGACCAGGTTTTCCCCAGAAAGAACTCCAGTTATCCATGTAGCCCACGTCGTTGTCAGAACACCACCTGGACACCCAGCGGTTAAATGACAACATACGGCTAAACATGTCATCGCTGGTCAGGTTGGGGAGGGGGCCAGAGAAAACTACTGAGTCCGACATGGTTTTAGCAAAGTCACACACCAAAGCAACATTAATTTTAGTGACCTCCAATTGGCGTAACCGGGTGTCATTACCGCCAACGTGAATAACAAACTTACTGTATTTAGCCTTAGTCAGCAGTTTCAAATAAGATTATGTCGCTCACTCTGGCCCCTGGAATGCATTTAACTATGGCCGCTGGAGTCCCTAAAGCCACGTTTCGGACTATGGAGCTGCCAATAACCAGGGTCTGTTTCTCAGTGGGTGTGTCACTGAGCGAGGAAAATCGATTAGAAATGTGAACAGGTCAGTGGTGAACTGGGGGCATAGCCTTAGCGCTACACTTGCTCTGGACGGAGCTAGCCTCTGTGGTTCCACGCTGTCTAAGGGGACCTGGCTAGCTACTGTTTTTTCTACAGCGCAGAGCCGAGCTTCCAGTTCAGACAGCCTCTCCTCCAAAGCTACCATAAGACTACATTTGGTACATGTATCATTACCACTAAAGGAGGCAGAGGAGTAACTAAATATCTGGCACACGGAGCAAGTGAAAACAGAGGAAGCAGGGAAAGAAGCAGCAGCTATGCTAAGCTAATGCTAGCAGGAGCTAGCAGAGCCAAATACACCAATAAAAACCGAGAAGTGTTGAAAGATAAGAGGTGTTTTAAGCACTATCCAACAGTAGAAAAACAACTGTACTAAGTGTGTTTGTGAACTAGAATGAAAAACTGTGCAAAAGACAGATAAATCCAGAAAACAGAGACGACTCGAGCAAACAATTCACTCGAGCTACCGAAAGACAAACAGGAAATGACACAATACGTCTCACCACGAACGTGCAACTTCACACCATGGATTTGAGCATGGACTTTTTTTGGTTTTGAACCAGTTTGACATGACTGTCAACAAGGAAGAGGGCCAGCATCGGAGGAGGGGGCGTGCCAAAGACACTATATTAGCACCAACATAACTGGTTTGTTCCACTTTGGAGTAAGCTGTTTTGGGGAAGAATCAGTTTTGTGTTGTGTGCTTCCTTGACTGCTGAAGCCTTCCGGATAGAAGGTGAAACATTTCAGCAAAAAAAAAAAGAAACTGTCCAGATGACCTGATTGAAAATTGTTGGATCTTTGTGAAAGTTTTTTCTTCCAGGCATTCCCAGCAAACCCTCACTACGTTTGAGTCTACCAGTTCTGTCCAGCATCTTCCCCCGCCATCTGATCCAACTCACTACCAGGTGGTGATCAGTTGACCGCCCAGCTCCTTTCTTCACCTGAGTGTCCAAAAAAACAGCCGCTAATCAGATGACATGACTACAAAGTCAATCATCAATCTACGACCTATGGTATCCTGGTGCCAAGTGCACTTATGGACACCCTTACATTTGAACATGGCGTTTGTGATGGACAAACTACAACTAGCATAGAAGTCCAACAACAAAACACCACACTTGGTCAGATCAGAGAGGCCGTTCCTCCCAGTCACGTCCCTCCAGGTCACACTGGCATTACCCACATGGGCGCTGAAGTCCCCCAGCAGAATAAAGGAGTCACCAGCTGGCACATCTTCCATCACCCCCGCCAAGGACTCCAAGAAGGCTGGATACTCTGAACTGCCGTTTGGCACGTAGGCACAAACAACAGTCGAAACCCGTCCCCCCACCCAAAAGGTGCAGGGAAGCTACTCTCTCATCACCAACACACAGGCACCAAGTTGGTGGGCTATATATAAGTAGAATCACACCAGCTTGGCGCCTCTCACCATGGACAACACCAGAGTGGAATAAGATCAGCCCCTCTCAAGGAAATTCCTTTCCAGATCCCATGCTGTGCGTCAAGGTGAGCCCAACTATATCTAGTCATTACATCCAGCTCTTAAAATTTTAACCCAAACAATATTGAAATGCAAATAGTGTGTGTGTGTGTGTGTGTGTGTGGTGTGGTGTGTGTGTGTGTGTGTGTGTGTGTGTGTGTGTGTGTGGGGGGGGGGGGGGGGGAGTGTGCGTCTGTGAATTTTTTTTTTTGTGTTGGGTTGTTGGGGGGGGGGGGGGTCTGGAGATTCTCCCCCTGAAAATTTTTAATAAAATTATGCCATTTCCTGCATTTCCTGCATTCTGGTGTATTTTACACAGGTTTATTACAGTAGATTAACATGAAACAAAAGATGTAAACAATTATTGTTAAAATTTCTATGAATGCAACGCGTTTAAAATGCAAAACTGCTGCAGCACAGCAGGTAAGGGGGGTTCACTTCAGGACAAATTGCCATTGCAGAGTGTTTAGTTGCTAACATGCCTACTGGACTGATTGACAAGTGGGTCAAGGATCTGACTACGTACTGCAACAGCAACCAAAAAAAAAAAAAAAAAAAATCATAGATGTTACTGGCCCATTTAAGACTGTCATTATTTTTCATATTTATTCAATATTTTGGTGAATCTAAGGTTTGAGAACTGTTTCCTTACAAAATCCTAATGATAGTTTCTTTATTTTTCAAGGGTGCTGAGTTAAAATTTAGGGGTGCTTGAGCACCTCCAAAGAGGCTAAACTCACCACTGAAGCCAGTTCATATTTATAATTTACTTTTAAAAGCTTTATGTGTGATTTATAAGTGTATTAAGTACAGAATCATTTCTTATATACTAGTTATTTAGTATACCACACCACGGTCAGGTGTGCCTCCATCTTCCTCCCTGCTCCACACCGTGTTTCAGTAGCAATCCTGTGTCCTTTATTTACCCACATACTCAGATGCAGGACTGGACTGAACTTGGTCAAAGGAGATCTGATAATATTGAGAAAGAGCAGGTCAGAGATGGTAGTGCGCAGAGAAGCTCGGTTTGAGGTGCAGATCAGATTCTCTTGATTCCACGTTCTCTCTGTGGGCACAGATCACTGCACATGCAGGGACAGAAGCGCAGACAGAGCAACTCGACCTCCGTCTGGGTCCTCGGACCAGTACTGTGGATAAAACACCTGCAGCTCCTCAATAAAATGATCACAGCTATTTGTGTCAGGCTCACGGTGTGACAACAAACGCTGCTCTAAGTTTTTGGCCACACCGGAAAAACTGCCTAATATTTAACACTTTGTCACTGGCTCTCAATCCTCCTGCTCAATTCAGAAAAACGTCCTGGGCGCTCCAACATCGCTTCAATACTCTGACTGCACGACAAAGCTTCATGAGCCGAGATCATCATCTCTTCTTTGCAGTTCAAGTGAAAGTTCAGATAGCTCCTGCAGTTATTCACACATCAGATTTTTTACCTAAATGCAAGAACTTATATGTAGTGCAAAACTTTTAATTATATTTTAGTGTTCTTTAATAAAATTGCCCATGATTTTTAGGAGCAGAGTTGTTTAAGTGCAGAAGCAGAAATGTGAAGAGACAGCTCTGACGTGATATTAGGAAGCTTGTCATGTTTAAAAAAATATATATTTTATGTAATTATTTTCAGTTTACATATCCAATATAGGTTTTATTCTTTCGAGGCAGTCAAATTTGTTCATAACTTTATTATTAGTAAACCTGAGCTCAGGCTCCTTCCCTGCCAGAGGGGTCACATTCCACGTCCCAAGAGCCATCTTTTGTAAGCCAGGGTCAGAGTGCCAAGGCCCCCACCTTCAGCCACTGCCCATAGCATCATGCACCTGACTCATATGGCACCTCCTGCAGGTGGTGGGCCCACAAGTAGGCAAATCCATGCCAATCATTAGGGCTGAGCCTGACTGGGCCCCATA
>NC_056505.1:40161411-40181869 GCF_014905685.2 Nematolebias whitei | reverse complement strand
TCTGTAAGGAACTCTCGTGAGGGTTTGGACCAAGATCACAACACAACAGACTGACGATAAATAATAAGTGTTTATTGTTTCTAGGAGGGAAGTGACAACTGGTCTCGGTGCTGGTCTGGGTTCTGGTTCTGGTGTCGGTTAATGGCAGGAGCAATCTAAGAAGCAGAGAACGGTTAGTGGTCGTGCTGATTACTAGAACGTGGAGAATAGTCAATAAGGAAAAACCACTAACCGTCTCAGATGATCTCAAGGGTCCTGAAAGGTGGAAGAGTTCAGATCTGCAGCTGCTGGAAGGGCTGAGTCCGGTGAAGGACGACAGTCGGCCGCAGCTGTCTGCGTGTCCAGAGTCCGTGATTCAAAAGGGGAGGTCAGGCTTTCCAAGGTCCAGTAACGAGAAGCAGATGTCAGGCAGTACCAGAGGAGCAGGCAGATCGGTGGTCGTGCAGGCGTGGGTCGGTACCAAGAGCAGATGCAGAAACAAATCCAAAAGGGCAATCCAAAGAGACGTGGTCGAGGCAGGCAGAGGGTCAAGGAACCAAGAGATCAGGCCAAACAAGAAGGGGAGGACAACCAGAAAGAGGGACAGGTAGCGTGGAGGGCAAGACAAGGAGCGAGGACTTGAACAGGGACAAGAGAGGGCAACAAGGACTACAGGCATGAACGCGAGATATTTACTAACTACTAAGAGTGTTCAACTATCGGGCACCGAAGAGTTGACAGGTTGCTGCTTATAAAGGGTGGAGAGAACAGGTGCAGCCAGTCAGAGATAATCAGGCCAGCTGGCTGCAGTGCAGACAATTAGTGCAGTCAGCCTTCACCAACATGCAGAGTGGACAGACTGGTTCTCCACATACACACACACATGAGAACCAGGTAGAAGAAGATAAGGAGTGAGAAAGAAAAGAGCAGAAGAGAACTGAGAAACCAGAGCTAGTGAACAGAGTGATAAAGATCTAAATACAAGGACGTGATTCATGACACTCCTCTGCTCCTATTTTGTGCCACCCTGACCCCAAGAGGTAATTTATTGTAGAGGTTGATGCCTCGGATCTCGGTGTTGGGGCAGTCCTGTCCCAACGTTCAGACGCAGACAACAAGGTCCATCCCTGTGCCTTTTTCTCTCGGCGACTCTCCCCAGCTGAAAAGAACTATGACGTGGGCAATCGTGAACTATTGGCTATCAAATTGGCTCTGGAAGAATGGAGACACTGGCTCGAGGGTTCCGAAACACCTTTTGTTATTTGGACTGACCATAAAAATCTAGCCTACTTGCAGAACGCTAAGAGATTAAACCCCAGACAAGCCCAATGGTCCTTATTTTTTGCCAGATTCAATTTTTCCATAACGTACATACCCGGTTCTAAAAACGTTAAACCCGATGCTCTCTCCAGACAGTTTTCACTCTCAGGTTCTCCCAAGAGCAACTCAAGCATTCTCCCGTCCACTTGCTTCGTGGGGACCCTCACCTGGGATATCGAAAACACCATCAGATTGGCACAAGCTTCTGAACCTGACCCTGGCTCTGGACCACCTGGAAGGAGGTTTATCCCCAAATCAGTTATTGGTAAGGTACTGGACTGGGTCCATAACCATCGCTTTACCTGCCATCCCGGAGTCACACGTATGATTGCCTTCTGTAAAAGACATTTCTGGTGGCCAACTCTGTATCCTGATATCACAGACTTTGTCTCTGCTTGTTCAACATGTGCGCGAAACAAGAATGGAAATCAACAGCCTGCCAGTCTCCTTCATCGTTTACCCATCCCAAGTCGTCCCTGGTCACACATCTCTCTGGACTTTGTCACTGGTCACCCGCCCTCTGAAGGTAACACTGTCATTCTTACTATCATTGACAAATTTTCCAAGTCTGCACACTTCGTCCCTCTACCCAAAAACCCACCGCTTTGGAGACCACTCAGCTGATGGTCACCCACGTTTTTCGCCTTCACGGCATCCCCCTGGACATCCTGTCGGACCGTGGACCCCAGTTCATTTCTCAGGTCTGGAAGGCATTCTGTACTACTCTCGGAGCTAAGGTTAGTCTCACTTCTGGTCATCACCCCCAGTCTAATGGTCAATCCGAAAGGTGTAACTAAGAACTTGAAACGTCATTACGCTGTGTCATCAATAACAATCCCACATCCTGGTGCAAACACTTACCTTGGGTCGAATATGCTCACAACTGTCACACCTCCTCTGCCACTGGTTTTTCTCCCTTTGAAATTTCACTAGGCTACAACCCTCCCTTGTTCCCCAATGATGAACCTGAAGCCTTGGTCCCCTCCGTCCAACACCACCTCCGACGTTGTTGCAAGATATGGAACCAGACTAGAAGAGCCTTAATGCGTACCGCCCACCGGAACAAAAGGTTTGCCGACCGGCACCGTTCATCCGCACCCTCGTATCAAGTAGGACAGAAGGTATGGCTCTCCACCAGAGATATTCAGTTAAAGGACTTTCCGAGGAAACTCTCCCCTAGGTTCATCGGGCCTTTTCCCGTGGAGAGAATCATAAATCCCTCTGCTGTGAGGCTCCATCTGCCCTCCTCCATGAAGGTGTACCCAACCTTTCATGTGTTGCAGATCAAACCTGTGGGTGTCAGCTCCCTCAACCCCCCAACCGACCCCCCACCGCCCGCCCGGCTGGTTGACAACGACCCGGTTTACACCGTTAGGCGGATCCTGGACATTCGTCGCCAAGGCCGTATTTTTTATTTTTTTCCAAGATGGCGCCGGTGTGTAGGGCTGCCCGTCTCTCGCTCTTTGCTTGTATTTTATTTTTGTTATTTTTACAATGGTTTGTGCAGTGTGCCGAGTCATATTTTCAGTATGATCGTCGGGCACTTTTGGAGCTCCGTACATTTGCTGAAATTCCCGCGGAGTTTTTGAACAACGGCCAGCACTCTCCCCCACCGGTCCTATCTGAGATTCCTACATTCCTTCTGTGTGACCCTGGCCTTTCTCCGTGAAGGAAACATCGCAGACGTCGTGGGAAGCGTGCAGGGATTTTGGTGAAACTGAGGCAAAGTGTGGATTATTCTATCAGGACTCGCTCTGGATCTGATCATCTCCTCTCTGACCCGTGGTGCTCCCGGGGCCCGGCTGCTGGCCAGCTGCCCGCGCGTTCAGTCCATGGAAACACCTGGAGTTGTTTACCTGTGCGCCGCACCAGCAGACCAGGAGGAGCTGTTCTTCACAACCTGCGCCCGCTGGCGCGCACGTCTCCATCCACGGCTGTGCCTGTGTTGGACAATATCAGGATGTGTTTAATCAACGCAAGGTCTGTTTCCAACAAGACATTTATCCTCAATGACTTTTTTAAAGATCAGGAGTTGGATTTTCTGTTCGTCACAGAATCTTGGATTTCTGATAGTGAGTCCAGCGCCCTGGTGGAACTACTTCCTCCGGACTGTCTGTGTTTCAATGCCCCGTGGCCATCAGGTCGGCGCGGGGGGGATTATTAACAGTTTTTAAAGCAAACGTGGCCAGTAAACAGTTGTCCATCCCGGTGTCCCGCGCCAGCTTTGAGCTGAGCGTTTTTGAACTCGGACACTCTCCTAAGGTTCTGTGCGCACTCGTCTACCGCCCACCTCGTTCTAAGGACTTCATAAATGAATTCTCTGACTTTTTGGCTGATATCACACAAAGATACACTCACTTTTTGCTTATTGGTGACTTTAATTTGCATGTGTGTTGTCAGGAGAAGCCCTTAGTGAAGGACTTTCTAGATTTATTGGACTCTTTTGGCTTAGCTCAGCAGGTGAGCGGACCCACCCAGGAACATGGTCACACGCTGGACCTCGTTTTAACACGCGATGTCTCTGTTTCTAATTTGAAAATCGGTGACGATATTTTTTCAGATCACATGCCTGTATTGTTTGACTTCACCCCCCCTTGTCATACTGCTAAGACGTGCGTTCCTGCACGTACGCGTTCCATTAACCGTTTCACTGCTGCTCATTTTAATTAAGGTTTTAACTCTGAGAGGATCGAACAGCTCTCGGTGTCTCTTACCACTGAGGAGCTAACCTCTCAGTTCAACTCTGCCTGTTTAAATGTTCTGGACCGTGTTGCTCCCCTTAAGACCAGAAAAACAAAACTTAAATCAGAGCCCTGGCTGAATGACGTCACGCGAGCCGTTAGGCGGCAGTGTTGCAAAGCTGAACGAAGGTGGAGGAAGGACAGGCTCCAGGTGTCTTTTCAAATGTTAAGGGAGAGTTGGCGTCACTATCAGAAAACTGTTAAAGCTGCCAAATGTAAATTCTTCTCTGATTTAATTGTCTCCAACTCCCACAACCCCTGAGTTCTTTTCTCCACCCTGAACTCAGTTCTACACCTCAGTGAGCCTTCACCTCTAGAAGCCTCAACTGAGCTGTGTGAGAACTTCCTCCATTTCTTTTTAGAAAAAGTGGCAAACACCTGGGCACTCATTTCTCCGCCAGCTCATGATCTGTCCATCCCATCTCAGTGCGTGGCTGTGTTTGACCACTTTGAGCCCATCTCTCTGTCCTCTCTGGAGCAGGTAATGTGCAGCATGAAGCCATCTGGTTCCCCCTTTGATGTGGTCCTCCCTCGACTGCTAAAGGAAGTTTTTCCTACCCTGGGTCCTTTTATCCTCGCTATTCTGAATAGCAGTTTATCCTCAGGTGTGGTGCCAAAGACTTTTAAACATGCTGCTGTCCAGCACCTCCTGAAAAAACCTAACCTTGACCCCTCAGTCATGTCCAACTTCCAGCCTGTCTCCAGACTCCCATTCACCTCTAAACTACTGGAAAAAATTGTGGAGTCTCAGTTGAAACAGTTTTTGGGGGATCACGCTATCCTTGAGTTATTCCAATCTGGTTTCAAATCTCTCCATAGCACTGAAACTGCTCTACTGAAGGTTTTTAATGACATTTTCATATCCACAGATGCAGGTGATTCTGTGCTGCTTGTCCTATTGGACCTTACATCTGCTTTTGACACCATCGACCACAACATCCTCATTTCTAGACTGGAGCAGTGAGTGGGCATCACAAGGTCAGCCCTTAAATGGTTTGGGTCCTACCTCTCTGACAGATCCTTCTGTGTCAATATCAAAGATTTTAGTTCGGCATCGACAGCGCTCCAGTGGGGGGTACCGCAGGGGGTCCATCCTCGGTCCCCTTCTCTTTTCTTTATACCTGCTGCCACTAGGTGCTATCTTCCGCAAACACGACATACCCTTTCATTTCTATGTCGATGATTGCCAAATTTACTTCCCCCTGAGGCTCAGAGGCACACGCTCTATTCAGCCTCTTCTTGACTGCCTGGCTGACATCCGGGACTGGATGGCTTTAAACTTCTTAAGCTTCAATGAGAAGAAGTCTGAAGTCATGCTGTTCCATCCCAGTGGCTCACTCATGAACCATGACATTGACCTTTTCTCTCTAGCCCCGCTAGAGAAACAAAAGGTCACTAATCTGGGGGTGATAATGGACCCGTCCTTAAAACTCAACAGTCACGTAAACATGATGGTCAAATCCTGTTTTTTTCAGCTGAGACGGCTGTCTAAGCTGAAGCCTATACTCTCCAAAAAGAACCTTGAGACAGTGATCCACGCCTTCATAACATCTAGGCTTGATTACTGCAATTCACTTCTGTTTGGAATCAGTCAGTCCTCCATTGCTCGTCTACAACAGGTCCAAAATGCTGCAGCCCGATTTTTAACTGGTACAGGCTATAGAGAGCACATCACGCCAGTTTTGGCCTCCCTGCACCGGCTACCCATTCACCTTCGGATCCAATTCAAAATTCTCATGTATGTTTTTAAATCACTGAACAGTTCCGCCCCATCCTATCTCACTGATCTTCTGCAGCCATATGTCCCACCGCGCTCTCTGAGGTCAGCAGACCAGATGCTTCTCTCAGTCCCAGAAACCCGTCATAAACTCAGAGGTGACAGGGCTTTCTCTGTTGCAGGTCCACGACTGTGGAATGAGTTGCCACTGAGTTTCCGGCAGGCTCCCACACTCTCAGTCTTTAAGTCTCGCTTGAAGACCCACTTCTATTCGCTTGCCTTTAACACGGTGTGATTTGTTTTGGTCCGGTCTGTTCTCTACTCTGTTGGCCATTTTAGTTAGCTTCTGCTGCTATTTGTATCTGTATTTCTATTTTATGTTTTCCTGTCTGCTGTGCATGTTTGGTTCTTTTGTACAGCACTTTGGTTGGCCTTGTTGCTGTTTTAAGTGCTATATAAATAAATTGGTATGATACGGTAAGGCCGTGGTTTCCGATACCTAGTGGACTGGGAGGGATACGGCCCGGAGGAGAGATCATGGATACCCAGGTCGTATATTTTGGACCCTTCTCTCATAACCTCTTTTTACAGGGACCACCCTGAGAAGCGACTGAAATCGCCTGGATGCGATGTTTAAGGAGGGGGTACTGAGGCATTTCAGCTGCTGCTGCTGCTGCTGTGTTCTTTTTTTTCTCCCTGATTGGTTGGCAGCACTAATCATACTCACCTGCTACAGATGACTCATCTGCTCACTGGCTTTATAAGGATTCACTGTGGATCAGGACTTCGCTGAAGCAACACTTATGTTTGGTAAAAGCAGCTCAGCCTGAACTTAGTCTTGGTTATCTGTGCCTGTTAATGTTTGTTTGTTTGTTTATTTACCTGCCTCCAGAGTGGAACTCCCTGAGCCTCCTGAGAAACACTCCCCTGAGATCTGAGAGCAACTCACCTGAGACCATCTGCACGCTGCCTGTCTGCCTCCTCCACAAACCTGTAAATATTCACCAGTACACCTGCACCTGTAAATACACCTGGAACCTGGAAACTCACCTTCAGAGCTGAAGACTCTGCACCCACCTGTAAGAAGACATTACTCTCCAACTTACCTGACGAATCTGCTCCACAGAAAACTAATCCTCGTTCTTACCACTTTCAGATCCCGACCCTATCCTTCCCTGGTTTAAATAAACATATTTTTATAAACTTTTCTGAGTCTGCTGTTGTTCTGGGTTTGCCCACATTGACCTCGTTTAAAACCTGATAAGGATGGCTCAGCACAGAAGAGCAACATCATCAGGCCAGGACTCTGCGGTCTACACTCATCTCTCGGCCAGCGGTCACTCTTTAAGGGATGAAGATGTTCACATCCTGAATAGAGAGGAACTATGGTTTGAGAGAGGAGTAAAGGAGGCCATCTTTGTGAAAATGTCCATCATTAAACAGGGGTGGAGGCCTCCGTGTTCAACTGTCCCTCTCTTACAATGCTGTTATTGCTAGTATCACTCAGCCTCTGTGAATAGTAAACAGCCATCAGTGTGCTAATGATCCATCGTTAGGCTGATGGTCCTTCTTGACCATGTGAGCAGCTGGTTTTGGTTGTTAGCAGCAAAACTGGTTGATCCACTCTGAGAAGGTGCTATTTATAAGATTGAGCTGAATATAGCACCGCAGACTGAGGAAGTCTTTTGGATGAAAGACGAAACGTTTCTAAAAAATGTTTTGTTGGTTTTGCTTGGTTTTTTTTTTTTTTATGTCCAGAGGACCATATTTAACTTTTTTAGAATCCTTAGCATTCCAATGCTTCAACAATATCATTAAGAACCTTCAAGATGTGGGTCACAGGGACTGTGATGATATGAGCGGCCAGCCTTAAGAAATAAGGAGGAAGTTCATCTGGTCCTGCAGATTTTTTTAGGATTTAGTCCTTTTAACAGTTATTTACTTCACTAACTGAGAATGGTGAAACAATGAATGTGTGATTAACTGAGGATTGACTTGTAAGAGGGATTTGATTTGTAGAAGTTTGGTTTTTAAGTGAAGTGGCTGATTTTCCATTAGTAACTGTGTCAAATAATGAAGTAGAAGCAACAAAATGTTTGTTTAAACAGTTCAAGATCTCATGCTTATTTGACAAAGAAACAGAGGTAACAAGAAGTTGTGATGGGAGGTCAGATGATTGGGGACTGCCAGGGAGCGATTTGATGGTTTTCCAGAATCTGTTACGGTCATTTAGATTTTTGGAGGTCTGAGATAAGAAATGGTTATGTTTTGCTGCTTTGATGGCAGTTGTGCATTTATTCCTCATCTGTGGAAAACTCAACCAATCAGTGTCTGAGCCAGATTTTCTCGCTGCGACCCAAAGATGATCTCTCCGGTGCAGGAAGTCAGCTAGCTCAGGAGTAAACCAGGGGCTGTCTCGTCCTTTTATTCTGAACTGACGAAAAGAAGCATGTTTGTTCACAAAATAAATGAAACTATTATGAAAATAGTTCCAAGCGGAGTTCATGTTGTCGATTAATAGAATACAATGCCAGTCAAAGTGCGATAGATCCCAGAGGAATGACTGTTTGCAAAAACGTTTCAGATTCCTTTTTTGAATTAATCTGGGCTTAGAAGGTGGACGTTTAATATCTCTGAGAGCTGCTATTATACAATGATCACTTAAAATGTCAGCAAATACACCTGTACCAGGGAATTTGTGAGGCATATTTGTTAGAAACAGGTCTAAGATGGAAGATTTTTCAGGACGGTTTTTGTTTGGTTTAGTGGGAGAGTCGATCAATTGGGTTAGATTGAGTGACAGGCAACATTCCTTGAATTTATCACAGAGGGGGTTCGACTTTTCCCAGTCAATGTTGAAATCTCCAGCTAAAAAAAATCTCTTTGAATTTTAAGGCCCTATTTACACGGACACGATGGGGGGAAACGTACGTTTTTTTCGTATGTTAATTAGAGGAAAAGCTCTGCGTTAACACGGTCGTATTTTGGGTTAACATGCAACCGCAGGATTCCCCCCCCCCCCGCCCTCCCGAATCCTCTGTAGTTACCATGCCAGGTCATTAGATGGCGCTGTGAATTTTGTACCTTCACCTAATGCGCATGCATGCTGCCTCGGCACGCTGTTTCCTGTGATCTAAAAAGCTCTGCTAACAACATCTTAACAACAAGTTAAAACTGGATTTTGGCTGGATTGTGGATAAAAAGAGTCGACAGATTTGACGCCAAGCTGGACCGCTTCATATAACAGCTCCACATCCTCTGAGTGGACCAGAACCGAGTCACAATGTTGGACTTTACTCCATGATAATCAGTAGCTGGTGTCTGATGTCTTAATTTTCAACGTTAATAGCATGCAATATGTTTAGCATCATTTTAATCACATAATTTGAATTACATAATGTCCCGATAGCTTCATTTAGCTCAGAGAGCTTCGTTGCGTATCTCAAACTTAAGATAAATAGTGTTTATTATGGTTAAACATTATTTAGCACATTTATGTTATAGTGCAGCGCGACGTGTGCGCGTGCCTCATTATATAAACAGTGATATTAAAACTGGATCAGATTGTTTCTCTTCCAACATAGATGCCGGTCACAGCACCTAGAATCTGACGTAGATTAACTACGAGATTAAAAATATATTCCGTCAGTCATAGTTCTGAAAGCAGTGTATCCACCGCCATGTTGATAGAAATATAGCGTCTGTCCACACGTGCGTGTGCGCATGTGGTTTAACACAAAGCCTCAGCGGGAGATGTTTACATTATTAGTGGGGGGGTCAGCAAAAAACTTCCACTCTGGAAGGTGGGTTCAGAAACCTCCGGATTCAAAGAGGGGGGCACTGGTGTCGTGTAAATGATCAGAAGATCCGCAGAGAGAAAGCTGCGGATGCACTCAAAATACGCGCCATGTAAACAGTCCCTAAATTTCCAAGGAATTCCATCAGGGAAGACAGAGGCTCAGGTATTGCTGATGGGGAACGATAACAACCCACTACAGATAAGATCTTGCCTCCATTCAAAGTGATGTTTACAGCTAAGGCCTCAAACTGGTTTGGAATAGTTTTAGCGGACACAAGACTAAAAATCAGAGAATCTCTAATGTAAATAGCGACTCCACCCCCCCCCCCCTTTTTTTGATGATCAGAGCGATAGGTGTTAAATCCATTGATTACTAGGTCATTATTCAGTACAGATTTGTTGAACCAGGTTTCAAAGATTAAGATTACATCTGTCCCAGAAGAACTGACCAGACTTTTCAAGGCATCACATTTTCTCAGAAGGCTATGAGCGTTTACATGCAGAAAATGAAGTCCTGACACGTTTTTAAAGTAATTTGGTGTGCTGTAATTAGTGGGGGGGCCAGGGTTGGGCTGAATCCCTGAGAGTAGTAACAACATTATTATCAGACATTTTCTGAGTTTTTTGTGACTGATGTGTAATTGTAGGAGTTAGCAGTGTGACAATTATCCCTCATAACTGAACCATAAGAAACATTGAATAAGACGCGATCATTCAGAAACCAAAAATAGTGTAAGTTACAGTAATGGGCTGTGATTGTCTCGTCTATCTGGAGTAGGCACAGATAGACCAGCTTGTTTTCTTTAACGCACAAGAGCTTTGCACAGCCACAATGGTCTCAACATTTCTGGAGCATTTTCGACAAATGCGTCAGGGACAGGGTCCAGAATCCAGAACTCAGACTTTGCACCATGCTGGTTTTTAAGAGTGAGTTCTCCTGTTTTTAGCTTTTCTTTTATACTTTTTTGTTCCACTATGTCACTTAATTGTGTGCGGGTCAAGTTAATCCTGACTCAGATGTGTCATAAGAAGTGCAAAGCAGGACGGGCGAGCCATGCATTATTGTTGCGCAATGCGCCGCCAGCGCTGCTCTCTTTTCACAGTCTGATTAACTTCTACACTCTATTTTATTTATTTATATTTCTCATCAGTAAACTTACTGTTACTGCCTCCTCCTCTAAGTAGATTAACACAGTGTTATATTGTGCATTATTATTTAGTTTGATTTCTGCTGCATGATTCATAAAACCACATAAAAGCCCGAGACCGGCCCAGCCCACCCATTAATCACATAACGGCCCAGCCCTAATCTGGGTCGGTTCGGGCCGGGTTTCGGGTTCGGGTTAGAAATGACAGCTCTACTGGTTATGCCATTTTAGCTGATGCAACTTGATAACTTATTTCCTGGCTTGCAGTGCTAATAAATGACTTGATTTGGTCACATTAAATAACGTTTCTTAACCAAATCTCAAAGTAAACTATTTATCAAATAGTTAAACTTTGTATAAATTTGTGTACATATAATAGTCAAAATAATTCCTGCTCAAATTAATTTTATCTTAGATAAGAAAATTAATCATTGACTGATTAATAATTGTTTAGATTGTTTGTTATTGTTTTAGTTTTCACTTTACTGCTTTTCAAAACTAGTTAATATCCAAATTATTATCCTTTATTGTTTATTGTTGTTGATGATTTTCATCTTATCTGATGGAGATGTGAAAGGTCACAGATGCTTTTCACATTATTGTCAAAAGTTACATAACTCATACTACATGTGTGTGTTAAGGGTTGTTATGACTGAACTGGAACTTTCACCCGAATAAGCAAGGAGGCTGCAAGAGTCGTCTGACCTTGCCTTTGATAACATTATAAAACGATAACAAAGTCCTTGCTCAATAATACAAGTATACAATTCAACATTTTTCAGTCAGGTCATCTGGACAAATTCTTTTTTTGTGCTGAAACGTTTCACCTTCGATCCTGAAAGCTTCATCAGTCGAGGAAACACACAACACAAAACTGATTCTTCCCCCAACAGCTTACTCCAAAGTGGAACAAACCAGTTACAGTGCCATCCGAAAGTACTCGGCCCCCTTGAACTTTTCAACCTTTCAACTTTTGCCACATTTCAGGCTTCAAACATAAAGATATAAAATTTTGGTTTTTTTTGTGAAGAATCAACAATAAGTGGGACACAATCGTGAAGTGGAATGAAATTTATTGGATGTGTCAAACCTTTTTAACAAATAAAAAACTGAAAAGTGGGGCGTGCAATATTATTCGACCCCTTTACTTTCAGTGCAGCAAACTCACTCCAGAAGTTCAGTGAGGATCTGTGAATGATCCAATGTTGTCCCAAATGACTGATGATGATAAATAGAATCCACCTGTGTGTAATCAAGTCTCCGTATAAATGCCCTGCTCTGTGATAGTCTCAGGGTTCTTTTCAAAGCGCAGAGAGCATCATGAAGACCAAGGAACACACAAGGCAGGTCTGAGATACTGTTATGGAGACGTTTAAAGCCGGATTTGGATACAAAAATATTTCCCAAGCTTTAAACATCCCCAGGAGCACTGTGCAAGCAATCATTTTGAAATGGAAGGAGTATTAGACCACTGCAAATCTACCAAGACCTGGCCGTCCCTCTAAACTTTCATCTCGAACAAGCAGAAGACTGATCAGAGATTCAACCAAGAGGCCCATGATCACTCTGGATGAACTGCAGAGATCTACAGCTGAGGTGGGAGAGTCTGTCCATAGGAAAACAATCAATTGTACACTGCCCAAATCTGGTCTTTATGGAAGAGTAGCAAGAAGAAAGCCATTTCTCAAAGATATCCATAAAAAGTGTAATTTAAAGTTTGCCACAAGCCACCTGGGAGACACACCAAACATGTGGAAGAAGGTGCTCTGGTCAGATGAAACCAAAATTGAACTGTTTGGCCACAATGCAAAATGATATATTTTGCGGAAACGCAACACAGCTCATCACCCTGAACACACCATTCCCATTATCAAACATGGTGGTGGCAGCATCATGAATTGTGCCTGCTTTTCGTCAGCAGGGACAGGGAAGATGGTCAGAATTGATGGGAAGATGAATGGGGCCAAATACAGGACCATTCTGGAAGAAAACCTGTTTGAGTTTGCAAGAGACCTGAGACTGGGATGGAGATTTATCTTCCAACAAGACAATGATCCAAAACATAAAGACAAATCTACAATGGAATGGTTCACAAATAAACGTATCCAGGTGTTGGAATGGCCAAGTCAAAGTCCAGACCTGAATCCAATCGAGAATCTGTGGAAAGAGCTGAAGACTGCTGTTCACAAACGCTCTCCATCCAACCTCACTGAGCTCGAGCTGTTTTGCAAAGAAGAATGGGCAAGAATTTCAGTCTCTCCATGTGCAAAACTGATAGAGACATACCCCAAGAGACTTGCAGCTGTAATTGCAGCAAAAGGCGGCACTACAAAGTATTAACGCAAGGGGGCTGAATAATATTGCACTCCCCACTTTTCAGTTTTTTATTAGTTAAAAAAGTTTGACACATCCAATAAATTTCATTCCACTTCACAATTGTGTCCCACTTGTTGTTGATTCTTCACAAAAAAATTTAATTTTATATCTTTATGTTTGAAGCCTGAAATGTGGCAAAAGGTTGAAAAGTTCAAGGGGGCCAAATACTTTCACAAGGCACTGTATGTTGATGCTAAGATGGTGTCTTTGGCATGCCCCCTCCTCCATTGCCGGCCCTCTTCCTTGTTGACAGTCATGTCAAACTGGTTGAAAACAACAGTGTCCATGCTCAATAATCCAGTTATACAATCCAAAATTTTTCAGTTAGGTCATCTGGATATCATGATCTGACTGTAGCTTGTTTGAACCCACGTGCAGGAAGGGAATGAGGCTCCAGTAAATAAGTAAAAACAGTTTATTAATTAAATAAACAAAACAAAATGCTGACGGGGCAGCTAACTTACTTAACTGAGGACACGAAGAGAAACAGGTCATGAAGCCTTGGGACAAGGACAATCCAGAGACACTGACAAGACACCAAGGGGCTGAATATATACAGACACTAACAAGGTGAAATGAGTGACACCTGCGGTGATTAGGATTAGACACAGGTGTGACAGTGCTGGAACACAGGAGGAGAAATGCTGAGGGGTAACAGGCAAACATGAGGGAAAACACAACATGTAATACAAGACCCCAGAAACCCTACACTGGACAGTTTCTTTTAGCACCAACATAACTGGTTTGTTCCACTTTGGAGTAAGCTCTTGGGAGAAGAATCAGTTTTGTGTTGTGTGCTTCCTTGACTGATGAAGCCTTCTGGATTGAAGGTGAAACGTTTCAGCACAATAAAAAGAAACTGTCCAGATAAAATAAAAATAAAGATAAAATAAATTTCATTCCAGTTTTTATGTTGCTTAATAATATAGTTTTGTCATATGATTGGGGTAGCTGAAGGTTATTCTATTGTGGCCAAGGCCACCATTGTCCACTCCCTGGCTCCTCCATTGCACCAGCTGGTGGATAAAAATCCTCCCTCCACTCGCGAGGATCCATCACCCGGAGCTGCCTCAGACAAGCAAAAACAACCAAACAAAAAATAAAACTTCCTCCCTTTATGTACACAGTGTAACTCATACCCTGCTGAATATCTTCCACCAAAAACATTAAGGTTTACTTACATTTCCTGATCTATTTCAGTCCAGAAAAACACTCATCTCAAAAACTACAAACATTCACTATTCAAAACTGTCAGTGACAGGGGACATTGGCATATCACTTGTTGGTTTGGTGTGTCTTTGACGCCACTCTTTTCAATGGAAGAGGCATGCACTGCAGTGCACACCATCAAAGCAATCACACAATTTGAGATGCTTGTATACTAAGGGGGCTGGCAAGCAACAGCTGACAGATGATGGCAACATTTACACTGTAGGCAGAGCAGACACAGAAGCATGAACAATCATCCACCATTAGTAAAGTTGTGAATGTTGCCTTTGTTAGATCATAAAAAGCATGTCCTTGCAATGGCAGGGAACAGCACGGACCTGTATTCATCGTCATGTGGTGGGGATCGAGGTTGGTGAGCAATTGTGACAGCGAAGGTTCGCCACTGACCAAAGACCCAAACTGATCCTAGCTAAAGATAAAGGTGTGTGTCATCAGCTGTTTTTATTCTTGTGCTTCATAAATTTACTGAAAAGCCTTAAACTTACAAAATATATAATGGGTGTTTCAGAGTTTAATACTCAATATCTTACCTAAATGCTACATATGTTTACTAAATTAGGTTAAAAAAATCTTCATGGTTGAAATTTTAAGTGTATTGAAGAAAAAAGTTGTATTTAGCAGCAGAGTTTTCGGGAAGGACAGCAATCACCAATGGAAATCATGACATAGTCTATGTTTGGGTTCTTTTATTTTGTATTTTTAAAAAAGCTCAAACATATTTTTTAAAGTCGTACAGTGTTAGAATACTTTCATAACACCACTGTTATATACTTAAAAGTATTACTGTCCTCATCTACAAGGACAAATAGCTTAGTCAAAGCATTTTAAGCAAACAAATCTGTTGTGTACCAAATATAGCGCTGACATGCATTTCTAGTGTGCAAAACATAGAAGCAGAGTGGATTTTGGTATATATTTTTGCATTCACAGTATCATTTTGAGTGTTATTTTTGCCTTTGAGAGTGATTAGTCCATCTTATCTTATCTTAAACATCTGTTTCATTTCTATTCAGATCACCACTAGATTTTATTTTTGTAGAAAAAGGTTTGCTTGTATGATTTATTAGAAGTTGCCTGAAAAGCAGTGTACAAAGCTAGAAAAGAAAATAATTAACAAGCAATTATGGTGTCAGACAGTAAGAAAGGGCTTCAGCATACTAAAGGATTTGTGACAGGTGCATTGTGGGAGAAGTGATCCCTATATAGGGGGTAGGTGAAGTGTCATTACCTGTCTGTTTCTTATGACACTTGGCTGGGTGCCTTTTGATTTGTTACAAGTTTTGAATTGGCCTAGCTGTTGCTAGCAGAGGAAGGGGTAAAAATTCATTTCTTAAGAACTCAGCCAGTCGGATGTTACACACGAGGCAAGTCGGGTGTGAAATTAGTGATGTTGAGCATCTCCAGTGACTGTATAGAATACTTTTGTTTTCGTTTTTTCAGCTTATTCAAATATCACAAATATAAATGTGGATGGGTGAGTGGTGGACGGTGGGGGTGGGGGAGGTTTCCAGTTGTGAAATGGCTGCTTTAATTTGAATAGCTGTTGGTTACTGAGGGAAAAAAACACTATAGAGCTACCTCAGTCAGCTTGATTATACTGAAAATGTCATTGTAGGTTTATTTGTGCATTCCATGTCTTTATTTTTTATTTTTATTTATTTGATTTTGTTTTCCTTGTTAATGCACAATGCTCCTGGATGTACTCGGGGCATTTATCTTAACTTCAGGCTGTCAGATAATGACCTGTATTTAGGCATGCCAAATGCCTAAATATAGAAATAACTACTATCCTGCAGATATTTCTTCATTTCTGTTGTTGTATGAGTTTACTTCTCCTTGCACAGCTTCAAAACAATAATAAATAACTCTAAATGTATGGGTTGATTGGCAATTCTGTGCTATGATTTTTAGGAATAGTATATCAAAAGGAATAGATATAGTTAAAATACACCAAAGCCTGCAAAACATGTATCTTAATTAACAAGTATGTTATCTATAACCCCAAATAAAATGGCTTGAACAGTGTAAAGGAGGATTTGTGCTGAGTACAGGCTGATTGTCCATTAAATTACAGTAGTAAAGTCAGAGAAACCAAACCGGCCACTAGGGAGCACAAGCCAGTGTATCTATTGTGCAGGTCCCAAGCCCAGGTAAATGTTGAGGATTGTGTCAGAATGGGCATCCAACGTAAAACATTTTTTTTGCCAATACTATAATACGACTTCATCAATGTAAAACCATACCAGATCGGTCAAGGCTCGGGTTAACAACAACCAGCGGAAATTGTGCTACTGTTGGTCGAAGACCATGAAGAGGAAAATGTGTCAGGAGACAGAGAGAGAAGAGGAAAGTCAAGAATGCAGGACTGAGGGTTGTAACTCTAAATGTGGGGACAATGACAGACAAAGGTAAAGAGCTGGCTGACACAGAAGGAAGATAGATGTTTTATGTAGACCAAGTGGAAGGGCAGCAAGGCTCGCAGCAGTGGAGTTTAAACTATCTTACCATGGTGTGGATAGAAAGAGAAATGGAGTAGGGATGGTTCTGAAGGAAGAGTTGGAAAATAATGTAGTAGACGTGAAAAGAGTGCCAGATAGGACAATTTGACTGAAGGTAGAAGCAGAGGATCTGACACTAAATATTGTCAGTGGTTATGTTCCATATGTTGGATGTGATGTGGAGAAGAAAAATAGATTTTAGAAGGATCTGGATGAAGTGATAAAGAGTATTCCCAGGAAGAAGAGGGTGGTGATTGGAGCAGACCTGAATGGACATGTTGGTGAAGGAAACAGAGGGGATGAGGAAGTGATGGGTAGGTTTGGTGTCAAGGAAAGAAACCAGTAAGGACAGATGGTGGGGGATTTTGCCAAGAGAATGGAAATTTCAATACTTTTGAGGGAGGAACACAGAGTAACATAAGAGTGGAGGAAGGAGTATTCAGGTAGACTGCATTCTGTGTAGAAGAGGAATCTGAGGGACATTGGAGACAGTAAGATTGTGCCAGGGGAGAGTGTGACTAGACAGCATCGGATGGTTGTGTGTGGACTAAATGTTGTTGTGAAGAATAGAAAAAGAATAAAAATCAGGGAAGACGACCAAATGGTGGAAGCTGAAAAAAGAATAATATTGTGAGAAACTCAGAGAGGAGCTGTTAAAGGCTCTGGGTGGTAAGAAAGAGCTTCCAAATGACTGGGCTATAGGAACAGTAATTAGATAGACAGGTAGGAAGGTACTTGGTGTGTCATCTGGACAGAGAATGGATGATAAGGAAACCTGGTGGTGGAAAAGTGAAGTACAGGATGCTATTCAAAGAAAGAGGTTAGCCAATAAGAAATATAACAGTGAGAGGACTGAAAAGAGGAGACAGGAACATAAGGAGATGCATGCAATGCAGAGCAAAGAGGGAGGTGGCAAAGACAAAGCGGAATGTGTATGATGGGAGGTATGTATGTAATGTATGTAATGTATGTAATGTATGTAATGTATGTAATGTATGTAATGTATGTAATGTATGGGGCGGCTGTGGCTGAGTGGTTAGAGCAGCCGTCCTCCAATGTGAGAGTTGGGGGTTTGAATCCACCAGCAGTCACATGCTGAAGTGTCCCTGGGCAAGACTCTGAACCCCTCATAGCCTCCGATGTGTGTCCCATCAGTGTTTGAATGTGATAAAGCTCTGATTAGTCTCTTTATAATGATTTGTTCAATTAGCTTTGTAGAGATCTAGTAGAGTGCTGTGTGGATGGGTAAATGAGGACACAGATTGTAATGTAAAGTGCTTTGAGTATCTTGAAATAAGATAGAAAGGCGCTATAGAAGTACAGTCCATTTACCATTTATATATGTATGTATGTATGGCATGAAGCTGCACTGCTCTAACTATGACCCCTGACCCTTATTCATCTTTCAGACTCACCATGAATCGTGTTTTTCAAAGTCACATTTAACTTCAATAATGCCTGATGTTTTTCCACACATTTCCTGTCCTTGGACACAGAGTCAGCTACAGTCTGACTAATGTTTATCTTATTTTTCCTATGTCTCTAAGAAAGAAAAACAAATCATTAATGAAGTTTGTTTTATTTGATTAACAAGTGTGAACATGAATAATGTTGATTGTTGTTTTCAATCATTATAATGAAATCATGTGAAATATTACAATGTGAATAACATATTTCTCTGTCCTGTTTTTCAGAAAGTGATTATTCTTTCAGAGACACCTGTGAAAAAGTAGTTTTTGAGCTGGAAGCTGTTTTCTTCAGAGGGGAGCCACAATGTTCCCTAGTTAGTCAAAACAATCTGCTCAGAGTCTAAAAAAGTTAAATCTGGTCCGCTGGACATTCAAAAAAAACAAAACAAAGCAAATCAACAAAAAAATGTAGAAATGTTTCGTCTCTCATCCGAGAGACTTCCTCAGTCTGAGGTGCTGTATTCAGCTCAGTCTCTTAAATAGCACCGTCTCAGAGTGGATCAACCAGTTTTGCTGCTGACAACCAAAACCAGCTGATCACATGCTCAAGAAGGACCATCAGCCTAACAATGGATCATTAGCACACTGATGGCTGTTTACTGTTCACAGAGGGCTGAGTGATACTAGCAATCACAGCCTATCACTCAGCCCTCTGTGAACAGTAAACAGCCATCAGTGTGCTAATGATCCATTGTTAGGCTGATGGTCCTTCTTGAGCATGTGATCAGCTGGTTTTGGTTGTCAGCAGCAAAACTGGTTGATCCACTCTGAGACGGTGCTATTTAAGAGACTGAGCTGAATACAGCTCCTCAGACTGAGGAAGTCTCTTGGATGAGAGACGAAACGTTTCTACATTTTTTTGTTGATTTGCTTTGTTTTGTTTTTTTTGAATGTCCAGAGGACCAGATTTAACTTTTTTAGATTTTTCTACCTGGATTATTGAGCATGCATCAGGATAATCTGCTCAGAGCTGTTCTTTTGCACAAAGTCTCTTTGTGTAAAAGGCAGTTCGCCTTGGACCCCCAAACTGAGCAGTTCGTCTCCGGCCCCAAATCGGAAGACGGTTTGTCTGTGGACCCGATCCTGGAGGTCATGCTTAGGTCCACTCGTTCAACTCCTGAGCAGATAAACGTTGCTCAAATTACAATTGTTAGAAGTTTAGATAACTGCAGAAGATGAAGCCTTTTCTTACTGCAAGACTCACACTATCGGCTGAAGGTGCCGATGGACGGTGCACCTTCTCATCAGCTGTTGCCCTCACAGACCCCTGAAGCTGTCACAGTGACAGTCAGCTACCTTGGGCAGTTCTCGGCGAGTCCTCCTCATGGTGTCTCTGGTCAGATCCACCAGAGAACCCCAGAAAGACGAGTGGTGCCATCATCACTGACCCGGTAAGGAGCAGAACCTGGTGACATGATGCAACTCTTGGTCTGGTTATGCTATTTTAAGCTGATACAACTTGGTAGATCATTTCCTGGCTTGCAGTTATGATAAATTACGTTATCTGATCTGATTAAATAATTTCTTTCACCCAAAATCCAAAGTAAACTATTTATTAAAATAGTCAAACTTTGTCTCAATTCATGCGCGTATAAAACTGAAACAATTCCTGCTCAAAGAGTCAATTTAGCCTTAGATAAGAGAATTAAGCCTTGACTGATTCATTATTATTGTTTGTTTATTATTGTTGTTGATTTTTAGTTTGATTATTTTTGTAATAAAACTTCAAAGACAACTTTGGTCTCTTAATGCAGATGAATATTCATGTCTTATGATATAGAACTCCCTGTAATTAACAGATTCTACTTCAGTGACTGAGTTCAGATTATTAAAGTGTGAATGTATTAATTAAGTTGTTGTTGGTCAGTAAACTGACCAGCTGGTGCCCCACTTTAACAAGAGCTAAATAAATAAAATAAATGTAGTTGAGGGGAGTGGAGAAAGTGTCACCCTTCTTCCTCCATCTCACATCCTTCATATTACTACATATGTATGTATGTATTTATGTATGTATTTATGTATGTATGAATGGATGGATATATGAATGGATGGAATGTAAGTATGTAAGTATGTATTTATATATGTATGCATGTATGTATGTATATATGTATGTATGTATGTATGTATGTATGTTTGTATGTATGTATGTATGTATGTATGTATGTATGTATGTATGTATGT
>NC_056505.1:40124749-40161401 GCF_014905685.2 Nematolebias whitei | reverse complement strand
TTGTCAAGTGAGGTGGATGAAAAGAGGTGTTGAGGTCAGACTTCCCATGCCTGCTGGAGGTGGACATTTAAAAAAAAGCAATCTTAATGAATGAATGATCAATAAAATGAGTTGTGTGGGTGTGTTGATCAAAATAAAGATTTTATGTCTGTCTGTCAAGGTGTTGAAACAATCAAATGTTATTATGATCCCTTTTGTAATCAAAAAGATCCTATATTATATATTTTGTGATCAAAGAAGTGTTCTTTAAGTGATTGTAAATGTTAAATCTGGCTTTCAGTTTTAATTGTTAAGTCAAGCGATTTTAGAATTTATATTCATCTTAATCATTAAGGGTTTTTGTGAGTTTGTATCTCTATTAGTGAGTATTTTTTACATTTAAGATTAAAGGTTCAGATTTAAGAAACACAGAGTGTCAGTTGAAACAAGTCACAGGACACTCAGCAGTGTGGTTAAGCTTCACACACACATCCTGTTAAAGATGTCTTGTGCTGCAAAAAAAATCACAAACTGTGACTTTATACCTCCCTTTTAGTAAGTATATTTTTTACATTTAGGATTAAAAGTGAGTTTATATCTTTATTAGTAAGTTTCTTTTTACATTTAAGACTGAAGGTTGAGAGTTGAAAAATAATAGAAGTGGCTGCCAGATAGGAGGAAGTGAACAAAAGTTGCAATACTCCAAGAGTCGGTTAGGCAGAGCACCTGTCACGAGCTTACAACAGAAAGGAAGTATGCTGTCTAGACAAACTGTTGCATAAAAAGCACAAGCTGAATATAAAGGAGACAAACTGCTGGCTGTTGAAAAGTCTTCAAAATGGTTGACAAGTTGTCAAAATGGATGTTAGATCATAGATGAGCCAATCAGGAAATGGATGATTAGGTCAAAAATAAGCCAATCAGGAACAAGAGCTGAGTTTAAGAAGACAAGATAGCAGAGGAAAGTTGGTCAGTCATTTTGGGTAGAAGAGGAACATGATCGTCAAGCCATGAAGACTTGGATCAGATCTAAAGATTGAAGAGAGAAGCTTTCGGCTGCAGAAGAGTTGAAGAAAAAAACAAAAGATAAAAACTTAAAGCAATGAAGAACTGCTCAGCAGCACATGATCACCCTTCAAGAGGACTGACCCCAGATAACTCTGAACAAGTCTCTGACTGGAATTAATTACTTTGATGACTGTTTTCAAAAAAAGATGTAGGAATTTTTCTCCTTTTTCCTGGAAAACTGATCCAATCATGGGATATGTGGTTGGAACCAGCCTTTTTGAACCATTTTACCTGATTTAACAATTTTAGGTTGCATTTTGTAGTTTTTCTTAGTGACAGCACAGTTAGGGCATAGGCCAATTACAAGAGATTATTATAAGAGATTGGTTCATCCACACCTAGAGGAATTTGGATTTTCACCCGTTTTTTTTTTTTTAATTTCATTCATTATACTGCTTTTTTTTAATGCATTCGCTTGTACTGCTGCTGGATTTTTGAAAGCTATGAATGTAACCTTATACAAATTGATGATTAAAAACATAAAGCATGAAAATCATAGTGTGTTGGACTCATTTATCTGATGGCATCCGAATGATACAAGCTCATTGCTTAACTTACTCATGATGTGCGCTTAGTTCTGAGATTTTGGGTGGTTTTTAATGGTTACTTAGATTTTTGAACAGCATCTCCATATGTCCTGGCCTCGGAAAATGACCAGGTCTTTTACCAACTGCGAAATGTCAAATAGAGGAAAAGCAGCAATTAATGCAGGATGCCTTATGGTAAACTTTGGGGTCACTGCTACTTGACTCTAAGCTGTGAGGTGAAATTGGTGTGCGTCCTACAGATGAAGGTTGTTAGTGCCTGGTCGAATCTTTCTCAAACTCAGCCTAAGAGGGCCTGACCATTGTAATGTTTGGGTAATACTCAAGAGTGTAGTGGACTAGGCCTACGTCGAAACTAAGTCTAAGGTCAAAACTCTTGACCTTAAGAACCTTGTGGGACAGAAGCTGTCATTTCATGTATTTGAATCCATAAATACAGGTTCACCCATCCTGAGACTTTCTTTCTTGAAGAGTCAAGTGAAAAGAACACTCTCTTTTTATTATCATTACTATTTTACAAATGTTGATAATCAAAGTGTCTTAGTTCAAACCATTTTAGATGTTGCAGTGAACTAATCAATTTTATTAACTGAGTAATGATTTTTATTCTCATGTCAAAGCTGTTACAGAATAATTATGCATTTTCTGATTTCTGCCTTTGAGTGAGCAAGTGTGTGCGTTCCAAGGTTGGAGTCAAACGAAAAACAAGTTGTTATGTTAAAACTGTCATGTTTTAGAATCCTCTCAGACGTAAATATAGATGTTTTGCACCTGTTTCTGAAACACGCCAAAACAAAACTCTCTATGTCTGTGAGAACATTTCTGATCTGTCTCATAACAATTCTCGCTGTCTCTAACCTCTTACGTCACAAAACACACCCCGTCTGGTCGTTTCTGACCAATCAACAAATCCCAAAAGTGAACCGGGAAAGAGTCTTTAAAATGTCAGTACTTCCTGATCTACTCAGAGCAAGAGTTCTCGGAGTTCTAAGAGTTCTGGAGTTCAGTAGTTGCTAGAGTTCGGTGGGAGTTTTCTGCTGGAGAGTTTTCTGCTGGTTCTGCTCGAGTTCTGTCGGAGACAGGATGATCCTGACATGACAAAAGCTCTTCCGAGTTCCATGGGATTATAACTATCACTAGCCACTACTTCTGACGAGCTACAGCCACAATCAGGAGACGCTGGACAGGTAGCGTTAACGGAACTCCATATCTGCTGATGAATCTTCAGAAAGGTAATGGATCAAGTTTCCTACCAAGCGTACCGATGGAGAGCTGAGTTCTGATGGAGAGTGTCAATTCTGGTGAACATTCTTCCCCTCCCATACCATCTTAACTCCCTATAAACTTCTTTCATCTCTAAACTTTTCTATCAAGTAGAAATTCTTCCAGATATTTAGAAATGTCTGTGTAAAGTGCTTATTCACATCCGTGTGGGTAAAAGATCATAGTTGTACAGTTTTATAAATGTCTGTGGTGCAGCAACGGAAAAATCATGGCCGTATGATTTTCCTGATTGATTGCTTATATTGTTATTTTCATAATTTGCCAAATTAATGTAAATGTTTGATGTTAAATTTGATTCTGTAAATAAATGACCGCATTCATTTTGATGGGTCAAATATAAATGACGTCTCACGTTTGCATTTCCTTAAATTCAATGCACGTTTTATTCAGTCCAGAAAAATGAGGAACCCGCGTTAAATGATGAATATATCCCAGCATCTGTTCATCTACAAGAGTCTAGGGCGGTCCAATTACTGGTTAGACAAGGGCTAGATGGGTGCTCAACCCTGAGACAAAAACAGGCTGGAAAGGATGTTCAGCAGATTAGGTTTGTTAAATATAGGATTGGTAATGTTCTAACAAGTGAGGAGTCAAGTGAAGTCAAGTCAGATTTATTTATAGAGCACATTTAAAACAGAAACTGTTACCAAAGTGCTTAACAAAAATATCACATCATCGAATAAAAAGTAGCAAGATATATTTACAGCACATGGAATAAAAATATAAAACCAAAAACATAATTATAAACAATGAAATACTAAATCAGATCACCTTGTGTCAAAAGTCAAGGAAATAATAACAAAAAGCATAAACTCAGTCAGAAACAATGAAATACTAAATCAGATCTGATGACCTTGTGTTAAATAGGAATAATAACAAAAGCATAAACAGAATCAGCATCAATGAAAAACTAGATCTAAATCCGATCACCATGTGTTAAATGTCACTGAGTTTAGGTGTGTTTTTAGGAGAGATTTAAAAGCAGAGACTGAGGTGGCCTGTCGAATGTTGATGGGCAGATTGTTCCAAAGTTTAGGGCCCACGACTGAAAATGCTCGATCTCCTCTGAGCTTCAGGCTGGTTTTTGGTACGGCCAAAAGCAGCTGGTCTGATGATCTCAAAGCCCGAGAAGGAGCATAAGGATGAAGAAGGTCAGAGAGGTATGATGGTGCGAGGCTGTTAATGCACTTGAATGTCAGCAGGAGAATTTTAAAATCAACTCTGACACGTACAGGAAGCCAGTGAAGAGAGGACAGAACCGGAGTAATGTGCTCAAACCTGCGAGTTCCTGTTAGTAGCCGAGCTGCAGCATTTTGTACGAGCTGGAGACATGAAAGTGAAACCTGACTAACCCCAACATAAAGCGAGTTACAGTAGTCCAGCCGGGTTGTAATAAATGCATGGACTAGTTTTTCAAGGTCGAATCTGGACAGAACGGACTTAAGCTTTGCTATTTGCCTTAGCTGAAAGAAGCTTTTTTGTAGAACAGAGTTGATTTGTTTATTAAACTTAAAGTCCGAGTCTAACACTACCCCGAGATTGGTAACCGACTGCTTTAGATGTGGCTGAAGGGAGTGCAGGTTTACAGGATCAGTGACAGTGGTAGAGCTTGGGTTAAACACAATGACCTCAGTCTTCTGATCATTAAAACTCAAGAAGTTTGCAGCCATCCAAGTCTTGATGCCATCAAGACATTTTAGCAAAGGGTGGATGGAGCAGGAAATGTTTGGTTTTAAAGGCAGATAGATCTGAGAATCATCGGCGTAACAGTGAAACGAAATACTATGTTTCCTCAGGATTGACCCCAAGGGGAGCAGATACAATGAGAACAGAAGGGGTCCAAGAATGGAGCCTTGTGGGAACCCACAGGAAAGAGGGACAGAAGCAGAAAAATGATTGTCAAAGTTAACACAGAAACTCCTGTCACCCAGATATGAACAGAACCATTCTAGCGCCGCCCCTGTAATCCCAACCCAGTGTTCTAGCCGTGACATAAGGATGCTGTGATCAACAGTGTCAAATGCAGCGGTACGGTCGAGGAGTACCAGGATCACAGACTGACCAGAGTCATTTGCTAGCAGAATGTCATTACAGACCCTTACTAAAGCTGTCTCGGTGCTGTGCAGTTGTTTAAATCCTGACTGAAAAATCTCAAAAATTCCATTTACATTCAAAAACTTGGTTAGTTGACTAAAAACTATTTTTTCCAAGATTTTAGAAAGAAATGGAAGTTTTGAAATTGGCCTGAAGTTTGAACAAGCTGCAGGGTCAAGTCGGGGTTTTTTAATTAATGGAGTTACCACTGCATGTTTTAAAACATCAGGGACCACATCTGTAGCCAAACTGCTGTTAATAATGGCAAGAACAGAGGGTCCAGTTGACGGTAGAACCTGTTTTAAAAAATGCAGCAGGGATGGGATCAGCAGGGATGTTTTTAATCATCAGAGGAGAGTGTGATGGGAAGATGGAAGGAGTACTTTGAGGAGCTAATGAATGAAGAGTATGAAAGAGAAAGAAGAGTAGAGGTCATAGAAACTGTGGACCATGAAGTGGGAAATATTAGTGAAGGTGAAGTCTGGAAAGCTCTGAAAAGAATGAAGAAGGGGAAGGCAGTAGGACCTGATGACATACCAGTGTAGGTTTGGAAATGTCTTGGAGAGATAACAGTGAGGTTTTTCACTCAATTATTTCATGACATATTTGAGGGTGAGAAAATGCCTGAGGAATGGAAGAGAAGTGTGCTGGTGCCCATTTTTAAGAACAAGGGTGATGTACAGAGGTCTCTAGCAACTACAGGGCGATTAAGTTGATGAGTCACACAATGAAGATCTGGGAGAGAGTTGTGGAAGCAAGACTTAAATGAGATGTGACTATCTGTGAGAAGCAGTATGGTTTCATGCCAAGAAAGAGCACCACAGACACCATATTTGCTTTGAGGATGCTGATGGAGAAGTACAGAGAGCGTCAGAAAGAACTCCATTGTGTCTTTGTGGATTTAGGAAAAGCATATGACAGGGTGCCGAGGGAGGAGGTGTGGTATTGCATGAGGAAATCTAGAGTGGCAGAGAAGTATGTTAGACTGGTACAGGACATGTATGAGGACAGCAGGACAGTGGTGAGGTGTGTTGTAGGAGTGACAGATAGCTTCAAGGTGGAGGTGGGATTGCGTCAAGGATCAGCTCTGAACCCCTTCTTGTTTGCTCTGGTGATGGACCAACTAAAAGATGAGATCAGGCAGGATTCCTCATGGACTATGATGCTTTCAGATGACATTGTGATCTGTGGTGAGAATGGAAAACAGGTGGAAGAGAACTTGGAGAGGTGGAGGTATGGACTTGAAAGAAGAGGAATGAAAGTCAACTGTAGTAATACAGAGTACGTGTGAATGAGAGGGAGGCTACTGGAACAGTGAGTCTACAAGGAGCAGAGGTCACAAAGGTGCAGGACTTCAAGTACTTAGGGTCCACTGTCCAGGAAAATGGGGAATGTGATAAAGAGGTGAAAAAGAGAGCCCAGGCAGGATGGAGTGGATGGAGAAACGTTTCAGGAGTGATTTGCGACAAAAGGGTATCAGGAAAAGTCAAATGAAAAGTTTACAAGACAGTAGTGAGACCAGCTATGTTGTATGGTCTAGAGATAGCATTGACAGAAAGACAAGAGAATGAACTGGAAGTGGCGGAAATGAAAATGTTGAGGTTCTCCTTAGAAGTGACAAGGATGGATAATATTAGGAATGAGATCATCAGAGGCACAGGGCAGGTTGAACAAATAGGAGATAAAGTTAGAGAGGCCAGACTGAGATGGTTTGGACATGTCCAGAGGAGGAACAGTGAACAGTGGGTATATTTTGGTAGAATTATGTTAGAAATACAACTGCCAGAAAAAGACAAAGAGGAAGGCCAATGAGGAGATATATGGATGCAGTTAGAGAGAACATGGAAGTAGTTAGAGTGAGGACAGAGGATGCAGAGAACAGAGTGAGATGGAGGAAAATGACTCGCTATGGTGACCCCTGAAGAGGGAAAAGCCCAAAGAAGAAGAAGAAAAAGATTTAGTTTTAGTTGCCAATCTATTCATTAGTTGCTTTTACAAAGTAGTTTTATGGCTTTAAAATGTTATTGCTTTTCTTGCTTTTAAGTTTTAATAAAATTTGTTGAGTGATTTGGGAGATATTATTGTAACAAACAGACAGACTTGATTCTAAAAATTATTGGTAAAGTTTTAATTCCAGTTCTCGTGCCATACTTTAGCACTCAAGAGTATAAATTCAGGAAGAGTCTATGTAGTAATTTTTCAACCATTGTATTCATATGAAAATGAGCCACTGACAAGTTAATAAAATGTCAGCCTGCTACAGGCATTTCTTGCTATACAGCAGGCACGTCGTTAGACCAGGGCTTCCGGGGCTAAAGCCCCAGATGTTTTGTCAATAGCCCCAGATCAAAACGAGTTTCAGTTTTCCCACTATTCCACAGCTCGCTCAGGGGCGGACTGGCCATCGGGAGCACCGGGACATTTCCCGGTGGCATGGCTCTGCTCAGTGCTCGCTGAGGCACTGGACCAAGAGCTCGGTTCGGGTCTGCTTGATTATTTTAAATAAACAAGCCGCTCTTGCGCAAGTGTGTAACACCGTGCTGACTCAGGCTCCCCCACTCCTCCTCTCTTCTTGGCTGTCTGTCAGCAGACTGACTGAGCTGAGCAAACAAATTGCGCACCCACCTCCGTGGACTGGTGCGGGAGGGTTTCTACAGTTTGGGTCTTAAAGCTTGTAGGATGGAGTCCTTTCTACAAGCTTTAAGACCCAAACTGGAGAAAGGTACAGCCATCCATCCGATGGACCGAGAGAGACAAAGACAAAGGTGCAGCAGAGAGAGAATGAAAAAGAGAAGCACTGGTGCTGATGCAGCAAAGTGCAGTAAATTAATGTTTGTTTGTAATGGAGCAGGTAAAAGATAAATATCCTGATTCATGCTCAATTATCCAATAAGAAAAATCCAACAAAGTTAAGTCAGATCCTCTGGACAGTTTCTGGAAGTAGAAAACGTCTAGACGACCTGACTTAACTTTGTTGAATAAAACATTTGTGGTGAAAACTCTGTACCCTGTCGGCACAGCTAGCTTAATTAGATAGTTAAGTGGGCCAAAACTTAATAGAACAAATGTTTTAAGTTTGTACAAAGGATATTGAAAATTTTGGATATGGTTAACAAATAGGATCTGGAAAAAAAAACAAATTCAATGTTGAAATGTCCAGGAATTCAGATTTTGTGTACCCTTCATAAACTCTATTAATAAATTATCTGATCATTAAAATCCTTGTATTATATTAATTTATTTAACCTTTATTTTACCAGGTAAAGTCCCGTTGGGATTAAGAACATATTTGTTGTTACATAATCAGTTAGTGAAAATGAATAGATGGGAAATATGACATGGGCAGCACGGTGTCGCAACTGGTAGAGCTGCTGCCTCTCAGCGAGCAGGTCCCTGGTTCAAACCCCGGTCCAGGGGCCTTTCTGGGTGGAGTTTACATGTTCTCTCCGTGCATGCGTGGGTTTTCTCCGGGTGCTCCGGTTTCCTCCCACAGTCCAAAAACATGCATGTTAGGCTGATTGGTAACTCTAAAATTGTCCCTAGGAGTGAGTGAGAGAGTGAATGATTGTTTGTCTCGTTTGTCTCTATGTGTCCCTGTGATGGACTTGCGACCCGTCCAGGGTGTACCCCGCCCCTCGCACAGTGATTGTTGGACATGGGCACCAGCGACCCCCGTGACCCAAAATGGAATAAGCGGGTAAAGAAAATGGATGGATGGATGGACATTAATTAATGGTTAAATTAAGGTTAATGCTAGTTGTGTTTTGTTTTGTGTGTTTTATGTTTTGCAACTTCTGGTTGTATAAGTTTAGTCCTTGTTTATGATCAGTTAAGACTAAACTGATTTTGTAAAAAGTGTTTAATAGATTGTGTAATGTAAAAATTACACTCTTACATACTGAATTTCACTGAGTTCTTGCCCTGTGTCGCTCTGCAGCGTGAAAACATCTACTACAGTAACCATTTGAAGTTATTAGTAGCTTTATTTTTGCCTGTCTTTTTTTTTTTCATTCATTCAACCTTTATTTAGACAGGTAAATCCCATTGAGCCTCGAGGACTCATTTACAAGAGAGACCTGATACCTTTTACCTTAATGTTGGCTGATAAGGCAGAAATACTTCACTAATTGCCTGAAGTAACACTGTGAGATTCACTACCTCCACCATTAAGATGTCTTTGTTTGTTTGTTTGTCCGAGGTTACATGACCCTGGGTTACATTTCCTTGTGGGTGGAGTGATCTTACCGTTCACGTAAAATATTTGATAATGTTCTTATAGAAACAATTCCTGAACGTTGTTCATACTGTGTCAGTGCTACGTTTGCCTCTTGACCCTACAACTAAGTAAGGTTACAGTAGACCTAGCTCATTACTGGAGTTTTAATTAAATATTTTAAGTTACTAATAAACACAATGAATGATGATCATATTGCTTTATGCTAGGCCATTAGTAAGAAGTTGTGATTATTATCATATTTTCATATTGGCTAGTCATTTTTTCCCCCCTAAAAGTTAACTTAGACTACACTATGTTTCTTAGGCTGTGACTAGAATATGTGCGAGAAGTGGAGTGTGCTCTATTCACACAAGGAGAGCTGTTGGTCAGGCTATTTCTTGTTGTGCCATGCATCAATCCATTATCTTTACCCGCTTATTATATTTTGGGTCACGGGGGTCGCGGTGCCCATGTCCAGCAATCACTGTGCGAGGGGTGGGGGACACCCTGGATGGGTCGTAAGTCCATCACAGGGCCACATAGAGACAAACGAGACAAACAACCATTCACTCTCTCACTCACACCTAGGGACAATTTAGAGTTACCAATCAGCCTAACATGCATGTTTTTGGTCTGTGGGAGGAAACCGGAGCACCTGGAGAAAACCCATGCATGCACGGAGAGAACATGCAAACTCCACCCAGAAAGGCCCCTGGACCGGGGTTTGAACCAAGGACCTGCTCGCTGAGAGGCAGCAGCTCTACCAGTTGCGCCACCGTGCTGCCCTCTTGTTGTGCCATTAACTCTAAAATAGTTATTTCAATTCAACTTTTATTTCTACAGGTTAGTCTCATTGAGCCTCAAGGACTCATTTACAAGAGAGACCTGTTTTAAACAAAGAACTCAGATGACGACACTAGACAATCATAAAAAGCATATACCGGTAAAATGAAAAGTAAATGGAAGAAAATATATTAAAAAAACAAAACAAAATCAGCTACATTATAAAGCAATATAAAATACTAAAAACAGGAACATGTCTGCATTGATTTTTGCCATGAACTTAGCAGATGTTTAAAGGCCCTTAGAGAGGCCAAGGTCGACAGCTTATTGAATCAAGTGTTACTTAAGTTGGTAAAATTAGATGTTTAACAACCTGTTAAAATACACCAGAATGCAGGAAATGGCATTTACTTTATTCAAAATTTTCTGTGGGAGGACACTCAGACCCCCCCCCCCCCCCACGAGTCCCCCCCCCACGACCACATTACAAGTGTTTCTGACACCAATGGCCACCACGTTGATAAACAAGAACACGTATGGGGTTCAAAGTGCACTCATTTTAACTCAGTCTTGGTGGTTTGCGTTAATCGGGTGGTGATAGCCTGGGATGGCCTCATATTCCCAGCCTGGATTATAAACGTTGTTTTCCACTGCTGACAGAAATTAGTTGTGACTGTGTATGATAAATAAACAAAATACAACAATAATAGTCTTAATTAAAGCTGCAAGCAGCATTGGATGCCCGCACAGCAAAGCTCCGCTCCGGCCTTACAGTGACCGTGGGAGCCGCAGCTTGTCCACCCAGTTGCCATCACGAACGTTCTCATGCCAATCCCGCATGTGTTCACCACGGGGCGCATTTTCCGAATCTTCAACATCAACTTCATCAAAATTAAAAAAACAAAAAACAAATGTGTCTAGAAGTGTTCATTAATTACGCACCCCAAATCTGGTTCAGATCAGATGGTATATCACTGAGATATAACTTTTGGAAAAATGTAGGGGGTGCACTCGAGCTAAATGTTAAATTACAACACAAATGTATATAGAAGTGCTCACTGATCATGCACAAAAAATCTGGTGCAGATCGGATAATATATCATTGAGATATAATAGTTTGAATAATGTAGGAGACACACTTGAGTCATATGTTAAACAACAATACCAAGGTATCTAGAAATGCTCACATATGACACATCAAAAATCTGGTGCGGATTGGATGTTGTATCATTGAGATATAACTGTTGGAATAATCTAGGGGGTGCACTAGAGTCATATGTTAAACCACAATATCAATGTGTCTAAAAATCCTCATTGATGATGCACAATAAATCTGGTCCAGATCGGATGTTGTATCACTGAACTGTAAGGATGTTAGTTTTCTGTGGCCCGGTGTGTCTGTTTCCCTCGTGCTCCTCGTTAGTTTCCATTGTTGCCACCTGTGTCTCGTCCCAGCTGTTTGTCATCATGTCTCGTCTTCTCCTTGTATTTAAGTCACCCTATTCTGTCTTGTCCTTTGTCGGGTCGTCTTCGTTGGGTGAGTCTCCTGAGTCTCTCTGTTTTCCTGGTTCCTCGAGTTCCTCGTGTCTCCCGAGTTTCCCGTGCCTCCCTCCTTGTTTATGTAAGTTTTGCTGCCCCGTCAGCATATTTATTTTGTACTTTTCATTTATCATTAAAAACCTATTTTTGTATATCTGCCGAGTTGAGTCCCTGTTCTGCACTCTGGGTTCGCTCCGACCACAAATCCTAACAGAACTATAACTGTAGGAAAAATGTAGGTGGTGCTGTGGAGGCTATTGGAGAATTATCATGGATTTCTGTTGAAGGGGTGGATGACAATTGATCATAGTGATTTTGGTGCACCTCGGCGTAAATCTGTGCAATTTAGAGCCAAACGTATTGTAATGGCATCACCTGAATTTGCCACGCCGTCACGCCCACATCCTCCAGCAAAATTGGTTTGTGCTTTAAAGCAAGTCAGACCAACTTGTTAAATGTCTTCTAACACAGGATCATCCTGATTACATCAAGGATGTCAGAGAGGAAGCATTCCAAGCAAAACAAGTGACTTCCTGTTCTGAGTGGGCGGGGCTTTGATGACATCAGAATATGACCACAGAGGATCGTCGGGCATCAGACAGGGATGACTCATGCCAAGTTTGTTGCATTTCGGTTTTTCAATGTCAAAGTTGTAGCGTTTGGAAATTTATGGCGTGAAGCTCAACTTTGAGGCCTGGCCACGCCCCTTTAACATATATGAAAACGCAAGCTTTTGATAATTTTACTCCCCAATGTGTCAAGGGCATAGTCATCAAGTTTGAAGGCATTCCATCAAAATCCCTAGGATTGGCTGACTTCCTGTTGAGTTTGGACCAGGGCTCCAAGAGACTTTTTCATAGGTCCTGAGAAGATACAAATGTTCACCAAGTTTCAGAATTATCGATCCAAAAATGGCTTGGGGCTGAGGTTTTAAAATATTGTAGGGGGTGCTGTGGAGGCTATTGGCCACTTATCATGGATTCCTGTTTAAGGGGTAGATAATGATCGATCATACTGATTTTTGTGCACCTCGGTTCAAAACTGTGTAATTTAGAGCCAAACGTATGGCGATGGCGTTATGTCTTACTTCGCCACGCCACGCCGCCCACATGCTCCACCCAAAACTGTCAGTGTTGGAAAGCAAATTACACCAACATGTCTTCGGTCACTGGACACACTATCATGCTGATCAGGTAACAGGGGTCAGATAGGGATCGTTCAACGTAAAACTTTATACTTCCTGTTGTCAGGGGGCGTGGCTTAAGTGATGTCATTATTTGACCATTCAGTCTTGCAGGGGACCAGATGCGGATCAATCACCGAAGGCTTGATGTCGCAGATAGTTTTCGTGTAGGAGCTATTAGTGTTTCATTTTTCATGGCGAGATGTCAAACTTTGAGGTCTGGCCCTGCCACTTCAGCATGCTCCAAAACGCACTATTTAGATAACTTTGCGTCCCCCATGTCTTTTGACCAAAATGGCCAAGTTTGAAATTGATTGAGTGAAATCCCTAGGAAGAGTTTATTCAAATGTGGAGGCTGTAAACCGCCAAAAATGTGTGAAAATTGGGCCGGCATTCCAAAATGGCCGCCTTCCTGTTTATTGTACAGTGTTGGTACCAAAGGGTTTTCTGTGCATCTTGGGGATTTGGACAACCTTAACAAATTTCATGTTTCTAGGCAAAACTAAGGTTAACGCGGAGGGTATTTTGAAAATTCTAGGTGGCGCTCTTGAGCTGATTCTGTTGCGATTTTTGCCACGCCCTTAAAATATGTAATTTGTCACCAGTCCTGATGCGTCCGCCAAATTTGGTGACTTTTGGGGTATGTTAAGGCCCCCAAAATGCCAAATTATTTTGGGGAAAAAATTGCAGCTCGGGCCTGAACAGAGCGCTTAGCTGCTCAGACCTAAAAATGGATAAATACAGACTTCAAGGGCATTTTTTAAATAGGGAAGAGGATGAATAAGGGGTCTGGGCCAAAGCCACCAATGTTTCAAGACCCTAAAAACTCCCCTGCTATAAAGTATATGAAATATTATGTATTGTGTTAAATTATTAATATTTTTGTACATTTCTGAATACCTCAGACTGAGGAAGTCTCTCGGATGAGAGACGAAACGTTTCTACATTTTTTTTGCTTTTTTTTGTTTGTTTGTTTGTTTTCTTGTTTTTTGAATGTCCAGAGGACCAGATTGAACTTTTTTGGATTTTTCTACCTGGATTATTGAGCATGTATCAGGATATTTCTGAATATGATTTGCATTTGTCTTTATAACAGCTACACTGAATACATGAAAAATTGTCAGAGGGATCCAGTACTATTTCTTTGCAGTTGTGGTGCACCGATATCATATTGCAGATGACAAAAAGCTGGAAAGTTTACCCGAGCTTAATTAGAAATATAATAGCCTTCTGATGACAAAAGTCTGAGGCATCTTTCAGTTCCAGTCAGGAGACGGGATGATTGAAAGGGGCTGACTGGGAGTCTGTTCATCATTTCTCATACAGCATTTAAGACAAAGTGTGTACTCTTCTGTGTTTTTTAAACCCACTCACTTAACTGTGAGCAGAAAAAAATTGTCCTGATCATGTTTTATTTTTTTTAATACTGTACACTGGATTAGCAACGAAGCTAATCACAGCAAATGTTGATGAAAATGGTGAGAGAAGACTGTAACCAGTAGACTGTTCACCCTCTTGGAGGTTTAAACTTGTTTTGCTGTCATAAATCAGTCATATATATTTATTATATATAAATTGTTCTTCTTAATAAAAATATTAAGTAAAATTCCCTTTTTAAACATAAAATCAATTCAAATTTTTACAAATACCAATAAAATAAAAATGTGTAATATTACAAAAATAGGTGACTGCTTATTCATCCCCTTTAAAGAAACAGTCCTGATTCAAATCAAGGATTTGATTTTTACAAACAATTTTGATTTTATGACAGCAATAAAAGCAAAAATCATTGAAGGGGGTGCATATTGCATAGTCGTTGTAGACAGACAGACAGATAGAACCCTGCAGTTGTTGGATGGTGTCTACCATGGTGCATTAAGATTCATAACTGGCTGTAATTACCATACCCATCACTGCACCCTGTATTCACTTGTTAACTGGACATGCAGACTCTCCCACTGGTACATTTTCATCTTTAAATTACTTGGTCTGTTGTCTTCATACAGCTCCTCCTACATGTCACTGCATGAGTGCAGCTACAGAGTGTGCTCTCAAGACATTATTACATGCAGTGTTCCCTCTTTGAGGACTGAATTAGGCAAAAGCGCCTTCTCCTACTCCACTCCTGTTTCCTGGAACACCTTGCAAAAAAATCTGAAGCTTTCAACCCTGACCTCTCTAAGTGGCTTCAAACATCTGTTAAGATCTTGAGGAAAACCAATGCAGACATATTCCTGTTTTTAGTGTTCTACATCACTTTACAATCTGGTTGTTTTTTTCACTACTTTTCCTTTTAATTATCCTTTTAAAAACATGTTAAAAAAATCCATCCATCCATCCATTACCTTCCGCTTGTTCCGAAGTCAGGTCGAGGGGGCAGCAGCTTGAGCAGGGAAGCCCAGACATCTCTTTCCACAGCCACCTCTTCCAGCTCTTCTGGTAGGATTCCAAGGCGTTCCCAGGCCAACCGATAGGCATTGTCTCTCCAACATGTCCTGGGTCTTCCCCGGGGTCTCCTCCCAGTCGGACATGCCCGAAGCACCTCCCTAGGGAGGCGTCCAGGGAGCATCTTTACCAAATGCCTGAACCACCTCAACTGGCTCTTCTCAATGTGGAGGAGCAGCGGTTCTGCTCCGAGTCTCTCCCGGATAACTGAATTTCTCACCCTATCTCTAAGGGAGAGTCCAGATACCCTGCGGAGGAAACTCATTTCAACCGCTTGTATCTGCAATCTCATTCTTTCGGTCACTACCCAGAGCTCGTGACAATAGGTGACGGTAGAAACATAGACCGACCGGTAAACAGAGAGTTTTGCCTTACAGCTCAGCTCTCTCTTCACCACAATGGACCGGTACAGAGCCCACAATACTGCCGACGCTGCACCCATCTGTCAATCTCATGCTCCATTCTTCCCTCACTCATGAACAAAACCCTGATATATTTGAACTCCTCCACTTGAGGCAGAACCTCACCCTAGGAAAAAAGTAAATCAATTTGTACGCATCCTTTGATTGTCTATTGTTGTCGTTGTTGTCTATTGTTGTCATCACTCTTTGTTAAAATTAAAGTCTCTCTTGTAAACGAGTCCCCAAAATTCAATGAAATTAACCTGTATAAATAAAGGTTGAATGAATGAATAGATGCATAGACATCACATTAATTATATGTGAAGGGGATGTGTGTCCTCCACATAAAAAATCTATTCATTTGGATACCTTCCCATTTCCATGAAATATTAATTCACCCAGAGCTGTTTTTATTGCTATGTGAACAAATCCATTCCTCTTGAGTAACAGGAGTATACTCAAATCACTAAAAATCCACCCCAGGTTTTCCTGGTTACCTACAACAACTCGCTACACCACATGCTGTGTCTCTTGCTTTGGCAGGGTGCTCAGCTCTTCAGGATTGTTTTGTTGACGAAGAAGGGGGAGACACCTCTGTGTTACACACTTGCTTAGTGTTATGTTAGTGCCATCAGTTGTCAACTGGGGTGGGGAGTTAGAATGTGTGAGGAAAGTGGAGTGCTATTGAAAGAGCTTTGGTCAGGCTACTTGTTGTTGTGCCATGCTCTCTAAAATAGTTATTGAAGTTATATCAGGTGTTTACTTATTTATGTAAACGTAGATGTTTAGCAACCAGTTAAAATACACCAGGATGCAAGAAATGGCCTATACTTTATTCAGAAATTTATGGGGGAGGACCCTCATACCCTGCAACCATCCCCACCCTTCCCACACGCACACATTACAAATGCTTCTGATGCCAATGAATAGATGGATCCAGGAGATACTCGGTGTAGAGCTGCTGCTCCTCCACATCGATTGAAGCCAGTTTAGGTAGCTTGGGTAAGGATGCTCCCTGAAAGCCTCCCTGGGGAGGTGTTTTCATCATGTCAATTTGGGAGGGGACCTGGATTTGGTGGAAAGATATGTCTTTCGGCTGGCCCGTGAATACCTTGGAGCCCTCTGAGATAAACTGGAAGGAAAATTATGTCTGCGTCTCCCTGCTTAAGGTGCTGTCTCCACAACCCAACTCTGGAACAGGACACAATAGCAGCAGTGACCCCCCCCCCCCCCCCCCCCAACCTGAAAAGCAAGAAGCAGGTAAAGATGGATGGATGGATGGATGGATGGATGGATGATAGATAGCACATTAGCACTAACACAACTGGTTTGTTCCACTTTGGAGTAAGCTGTTGGGGGAAGAATCAGTTTTGTGTGTTTCCTTGACTGATGAAGCCTTCCGGATCGAAGGCGAAATGTTTCAGCACAAAAAAAAAAAGAAACTGTCCAGATGACATGACTGAAACATGTTGAATTGTATACCTGGATTATTGAGTATGGACTTTGTTGTTTTCAACCAGTTTGACATGACTGTCAACAAGGAAGAGGGCCGGCAATGGAGGAGGGGGCGTGACAAAGAGACCATCTTAGCACCAACATAACTGGTTTGTTCCATTTTGGCGAAAGCTATTGGGGGAAGAATCAGTTTTGTGTTGTGTGTTTCATTGACTGATGAAGCCTTCTGGATCGAAGGCGAAACGTTTCAGCACAAAAAATAAAAAGAAACTGTCCAGATGACGTGACTGAAAAATGTTGGATGGCACATTACCTCATCTTCAACATGAGACAAATCTTGTACTTAAGATAAGATACTTCTTAGCTTATATATACTTTTCTTTTTCGTTTGTTTCTTTGTTTGATAATTTTTAAACTCCCTGTGCAATTTATTGTTCTCGTCACAGGTTTTTCCAAACTTTTAATTATACACTTTTTTTCTATGTTTTTAAATTTTGCCTAAGTTCTATTCAAGGGTGTCAGAAGCATCCGTAATGTGGGGGGGACATAATGATGTGTGCAGATGTGTGTGCGCGCATGTAAAAAATTGTACACTAATGTAACAAAAAGCAACATTTCACCTAGATTTCCTTTAATTCCACACATTTAAAGTATGTTTCTCACCAAGTTTGTGTAAATTCAGCTTTGGATTTTAAAGACATTTTAACTTTAATACACTTTAACACACAGCATCAAGTTTACACTATTTCTGTTATAGAAATGAAAAAAACATCACCACTGGACTTTTTTACTTGTGTTCAACACTACTCATCTAAATGATGTTTCTCACAAAGCTTGAGGACAATAAGGTGTGGGGTTTTAAAGATATGTCAACTTTAATTCACCTGAACACACCTCGTCTCTACACCTGCAGCGTCTTACAGCGTCACAGTTACTGCTAAGCTAAGATGCTACAGACGTAGCTCCTCTTCTCTCCTCCTAACATAAATATATGTTTATGATCAACCCCCCCGGTCAACAACTGCCCTTACTAAACTCGCTAAGCTGGCGAGCAACACAGAGGTGTCTCCACCTTCTCCACCTGTGCACGTTTTCTGCCAAAGCAGGAGACTCAGCAGCTGCTGCCTGCACAGTTTCTGCTCTGTGTTTAGAGTCGGAGGCAACCAGGAAAACCTGGAGTGGAGTTTTAGTGGTTTAAGTTCTCCTATTAATCAAGTGGAATGGATTCATTCACGAATAGACACTGCGCCGACTGAACTAATGTTTTATAGTAAAAGTGGGTGGGTCCAAATGAACATTTTTTTAAAGTGGGGGGGATATGTCCCCTTCACATATAATGGTTGCGACACCTATGGTTCTAAGAGGTTAATATTTATTATAGTACAAGCAAAATGTAACTAAAATTGGACAATGTGAATCATTAACATCATCAGCTTAAACTTCATGACAATCAAGTTTTAATTCTTCTTTTTTACTCCTTCTGGTCATTTTCTTCTGACCATCTTTGAAATATACTTGTTTGTTCTCAGGTGAAGGTTAGTGATAGGTTAAGGTTAGGCTACAGGAAAAGAAATCAACATCCAACAAAAATAGAGGTACTAATTTCTGTGTGTGTCTGTGTATAAATAAAGCAAAAAGAGTTTACGTTTTGGTGTTATATTTGACTTCTAGGCTCACTTCAAGTGGACATGTCCCCACCGTGGCTAGCCTTCGGATCTATGCCCTGGACTGACAAACAGACAATGCTCATTTAAAACACAAAAGCAAATAGAGTCTCATTCAAACTACAGCTGGCCTTTTAGGACCTGTATTCTAAAGCCACTTTCTGTTGTCCCCTGCTCAAGTTTTTCCCCATGGAGGAAAATAAAGCTGGGCCCCACTGCATTGCATTTGGTGTGAGGAGGGAGAAGGGCTCACTTGTTTGAAATAAAGAAGAAAAAGCTCTCCAGTGAGAGTACACCTTAGAGGTGCACCTACTTCTTTGTCCTAGCCAGTTGGCTGGAAAAATGAAAGGCAAAGTAGGAGGGGAAACATCAAGCAGGTGGCTGATTTCTCCCTACAGTGTTTATAAAAGATTCTTTGATTTATAAGACAAAGGAAGTGGGTGGGGTGGGGGTTAATTTTTCTCCACAACTTTCTGATTTAAAGTCTAAACCAACAAAACTAGAGCAGTGGATGGAAAAACACCACTGTTGAAATGCTTGATCTTTAGGGTTAGAAAAACATAATAATGTTTGTTTATTGTTTTCCATCTTTACTGTGAGATTTATTATGTTCAGTTCAGCTGAAAAAAAGAAATTGCCAAGAAGAAAAAGGATAAAAAGTAACGCAGATAGCTGGTTCCACAAATCAACACATCGTTAGTAAGAGCTCTTCTGATTATCACTTGAAGGGGAAAGAGCAATTTTACCTGTGTGTATGCACTAGTGTGCGTGTCTGTGTGTTGGGGGTGTTTAGCAAGTTATTGTATGAGCCAGTGGAAAGATTAAATTTTTTTCAAAGTAATAATTGGATGTAGAACTGATTAACTCTTGGATTCATGCCAGCAGTTGCTCTGACCACCTGACAGGAGAAAACACAAAAATGGCTAAAACTTAAAAATGTAAAGATGTTACAGTAACATTTGGTGTGTCAGGAGCTTAAAAATAACCCCCAACAACACGTTCTGAGTGCTAACTCATTAGTTTGCTTCCAAAACCTTCACAATACCATTTAAAGTCAGCCTTGTCCGCCTGTTTGAAAAATATCTTTTGAACCACCAGAAGGATTGTAATGAACTATTCAGAAGGATATCACTGTGTGGAATAAGTTGTTCCAATTCAAGATGGCTGCCACAATCAAACAACATTATGAAACACAGAAATAGCTTTAACCCAGCCACTTTGACACAAAGATTGGCGTAGTTGTTAGTCCCTAACTCATATGTTTAGTGCATCACGATGGGCCACATCTCGTCTTAAATCCTGGACATTTACTGTTGAAGTCAATCCTGTTTGTCAGCAAATTTCATTCATAGAAATTGCTCATAAACCACGACACAGATCTTGATTGTAGCTTTAGGTAGTTTAATACGCATTTTTTTCTAGATGTCAGTGCAGCTAGTCTAAATTATCTGACACAAACTGGCTGTAGCACCTATTGCAATGGCCACCCTTAAAAATGTGTTCCCCCCCACCATCCACACACATACACACACTGCCCCCCCGCCCCTCCCAGTCCAGACAGCCCTCCCTTGAGTCCCAAACTTTTGCTTGGTGTGCATTTTTAATTTCCTGTCATTATTTAGTACAACTTTGTAAATATAAAAACAAATATGGTTTTACCCCAAAATTAGTAACAAAATTAGCCCCCTCCCTGGGCTGCCGCCTTACCATGGTGGAGGGGTTTGAGTGTCCCAATGATCCTAGGAGCTATGCTGTCAGGGGCTTTATGCCCCTAGTAGGGTCACCCATGGCAGACAGGTCCTAGGTGAGGGACCAGACAAAGTGCAGCCCAAAGACCCCGATGATGGGACAAATAAATGGACCTAGTGTTCCCTTGCCCGGACGTGGGTCACCGGAGCCCCACTCTGGAGCCAGGCCTGGAGGTGGGGCACGCGGGCGAGCGCCTGGTGGCCGGGCTTTTACCCATGGAGCTCGGCCGGGCAAAGCCCGAAGAGGAGACGTGTGTCCCCCTTCCCATGGGCTCACCACCTGTGGGAGGGGCCAAAGGGGTCGGGTGCAATTTGGGATGGGTGGTGGCCGAGGGCGGGGACCCTGGCGGTCTGATCCTCGTCTACAGAAGCAGGCTATCGGGACGTGGAATGTCACCTCACTGCTGGGGAAGGACCCTGAGCTGGTGTGTGAGGCTGAGAGGTTCCGGCTAGAAAAAGTCGGACTCACCTCTACGCATGGCTCGGGCTCTGGAACCAGTTTCCTTGAGAGGGGCTGGACACTCTTCCACTCTGGAGTTGCCCCTGGTGAGAGGCGCCGAGCAGGCGTGGGCGTACTTATTGCCCCCTAACTTGGTGCCTGTGTGTTGGGGTTCACCCCGGTGAATGAGAGGGTGGCCTCCTTCCGCCTACGTGTGGGGGGATGGGTTCTGACTGTCGTTTGTGCTTATGCACCAAACAGCAGTTCAGATTATCCACCCTTTCTGGAGTCCTTGGAGGGGGTACTGGAAAGTGCACCTCCTGAGAACTCCCTTGTTCTGCTGGGGGACTTCAATGTTCATGTGGGCAATGACAGTGAGACCTGGAGGGGTGTGGTTGGGAGGAACGGCCCCCCTGATCTGAACCAGAGTGGTGTTCTGTTGTTGGACTTCTGTGCTCGTCATGGATTGTCAATAACGAACACCTTGTTCAAGCATAAGGGTGTCCATATGTGCTCTTGGCACCAGGACACCCTAGGCCACAGTTTGATGATCGACTTTGTCATCATCTCATCTGATCTGCGGCCACATGTCTTGGACACTCGTGTGAAGAGAGGGGTGGAGCTGTCAACTGATCACTACCTGGTGGTGAGTTGGCTCCGATGGTGGGGGAGGATGCCGGTCAGACCAGGCAGACACAAACGTATTGTGAGGGTTTGCTGGGAACGTCTGGCAGAGTCTCCTGTGAGACGGAGTTTCAACTCCCACCTCCAGGAGAATTTTGAACATGTTCTGAGGGAGGTGGGGGACATTGAGTCTGAGTGGACCATGTTCCGTGCCTCTATTGTCGAGGCGGCTTACCAGAGCTGCGGCCGCAAGGTTGTCGGTGCCTGTCGCGGCGGCAACCCTCGAACCCGATGGTGGACACCGTCGGTGAGGGATGCTGTCTGGCTGAAGAAGGAGTCCTATCGGGCCTTTTAGGCCTGTGGGAACCCGGAAGCAGCTGATGGGTACCGGCAGTCCAAGCGACATGCGGCTCGGGTGGTTGCTGAGGCAAAAACTCGGGCGTGGGAGGAGTTCGGAGAGGCCATGGAGAACGACTTCCGCATGGCTTCGAGGCGATTCTGGTCCACCATCCGGCGTCTCGGGGGGGAAAGCGGTACGCCACCAACACTGTTTATAGTGGGAGTGGTGTGCTGCTGACCTAGACTCTGGATGTTGTGGGTCGGTGGGCGGAATACTTTGAAGACCTCCTCAATCCCACTGGCACATATTCCACTGAGGAAGCGGAGCCTGGGGACTCTGGGTCGGGCCCTCCAATCTCTGGTGCTGAGGTCACCGAGGTGGTTAAAAAGCTCCTCGGTGGCAGGGCCTCAGGGGTGGATGAGATTCGCCCAGAGTTCCTTAAGGCTCTGGATGTTGTAGGGTTGTGTTGGCTTACGTGACTCTGCAATATTGCGTGGACATCGGGGGAAGTTCTCCTGGATAGGCAGACCGGGGTGGTGGTCCCCCTATTCAAAAAGGGGGACCATAGAGTATGTTTCAACTACAGGGGAATCACGCTCTTAAGCTCTACACTCTCAGCAGGGTCCTGGAGGGTGCGTGGGAGTTTGCCCAACCAGTTTACATGTGCTTTGTGGACTTGGAGAAGGCATTGACCGCGTCCCTCGGGGGACCCTGTGTGGGGTACTCTGGGAGTATGGGGTACCGGGCCCTTTGATACGGGCTGTTAGGTCCCTGTATGACCGGTGTCAGAGCCTGGTCTGCATCGCCGGCAGTAAGTCGGGCTTGTTCCCGGTGAGAGTTGGTCTCCGCCAAGGTTGCCCTTTGTCACCGATTCTGTTCATAACTTTTATGGACAGAATTTCTAGGCGCAGCCAAGGTGTTGAGGGGATCCGTTTTGGTGGCCTTAGGATTGCGTCTCTGCTTTTTGCAGATGATGTGGTCTTATTGGCTTCATCAGATCGTGATCTACAGCTTTCGCTGGAGCGGTTCGCAGCCGAATGCGACGCGGCCGGGATGAAGATCAGTTCCTCCAAATCCGAGGCCGTGGTCTTGAGCCGGAAAAGGGTAGTGTGGCCTCTACGGGTCAGGGAGGAGGTCCTACCCCAAGTGAAGGAGTTCAAGTATCTTGGGGTCTTGTTCACGAATGAGGGAAAAATGGAACGTGAGATCGATAGGCGGATAGGTACAGCGTCTGCAGTGAAGCAGGTGCTGTACAGGTCTGTTGTGGTGAAGAGAGAGCTGAGTCAAAAGGCGAAGCTCTCAATTTACACATCGATCTATGTTCCTACCCTCATCTATGGTCACGAGCTTTGGGTTGTGACCGAAAGAATGAGATCTCGGATACAAGTGGCCGAAATTAGTTTTCTCCGCAGGGTGTCTGGGCTCTCCCTTAGAGACAGGGTGAGAAGCTCGATCATCCGGGAGGGACTCAGAGTAGAGCCGCTGCTTCTCCACGTCGAGAGGAGCCAGTTGAGGTGGCTTGGGCATCTTTTAGGATACCTTCTGGACGCCTCCCTGGTGAGGTGTTCCGGACACGTCCCACCGGAAGGATGCCCAGAGGAAGACCCAGGACACGCTGGAGGGACTATGTTTCTCGGCTGGCCTGGGAACGCCTCGGGATTCCCCCAGAAGAGCTGGCCCAAGTGGCTGGGGAGAGGGAAGTCTGGGCCTCCTTACTTAGGCTGCTACCCCCGCGACCCGACCCCGGATAAGCGGAAGAAAATGGATGGAAGGATGGATGGATATTAATATTTATAATATTTAAAACTAAAGATCAAATCAAGTCTCTTTGAATAAAGACAGCCAGTCTAAAACCAGTGTCCTCCATAACAAGAAGCAGAGTCTCAAAAAGTTTAATGCATTTTTTATACATATAAATTCAAATTTGAGAGGACACGCTTCAATTAGTTGACCAGTGACTGGGCTTTTCTGAAAAGTAATACTGCATCAACTGTAAGAAAAAAAAAACTCAAACAAATGCATATAAAAAAAAAGTGCATCCCTAATTACCATATTGCTGTAATAGTTGAAAAACCTAAATATGAAAACATCATAACAAATCTGAAAATCTCTTCTGGCTTTTGGTTGTAGTGTTCCACCCCAGGATTTTCAGTGGCCCCCACATAGGCCCCCATTTAAAAATGTCTAGAGGCGCTACTGAATGCAGAACACAAGTAGCAAACATTTTCTCATCATCAAAAGTTAGAAAACATTTTGCAATTCTAATTAAATTCAGTTTATTTATAAAGCGCCAAGTCACAACATACGTCATCTCAGGGCATTGAACAGAAACATTCATATATAAAAATAACAATTTAACATTAGTTATCTGAGGAGCAGACTGCTTTGAATTTAACTTCATCACAGAACTCTCATCTTGAGCAAACATGAAGGAGACAGTGGAAAGGAAAAACTCCCTCATGAGGAAGAAACCTTTAGCAGAACCAGGCTCAGGACAAGTGGCCATCTGCTTCAACTGGTTGGGTTTGGTAGGAACAGATACACAATGGCAGGTCAAGAATCACATGTTAAGATAGAAATAGTATCAAATGAAAACTATTCAATTTTAACAATTCTTTTTAAGAAATGAGGTGAGTTTGTCCTCCAGTAGTCTAAGCTTAAGACAGCACAACAAGCCAACCCTAATTATAATTATATGACTATAATAAACCACAAAACTCTATCTAGCGTGTATTACTCCAAAACAGTATATAAAAGTAAGTTTTAAATTAAAGTTTGAGCATGAAGTGTATACTTCTGATCCAAACTTCTGATTTTTTACTCTATTGTATTTTATGAATTACAGAAATCTATTCAGTTATCCGTCTGAAAATCATAAAAAAATATAGAATAGAAATCTATTGAATCACGGGCAGCACAGTGGCTCAGTCGGTAGAGATGTTGCCTCTCAGCAAGAAGGTCCCTGGTTCAAATCCTGGCCCAGGACCTTTCTGGATGGAGTTTGCATGTTCTCGCCGTGCTGCGTGGGTTTTCTCTGGGTACTCTGGTTTCCTCCCACAGATCAAAACACATGTTAGCCTGATTGTTAACTCTAAATTGTCCCTAGTTGTGAGAGAGAGAGTGAATGGTTATTTGTCCCGTTTGTCTCTATGTGTCCCTGCGATGGTGGAGACTTGTCCAGGGTGTACCCCGCCTCTCACACAATGACTGCAGGATATGGACACCAGTGACCCCATGACCCAAAAAGGAAGAAGTGAGTAAAGATAATGGATGGATGGATGGATGGATGGAAGGATGGATGGATGAGTCAGTGTGTCTCCTGCCTGGAGAAAGGCTCCAACTCTTCTGCAATGCTAAACAAAAACAGGTGACAACAAATAGATGGATGTTTGTACAGTCAATGCAGAAGCTCTTGTTCACTGAAATTAATTTTCAATACATTTTTCAGAACATGATACAATAGAGCAAACAGTTGTAACCAACATAATTGTCACGCAGTCTAATTCAATGACTGTTTAAAATAATATAATTTCAGAGCAATCCAGTTAGTGTTCAGTTCAACACAGTCATAATTCAAGTCACTTAAAACATGTGTGATCAAGTTTAGTCCAACTATAATACAGAATAATGAGAATAAGGACAATATAAGATGTTCTTTAGTGAAAAGTTGTTGTGAACAAACAAGGTTCAGGGTACACTTTGGTCATCAGTCCTTCACTATTCCAACACTTGTTTGTTAAAACAGAAAATGTGGCCGTTGTTTCTTTAGCAGCTGCCCAGTCTCCACGGACAGTCGGGAACACTATCAGAGTGATAGTGTCAAAGAGTGACAGATGATCAGCTGCAGCGGACATTGCACAGACTCAGCATTCAGGCAATGGGAACTCCGAGAATAACAATTCTTTATTAGTTTTCAAAAAGACGGAGGCTTTGATGAGAATACAGAGGATTTGTTTTTTATTGTTTGTTTAATTTAGTTTTTCCATGATGAACACATTCTTTTTAGTGTATCAGAGTACAGGATGCACTGTCTAAATCCTATTCCCTTGCAACTATCTTGTCCTAATTAAAACCTCTAGTGGTTTATGTGGCTGAGATCCTGTTTCCAGTGGAGCCACCTGACCATGAAAAGAGTGTCTGTGTCACATTGCCCAGAGGCCTGCATCTCTAATGGCTGCTCCATGCACCTACAGAAGCATGTGCATTTAAAGGAAAACATACCCCAAGAGGTTTTTCTACATTTGTTTAGCTCAGTGTTGCTTTATTTGTTTAGGGCCCATTCATGACAAATATCACATTACAGAGAAAACAATGTACATTTGTGTTTGGTTAAACCCAGTCCAGTCCAGAACAATTCTAATCCAAATCACCTTTTGTTTGTTGCACCAACTCATTGCTGCAATAACAGGACAACAGACCAGTTTGACATACATATTACATTTATAGTGTACATTTTATGACAAATCTGGACATCGTTTTACATGTTAAAAAATTCTCTCACCTGAATACAACTACATTGATTTGTCACCGAAGTAGATGCATCATCTACAAAAAAAAGTTGATGAAGGATTTTATTGTCGGCTCATCAGATGCAGAGCCATAATACTAATAAACAGCCTCAGTCAGAGTAAACCACATGAATGTTTTTTGTAATGGCAAAGCACACTCAGGAGGTCTTGGCCAGAATCGTATTCATTGTTTGCAACAACTGTACACAGTCTGCAAACAAATAGGAACACGAAGAAAAGAGTGAAGGAGCACTAGAATGAGATGAATAAAAATCAAATACTGATTTTCTAAAACTGTGCGAGCATTTTACTGAAAACCAACAAAAAGTTAAAGGCAGTTTTTCTCTACAGCAGCACTCCTGCAGTTCTCTGCAGATGTGACGTTCACCAACGATCCAAGTAGGGCTTAATTTGTAAATGTTTGAACGACTTTTTACAGTAAAGTCCATGCTCAATAAACCAGGTATACAATCCAACATTTTTCTGTCAGGTCACCTGGACAGTTTCTTTTTTTGTGCTGAAATGTTTCGCCTTCGATCCAGAAGGCTTCATCAGTCAAGGAAACACACAACAAAACTGATTCTTCCCCCAACAGCTTACTCCAAAGTGGAACAAACCAGTTTTGCTTGTGATAAGATGGTCTCTACGGTACGCCCCCTCCTCCATTGCCAGCCCTCTTCCTTGTTGACAGTCGTGTCAAACTGGTTGAAAACAACAAAGTCCATGCTCAATAATCCAGGTATACAATCCAACATTTTTCAGTCAGGTCATCTGGACAGTTTCTTTTTTTGTTCTGAAGCAAAGATTGACTTAAAAACCTGGTTTCGACCTTTTAGTCTGTTTGAATTTTAAGCTAAAAAAAAAACCTTTATCTTCTCTCAAAAAATGGCCATATGGAGATTTTCCATTCTGGTTTTAAACATTCTCACAGCTCTGAAATATCTTTAAGGGTTTGTAAAGATGTTCCTTTAACAGACGACTCTGGCTGCTCGTACTCAGATGTTACTGCAGCTTTTGTTTGACTGCAGTATTCCTATTTCTCATTTAGGTAGGAAAGTACTTGGTTTATCACTTGAGCAAAGAAAAGATGACAAGAAAACCTTGTGGTGGAACAGCCTTCCGTCAGGGTTTCAGACAGAGCAGGGCAGGAGTGAACCCAATAATGCAGGGAAAGAGTCAGGACTCAAGGATTTACAAAAATAAATACTCTTTAATAATAATAATATATCAAAAAAATGCTGACGTGGCAGCAACTTACAAAAACAGGGAACAAGGAACAGATCAGGCTGGCAGGACAGGACAATACCCAACGACGACGAGACAAAGGACAAGACTCACTGACAGGCTTAAATACAGGACAGGACGTGATTACAAACAGCTGAGAACAGAAGGTGCAAATAATCAGGAATAATGAGACACACAAGGGTGCACAGACAGGGAAGGCCCACAAGATGGCACCATCCCTACACCTTCACAGCCAACTGATCTTATCCACCTTACCCCTAAGCCCTATGGTGACTTATGTGAAATATAGGCGCAACTTCCGGCAGACTTCCAAACAGAACTGATCTTTGTTTATGTGTGAACAGTACAAGCTAATGTAGTTTCTCCAAGCATTGTGGATTTAATTTAAACATGTAGGAACACCACCTGTCAGAGCTCAAACAGAACAAAATAATCATACTGCTGCCTGCTGAGGAGGAGGGATGGAGGACGACCTGAAGAAGTGGCTGCAGATTACATCTACTAGCATATTTAGCTACTTCAATGACTTGGTTCTTCTGACGGTGAAGCGATGAACAACCTGAAAAGCTCTGTGGTGTATTAGTTTCTACACAGTAATAAAGTCAGTGGTGTTTTGTTAAAAGAAGTGGGACACAATCTTATTTACTTTAAAGCAGACACAGAGCCCAGCCAAAGACTTAAATTCCTCCATAACTGAGCTTGGGTTAATTGCAGAGAAAATTATAATACCTAAGATGAACAAATACTATAACGCTGAGCCCTCCATCATTCAACACTTGCTCTTCTCAAGGGCGGACGTATCCTCCTCTCCCTCTCCGCTTTGCTTTTGCTCTATCCTGTCTATGAAACTGCTTAGAGCCTCTCTTCCAGAAATATTCTGAGTCATAACTACGGACTTGGATTTGGTCAGTTGGTCCCTCAACACAATTGATAACATTTCTTTGAAGAGAAGACAGGTTTTAGGCGAGCTGATTTGCCCTGTTGGCACGCACACAGCTGGATATCTCATCAACTTTGAAGACTTGAAGACGTGTCTATCTCTGCTGTCATCTGTGGATTTTAAAGACGCATTTACAATTGGATTTATGATAACTGGTTCCTGCTTTTTGGATTTATCTGGTTCCTGGTCTATCAACAAATAAGGAAGACGTCAGCAGCAAATCTGGACCTGGTCAGGCTGCCTGCCTTATATGATAGCTTGGTTCGTTGCTCGAGCACCCAGTCTCTTGGCAGAATGGGTCAGATCTCAGGGATTATTTTCAGGCACGTTCCATTGGTATGGTCATTTAATTTGAACTGTTTGAATCCGAGTGGACTGACACAGACTCAAGGTAGATGTCATTAAAGTTCTGCCTGTCCCCAAAACAATTGTGTTTATCTGAGTTCGGCTCCCTGACTGGCCTTGACAGGCCATCATATCTCAACCCACCTGGAAGTTTTGTAAACCTGATGCTCTAATCCCTTCCTAGTGAGGAATTTCCATGGACTTTTCAGAGGAGCACAGCTGAATTATGTCATCATTTCAAGACTCTGGATTTGTCTCTGGTCGCCCTTGGCACCCCCCAAATGGGCACGGATCTCTCCAGAGGGAACTATATGAACTGAGTAATTGTTTCAGAACTCTGCAGTGCCTCTGTGGGTTGTCTCTGGCTGCTCACCGCCCTTGCGCCCCCCCCCCCCCCCCCCCCCCCCCCAGTAATGTTGGTGTCATTATGTGCTAGTGTGCAAGATGTTTTTTCATTTTCACACTGTTGACCTTGGGCAGCACGGTGGCGCAACTGATAGAGCTGCTGCCTCTCAGCAAGCAGGTCCTTGGTTTCAAACCCCGGTCCAGGGGCCTTTCTGGGTGGAGTTTGCATGTTCTCTCCGTGTGCATGCGTGGGTTTTCTCCAAGTGCTCCAGTTTCCTCCCACGGACCAAAAAAAAACCATGCATGCTAGGCTGATTGGTAACTCTAAATTGTCCCTAGGTGTGAGTGAGAGAGTGAATGGTTGTTTGTCTCGTTTGTCTCTATGTGGCCCTGTGATGGACTTGCGACCCGTCCAGGGTGTACCCCGCCCCTCGCACAGTGATTGCTGGACATGGGCACCGGCGACCCCCGTGACCCAAAATGGAAGAAGCGGGTAAAGATAATGGGTGGATGGATGGACTGTTGACCTTCAAACAGAGGTTAAGGCGTGCTTGTAATTTTTTTTTGTCTCCAAATCCTATTTGTCATTTTTCACCACTTTTTATTGTCTGTCCAAACAGGTCTCACTTGTAAATGAGTCTTCGAGGTGCAATGTGACTTATCTGTTTAAATAAAGGTTGAATGAATGAATACACTTGAAATCATACCTGATGTTCTCGTCACTGTTTTCAATCCTTCTGAAGATCCGGCGTCTCTTCTCCGGTGGTTTATTGAAGTCCAGCCATAAAGTAGGATGCAGGTTTTCCTCTGTTGGCCGTTTGTCAACAAAATGAAATTAAATTTTATACCTGGATTATTGAACATGGGCTTTGGTGTTTTGAACCAGTTTGCTATAACTGTCGACGAGGGACAGGGTGGGCCCCGGAGGAGAAGGCATGCCCCAAAGTCCATCTTAGCACCAACATAAATGTTGTTGTTTTTTCACTTTGGAGTAGGCTTTTGAGTGAGAAGCAGTCTCAGCACAAAAAAGAAACCATCCAGATGACACTGACTGAACATTGTTGGATTTTATATCTGGATTATTGAGCATATAGACTTTGGTGAAAATGAAACGAGCACACATACAGCATTTTGGGTGGTCTCTTCAAATTCACATTCTTCAGCCACATTCTTCTTAATTCTTCATCTGTACTGTAGGTAGGAGATGGAAACTATACCGCTTTTCAAAGGAACACTCTTTTTTTGTTTTGGATACGTGTTCTCTGTTGTAGTAGCCACTGATTTAGTTTAGTCTGGTTGTTCAGGCAGCCGAGAACACAACAGGTACCTAAACGCAGTAAACTTTATGGTTGTTAAATAAATGGAAACAAAACAAAAACAGCTAAACTGAATGTAATTAGCTTTCAAATAATCCACAGTCCATCCTCTGCTACCATGGTTAACCAAAGCTTACTCCTACTTTTTGTCTGACAGGAAGTTGTATCCATAATCATTTATACAGTGCAGCCCCCAGGAATAAGGTGGATAAAAACAAAAAAGGCTATAAACTAGTCAATTTTTCATATAATTAGTCCAAACTTTGTGTGATACCAGCTAAGAGGGATTAATAAACACTGAGCATATCTTGCAGTACAGTATGAGTGATGTCAGAGAATCACACAGCCTCTGTGACAATGTGTGAAGCCTTATTTAAATAATTATTCAAATGCATCAAATGTCTGCTACCAGATCTGGATGGTTAATCTTTATTGTCAAGAAATTAAAGCGATGCCAATTGCTGCACAAACTGCATTGAAATTACAGCTCTTGAAGTGCTCAGTGTGGATAACCTTATCTACATATACACACAATTCAAAATAGCTGAAATCTATGTGAGCATTTGTCTCAAATATATTTCAAGTAGTAGAAAATAAATTCCATGTTCAGTGTTGCTGTGACTTCTCTAAATTTACTTGTCATCCCTTCAACCTTAACAGCTGTAGCAGCAGTATTTCCATATCGACAGTCACAACTGTTAATGTGAACTGAAACCAAAATTATGGTTATTAACCCAAGAACATGTAAAGTTATATATACAGGCAGGAATCTATTTATGGTAAGTGAGTCATTTTAATTTTTTGATAAAGTCTACTTATGTCAGTGAAAGAAGTGGCAAAATGGTGGAACATAAAAAAGGATTTTATACTAGATGAAGGAAGTACTTAACAGGGGCTACTGTTTTATTGGTTTGAGCCGAAGCTGAGCAGACAGCTGTGAATACAAATTCTACAACTATTATACTGTATCTTATTGTGTTGAAACAATTCACTGTTTTAAAGCAAAGTATCAGGTATTTCATGCTTTATTCTTTCATGTAGATTTCCAATATCAGCATATAAGATGAGCTGGTTTAGCATTAAAATATTTTAACACTTCAGACAATTGCCTCATTCTGCAGAGCAACGATAAGGAACTGGGAACACAATTTATTTCATTTTGTATGGAGCAAACTTCACATATAATTGATAACATGAAACAAAAATATGTCACACAGAAAGCTTGATAAGCAAAATCCAATCACAATGTCACTGGATTTTAATAAGGTTGGGTTCACTGATGTTTAAATAGTTAGTGTTATTATCGAGACAATTCGGGGGAGTGGTGGTGCAGAGGTTAGAGAGGTGGGCTTGTGATCCAAAGATCGCCGGTTCACGCCCCGGCCTCGACAACATCAAAATTGTGGGTGGGGTAGGTGAAACACCCACACTTCCCCCCACCCTCCTTCGCCCCACCCTGGGCCCATGAGCAAGGCCCTTAACCTCCACCATGTGCTCCCTAAACAGGTCTCTCTTGAAAATGAGTTCTCGTGGCTCAATGAGACTAACCTGTATAAATAAAGGTTGAATGAAAAAAAAATAAAAATTCTTTGCTGAAACCTCAGCTCTTTCCTTTTTTCTGGAATTAGCTAATACTCTTTTTCTCTCAAAGTTTTGTTTAGTTCGGTGAAGAACGAACACTTTGTGTAAAAGAAAACGCTTGTTTGTCTCTGATTCAACATATACTAGTCTGAATGACAAGTCGTGTCATGCAATGTTATTTACAGTTGAAACCAGAGGTCTACACTGTACAAAAGGAGAACCACTGCCTGACATTAAATCCAACTCTTTCCCTTTTGTTATTGTGCCTATTAAAAGTATTCATTAAGCTGGATGTTTTATGCTTTTGTTGTATCGTGAGGTTGAGAACCCAGAGAAAATGGACTGAGGGAAAACAGGACTCAAACTCTTAAATAACAAAGACTACGGACCAGTTTGGTTCCACGGGGAAACCATGGATGTTCTCCATCTGCTGGATCCGGTTCTGAAGGGCAGTCTGTGAGGGCAGCTGATGCGGTCATTATTAGCATCAAGCTGCTGATGGGACCTGCTAACTAGACCTGCTAAAGCTGCTAACAAGATTCTCCATCTGCCTGCACAGACCGAACTCTATGAACCCGCTTGGTTCCACGGGGGAACCTTAGATGTTCTCTGTCTGCTGGCCCCATTTCTGGAGTGCAGTCTGTGAGGCAGCTGCTGCAGTCCTTATTATCATCATGCTGCTGATAGGACCTGCTAACAAGACCTGCTAATGCTGCTAATGGATGGAGGAAAATGGTCAGTGTCTCTGAGGAGGAGAGACGGTGAGTATTTTGCAGTTCATTCCTCACAGTAGAGTGAGCCAGTCGAGACATTGAGAGGAGGGCAGAGATTTCGAGCTAGGATCGGTCCAGGCTTGCAGAGCGCAACAGATGGAAGGAGTGTGCAAGTGGCTGCATGGTGGAGGAGCAGCTGAAAGGGAGTCAATATAGGATCCACAGGTAGGTAAAGGCATAGAGGACTCAGGTTGGGTTGAGAGCGGTCCTGGGTTGAAGATTCAGAAAGTAAGTCTCTGTTGGCATGTAATGCTCCAGCAGGGAATGGAGCTCCTCTGCAGACTTTCATGCCCCTCGTGCTCATTATGATCTCCAGCTGTTGCTCATTGGCACCACCCTAGAACTCAGAACCTGCACAGAACTGAAAGCCCTACAGCAGCTATTCAACTAAGCTGCTCAGGGGGCTAGAGTTACTGAAAGTCAAGAACTCAGGGGCCAGAAATCCAGCAGTTATTGTCATGAATTAAGCTTGTTTTACAGTTTAAAACCTAGTTTCATTTAAAAATGAACCCATTGGTGGGCTGAACTGAGCTCACCAGTGGGCCTGATTTGGACCCCAGGCCACCAGTTGAATAGCCCTGCCCTACAGGAGCATGCCAGAGCTCCAGCTTGATCAATGTAAATTAGTCTTATTTCCTAAACTAAATTAAAAAAAATAAAATCAGTGTCCAAAAGAAATCTAATTTCTGCAAAGTAAAATCAATTAAATAAAATATGTGACTGCATAAATGCTTACCACCTTTATAGTGATTGTCCTGATTCAACTCAGAGAGAAGTTTATTGAAAAGTACAAGTCAAGTATGAATACAAAATGATTTCAGAGGTCCTAAACATCCTTGGAGTTCTCACAAACTGTGTTACTGTTCAAGAAGGAGAAATGTAAGACAAGGACACCTGTGACATCTGTGAAGTAGTTACAAGCTTCAGCAGGTGAGATGGGACAGACTGGGCATACAGTAACTGTTCCATTGAGTTTTTCACCAGTCTAAGTTTCGAGGGAGAGTGGCAAAGAGAAATGTTGATTAAATTTTTCATTAAATTTCAACTAGAGTTCTTAAAGTATTTAGAAAAAATCTTACTGGTTTTGTAAGTTTGCACTTTAAACAAATAGATTAAGTCAAAGAATTTTAAAGAAGAAATAAAAATCAAACCAAAAATTCAGAAAAATACGTTAGACAAAGTTACAAATTGATTTACATAAGAGTGAGGACAGTATATTAAGTATTTGACGACCTACACCCAAGCCAGAATTCTGGCTCCCATGGTTTGGTTTTTAGTGTGGCTCACAGATCACAATCACTCCATATCACAAACTTCTTACCTCATCGTGCTATGTGACAAAAGTACACATTTCTACAGAATCAATAACTTCTATTCCAACATAATGGGCAAAACCAAGGACAAGGCTGGAATAGGCTGCAGGATCATTACAAGATAACAGCTGTTACTGTGACTATTAAAAACAAAACAAAACCAACAAACAAAAAAAAGACAAAACATAAAATGACCAAAAATTTATCTTGGCCTGGTACTCCATGTAAAAAAAACATGTATTATGGGTGGATAATGAAAAAATTAAGGGAAGAGACCATACTTACAGGTGGGAGCTTTTAATTATCTTAAACCAGTTGGACCTATGAAGAACACATTACAACAGTGAAACCTTGCAGCTCTCAAAAGGTCTGTGTGCACATATACATTTATATATTATACAGGTATATGTGTATATATATATAGATGTGTGTGTGTGTATGTATATATATATATATATATATATATATATATATATATATATATATATATAGATAGATATAGTAGGGCTTTAACAGACTACTCGAGTAATCTACACATCGATTCCTAGGACATCTATCGAGTTTTTTAACTTCACGTCGAGTATTCATGGTGACGTCATTACGTCGCCGTTACGTCATTGCGTCACGTGTCACATGATCCGCACCAGGCGCAGGTTACAAAATGGATTCCTCCAAGCAAACAGATGGAGTGGAGCAGGCCCAGTCTTGGCAAACAGGTAGAAATGCATCAATAGTATGGAAATATTTCACTAAAGATGAATCTTACGGTTCAACTACCGTAAGGAAACAGAAAATGAATCAACTTCCTGACTGTTTGGAGCTCATTGCGAACCAGTGTTACACCATATTCTGTGACCACCATATATTATGACCATAGAGGTAGTGCTTGCACTGTTGCAGGTCACAGAATACGGTGTAACACTGGGTCCAATCGACCGAACCAGAACCAGCTTCCTCTGACCTTGTTTCACAAACAAAAAACATAAAATATTAATCTCTAAACCTATAAAAAACATATAAGCACATTAATCTCTAAAACTAAACCTAATGCACACCACTGTGGGCGGTGGTACAGGGTGGTCGTCTGCACCATTGTTTTTAGTTTCATTTTTGACGTGCCGCATGTTTCTTTTACTTTTGCAGCTTAATAATAATAACTTATAGTTTAGTTTTTCCTGTGACTTATTTGCAGTATCATAAATGGTAGGAGCATAATATATGCTCTCATTCCTGATGCATGCTCAATAATCCAGGTAAAAAAAAAAATCTAAAAAAATATTCAATCTGGTCCTCTGGACATTCAAAAAAAAAAAAAAAGCAAAACAACAACAAAAATATAGAAATGTTTCGTCTTTCATCCGAAAGACTTCTTCAGTCTGAGGTGCTGTATTCAGCTCAGTCTCTTAAATAGCACCTTCTCAGAGTGGATCAACCAGTTTGCTGCTGACAACCAAAACCAGCTGATCACATGGTCAAGAAGGACCATCAGCTTAACAATGGATCATTAGCACACTGATGGCTGTTTACTATTCACAGAGGGCTGAGTGATACTAGCAATCACAGCATTGTAAGAGGGGGACAGTTGAACCCGGAGGCCTCCACCCCTGTTTAATGATGGACGATTTATTTTCACAAAGATGGCCTCCTTTACTCCTCTCTAAAACCATCGTTCCTCTCTGTCCAGGATGTGAACATCTTCATCCCTGAAAGAGTGATCGCTGGCCTGGAGATGAGTGTAGACCGCAGAGTCCTGGCCTGATGATGTTGATCTTCTGTGCTGGGCCATCCTTTTGGCCAGTGGCTATTTTGTTTACCCGATGTAAGACTGATCACACAGCACTCCTGACACTGAACAGCATACACAATATTACTCTGTTTGTGCCGGGGGACTGGATCTTTGGGATGAACCAGTCTTTGTCGTAATGTATTTTGGGGTTTAAAAGCCACTGGGACATTGTGTTCAGAAAATAAACATCTCAGTTTCTCTGATACTCCCTCAACATACGGAATGACCACTGGTCTGGGTCTGGGTTCCTCCTTTTCACCTGATGGCTGACTGGAGTCCTGTTTGGGTTTCTTCTCTGCTTTCAGGAAGGCCCAGTTAGGATATCCACATTGCTCTAGAGCACAGGTGTCAAACTCCAGGCCTCGAGGGCCAAAGTCCTGCAACTTTTAGATGTGTCTCTGATGCCACACAGCTGAATCATATGACTGAATTAGCTGTGTGGCATCAGAGACACATCTAAAAGTTGCAGGACTCCAACCCTCGAGACCTGGAGTTTGACACCCCTGCTCAAGAGCCTGTCTTGTGTGGGATTTCTCCTTCTGCCTGGCTCCTGAGTTAGTGGGGTCGCTGTCTGCTCTGTGGTACAGATTCCTGATGACTCCTAACTTGTGCTCCAAAGGGTGATGGGAGTCAAACTGCAAATAATAAAATATGCTTCCAATGTTTTGTTGGCCCTTTTTGTAAATAATGACC
>NC_056505.1:40109940-40124349 GCF_014905685.2 Nematolebias whitei | reverse complement strand
TATATATATATTTATTTATTTATTTATATATAAAGATGCACACATGTATTTGTATGACACAAAAAAGTAGAAACACATTTCTACCATGGTCCAGTATATTTTCTGAAACCATCAACAATATTTTCTATCTGACCTTTTTACTTTTTGTTAAACATTTTATAATGGAATGTGTGCTTTTGGTCACTCGCTGCATTAAGTTTTTTATTGTAATTTGCAGGAGAAATAAATGGCCAACATTATATTTTTTATATTAAAAACATTAAAATATCAGACATTGCAATATAATAAAAGTAACATCAAGAGACAAAGGATTGCCTTTGGTTACTCATACTTGTACCAATAACTGGTGTTTTATTTCTTTTTAAATACTGTAACACAAAGAACTTCTCCCTTCTTTTCTCATGGGGATGATTGGCACAGCTTCCCATGTCAGGCATGGCTCCGCTTCCCTCACTCCCTTTTTAATGTTGTTACCAACAAGCAGACAGTGATGAAAGACATCAGCATTGTGGCATTGTTCAATAACATTTGCATCCCAGACAAAAGTGTATATGCTGAGGCAGACACTGAGAAATTGATGCTATATTACATCCAACAAAGACATTCACTGTTTATTGGTAAAATGTAAAAAAAAAAGGCTTGTATCTGTTAGAATTTACTTTGGTCTCACACAAATGATGCAATGTTTTCAATCTGCAAATAGAGGAGACCTGTCTTCTCTTGCATAGATGCCTGTGCATAGTTTAGCTCTTGAATGGGAGATAGGCCCTCCATGATTGCTGTGAAAACTGAGCTCAGTCCCCTTCTTGAAAAGACAACTGCAGAGCAAAAAGAGGATTTACCCCTGCAGAACAAAAGACATGACAAAATCACTTCTGTTTTCAGGGGCTAGGAACACCCAAGCCAGGTCCTTAAAATAGAATGTTAACAGCTCGTGTCATTCAGCTGCTGACAAGCAGATGATAACAGGCCTTGCCATAATCTGTCTTTGTTTTATCTGAATCCCTGAACAGGCTCATACACAGGGACAGCATTTATGGAAGAAGGAGGTCCTAGAAGCTACTAAGTGGTTCCTATCTGCTTTGGAGAGCAGGCACTCAGTACACTCTGACAGATACTGATACATCAATTCAGTGACAAACCACAGAAACACGGCTTCTGTTGTTGAAATGAATATGTTGTAGGTCTAAAAGCTTGTGATTTGACTCATCCGCTGTTTAGTATGAAGCAACCTGCTTAACTTGTTTCATTGTTCTAATCTTTTAAACCAGTTTTAAATCATAACAAAATCTGTAACAATATGAACACGATACATTTCAGAAGTACTACAGTAATTGCATTCTATGCTCAAGTTATACCAATTAGTTTTGTTTTTTTTATGTACAATTTTACAAACAAAACACGTCCAGCCAACAGTAATTTTTGTGCATAAAAGATGCAACATGAGATGGACAAATTACAAAACCCGCTGTGGGCCCGATTATCGCTGTTCAATTCAATTCAATGCAGTTTATTTATATAGCGCCAAATAACAACAAAGTTGTCTCAGGGCACTTTACAGAAACATTCACATACATAAAAGCCAATTAGTAAAGTTCTCTATCTAAGGAATCCAGCAGACAAGTTGAATCTTGGCTTCATTGCAGTCTCTCATCCTGAGCAAGCACAGTGGCAACAGTGGAAAGGAAAAACTCATTTTTAAAAGGAAGAAACCTCCAGCAGAACCAGGCTTAGGACAAGCGGCCATCTGCTTTGACCGGCTGGTTTGAGAGGAAAGGAAGGAGAGACAAACAAACACAGAATGGTAGGTCCAGATTTAGGTCCAGGTGTACCTGAAAGACAAAAAAAAACACATGTTAAGGATAGAAAAAATAATTCCAAATGTTGAGCAGAGTGAGTAAAGACAGTAGCAGAGTGAAAAGTGTGGTCAGTTTGTCTTCCAGCAGTCTAAGCCTATAGCAGCCTAACTAGCTATAGTTATGACCGAGTTCATGGATGGCCACTGCAAGATGCACTGACAACCTTGCAGCCACAGCTCAAGGCAGCTACCTCAACAAGTGAGGTGCGGAACATGGCCCACTCAGACTCAATGTCCACCTCAGTTGGGATGTGGTTAAAGCTCTCCCGGAGGTGTGAGTTGAAGATCTCTCTGACGGGTTCATCTGCCAGGCGTTCCCAGCAAACCCTCATTACACGTTTGGGTCTACCGGGTCTGTCCGGCATCTTCCCCCGCCACCTGATCCAACTCACTACCAAGTGGTGATCAGTTGACAGCTCAGCTCCTCTTTTCACCCGAGTGTCCAAAACTAATGGCCGCAAATCAGATGACACGACTATGAAGTCTATCATCAATCTATGACCTAGGGCGTGCTGGTGCCAAGTGCACTTATGGACATCCTTATATTCAAACATAGTGTTTGTGATGGACAAACTATGACTAGCATAAAAGTCCAACAACAGAACACAGCTTGGGTTCCGATCAGAGATGCTGTTCCTCCCAATCACGCCCCTTCAGGTCACACTGTCATTGCCTACGTGGGCATTGAAGTCCCCCAGCAGAATAAAGGAGTCCCCAGCTGGCGCACCTTCCAGCAACCATGCCAAGGACTCCAAGAAGGCGGGATACTCTGAACTCTCGTTCGGTGCATAGGCACAGACAACAGTCAGAGTCTGTCCCCCCTGACGAAGGGAAGCCACCCTCTCATCTACCGGGGTCAACTCAGGCACCAAGTCAGTGGGCTACAAGTAGACCAACACCTGCTCGACACCTCTCACCATGGGCAACTCCAGAGTGGAATAAGGCCCAGCCCCTCTCAAGGAGATCTGTTCCAGAGCCCATGCTGTGCATTGAGGTGAGCCCAACTATATCTAGTCGGTACTCTCAAACTCACACACAAGCTCAGGCTCCTTCCCCATCAGAGAGTAGGGGTTGAACAACTACATCATTTTTAAACTCGACATTAGCATAATAAAACTCGAGTAGAACTCGAGTACTTGATGACATCATAGGATCTAAAGATACAAAATTAAATAAATAAATAAAAGAGCAAAAAAGTCATTATTTACAAAAAAATGACCAACAAAACATTGGGAGCATATATTATGCTCCTACCATTTATCATACTGCAAATCAGAGCCCTATAAAGAGAGAGTTGCGACACTCTTTGAACTCGCCGATACGCGGTCACGTGGTTCATGCAGCTCCCAGTAGTTCCAAACAGTTCATCGCTGTCAGTCAGTTTGAGCAGCTGCTGGCGCAACATAACACAAAAATCGACATTTCTTACTTTACCTGACGTCTTTCAGTAATTATTGAGCAGAAACGAACTGATTACTGATTATTTCACAGACTATGCATTTTATCAAAGCATTTTTAGAAGCGGCTGATACATTTATCATTAAATTTTAGAAGGAAACAAGACTGCAAACACATATTTGTTAGAAAAAAATGTATATGCAATATAATGATCAATATAGCCATGCCAGTGTTTACTAACGTTACACGTTAAAAAAAGATCAGCGTAACACCTGTTATAAAGCTGTTTCTGATGTTCTCTGCAGGATAATGCTCCACCTTGTCCTCCATGCAGCATCAGATCTGCTCCAGCTTACCTCAGATCATCTGGATGAATTCTTGATTTCTGTAGAAGATATTAATTCAACCTTTAATTAAACAGGTTCGTCCCATTGAGCCTTGAGGACTCATTTACAAGAGAGACCTGAATATAATTGTTGTATTTTGTCGTTTTTTTATGGCAACCAAGTACCCGATAACTGAGTTGATTGTAGCCTGACAACTATTGTAAAATTGTAATTCATTGATTAAAATGTTAATTTAAATGAAACTGTTTCTAGTTAAAATCATAACAGATGACAAAATAAGTGTTAACTGTGCAAAAATAAATTACCAAACAATTTATTATAGAATATGTAAAATGTAAAACAAGCTTTAATAAAGTACTTTTACTGCCATTTATACTGTTTATTAATGACATCATCTCAAGTCAGCAGGAGCACCATCATCATCATCACAACAACACAAAGTGAGAGCTGTAAATTTAATCTGCACAAACATTTTCAATCAGGGTTCAAAATGTTTAACTGTCAAAGAAATGTGCAAGAAAATAAACTGATGTCACTCTACAGGCACATTTAGAGAGAGGACATTTCACAGAGACACAGTGAGGACGAGTGAGACAGAAGGAGGTTCAACCAGTTGTTCATGGACCAGAACCAGATGAGAAGAACAGCAGAACTTCCACTGACCAGTGATCTGACCAGTGATCTGACCAGTGATCACACATGTTGTTCTAAATTAAACTTTGGTACAAACAGTGTTAAATAAGACATGTCATATTTTTTATTGAACAATAATCTTCATTCTAACAGTGACGTTGTAATTTCAGAGACTGAGGAAGAAACAGAAATGAGGCGAGTGAGATGAGGGAAAGATGAAAATGTATCCTCAGAGGACGGGGACATGTCAGGATCTGATGATCCAGGATCAACAGGACCAGGAGGATGGATCAACAGGCAGTCAGGGAACAGAGATGAAAAACCTGAGGGAACAATTAGAACAAAAAAAAATACATAAGCAGGATAGAAGAAACTCACAGATAAGAAAATTAACTCAGTCCTGCGAAGAAAAATGTTAACAATGGAAAATAAATTGACATATTTTTACAAAAGATCAGATGAAGACAACTGGCGTGAAGAATAACTTCCAGCTCCATCTCAATGTACCTGTGATAGTTTAATAAGTGTTTTGTTACTGTCCTACAGTTTATTGATGCTGATATATTCTTGTAATAATTCTTATTTCTTGTTCTGTCTTGAAAGAGTCTCATCTCAACTTGACTCATGATTACCATATGCTAAACTAATAATATAAAACTAATGTAAATCAACAGTCCTGCAGGAAATACCAACTTTGTGAAGGTTATGGTGTTAAAGTAATCTTATTCAAACATCTTGATTAAGCTGTTATTGTTTTGGAAGACATAAAATGAGATCTTGAACCTTTGTGATACTTTGAATGCAACATTCAGCAGTTCACTCAAGTCATTCTCCTGTGGTTTACCTGGAAAACATGAAAAAAATTGACTCATCTCCACAATCACGTTTTTCTTTAATGATAATGTCACAATTTATGCTGCAGTCTTTGACAAATGATCTATAACTTTAACTAAATTACGTCAATCTTGTTGTCATGTTGTCATCATTCTTTGTTGAAATCAGGTCTCTCTTGTAAATGAGTCCTCGAGGCTCAATGGGATTTACCTGTAGAAATAAAGGTTGAATGAATCTCTCAGAACAAAAAAGGCCAAATATTTTCTAGTTGAGTTCAGTAACTGGAATTACCATAAATTTAAAAAAGACCACCTTTCAAAATTTAAGCAGTAATAGATATTTTAAAACGTTGAGTTAGAAACAGACCCATTTAAACTGTTGTGTTGCAGAGCAGCTGCAGTTAAAACACAACTAGCAATTTAACATGTTTCATTAACTAAAACTGGCGACATGAAGTATTAATGTGGATAAATTGTGGTACAGAACAGTCAGATAACGCTTCACAATAGCAAAAAAAGTGTCGTATTTGCATTAACTTACTGGAAAAACACGGAGAATGAACTACGTTCAATGCTGAACCCGCTGCTGTTTAGAACTATTTATCGCTGCATGACCCACGCGACATCCGTATTCCATTCTTTCTATGGGAGTCTATGGGAGTGTCGCAACTCTCTCTTTATAGGGCTCTGCTGCAAATAAGTCAAAGGAAAACCAAAACCTTATAGTTATTATTATTAAGCTGCAAAAGTGAAAGAAACATGCGGCACGTTAAAAACAAAACTAAAAACAGTGGGGCGGACGACCACCCCGCAACACCGCCAGCTGTGTTGCACATTAGGTTTAGTTTTAGAGATTAATATGTTTATAGGTTTCTTATAGGTTTAGAGATTAATATTTTTTTGCTTTTTGTTTGTGAAACAAGGTCAAAGGAAGCTGGTTCTGGTTCGATCGATTGGACCCGTTGTTACAACATATTCTGTGACCTGCAACAGTGCATGCAACACCGCCCCCTACAGTCACAACATACGGTGGTCACAGAATATGGTATAACACCAGTTCGCAACGAGCTCCAAACAGTCAGGAAGTTGATTCATTTTCTGTTTCCTTACAGTAGTTGAACCAGAAGATTCATCTTTAGTGAAATATTTCCATACTATTGATGCATTTCTACCTGTTTGCCAAGACTGGGTCTGCTCCGCTCCATCCGCTGGTTGGAGGAATCCATTTTGTAACAGTGTAGATCACGTGACACGTGACGCAATGACATAATTGCGACGTAGTGATGTCACCACGAATACTCAACGTGAAATTTTAAAACTCGATAGATGTCCTAGGAATTGATGTGTAGATTACTCTAGTAGTCTGTTAAAGCCCTACCAGACAGCTCACATTCCATCTCCCAAGAGCCAGCTTTGGTAAGCCAGGGTCAAAGCGCCAAGGTCCCCTCCTTCGGCCACTGCCCATGGCATCACTGCTGTTATTAATACTAACTGACATCATGCACAAAATATATCCATTTACGATTAAATTCAGTGTTCTTTTACAAGTTGTAATAGAAATACATCTACTAAAACAAAGTAAATTTAATTAGTATGTCTCCACACCTAAAGCAGTTAGAGAAACCATTGTGGAAAAAATATTTCCAGAAGGGAAACATGAACAACCTTCTACTCAGAGACATTTTTCAACTCCAGCTGGATCACAAGGTGTTTCTGGCCTTGGGAGCTCCTACCATTGAGGTGAGCCCCAAAATAGGCAGCCAGGAGGCAGTTTTATCAGATGGCTGAATCACCTTGACATGAATAGTTTCAATGCAGAGAAAAATCTGCTACAGTAAGCACGTTTTATTCTCTCACTCCAAAACTCTAAACTCTAAAGTTGTGGCCAGCCACCCTACAGAGACAGACTATTTCAGCCACTTGCATTTATAGCTTATACTACACACAGAACATGCAAAACAGAAAAATAAATATTAGTGTTTGCAGATGATGTTGTGATCTGCGATGAGAATAAGTAACAGGTGAAAAATTAAATTCAATTCAATTCAGTTTATTTATATAGTGCCAAATCACAACAAAGTTGTCTCAGGGCACTTTACAGAAACATTTGCATACATAAAAGCCATTTAGTAAAGTTCTCTATCTAAGGAATCCAGCAGACAAGTTGAATCTTGGCTTTGTTGCAGTCTCTCATCCTGAGCAAGCACAGTGGCAACATTGGAAAGGAAAAACTCCCTTTTAAAAGGAAGAAACCTCCAGCAGAACCAGGCTCAGGACAAGCGGCCATCTGCTTTGACCGGCTGAAAAAAAAGAACTTAAGAGAGGTGGATGTGTGCACTTGAAAGAAAAGGAATGAAAATCAGTCATGTCAAGACTTGTGTGTGAATGAAAGGGAGGCAATGTGGACGAGTCAAAGTTTCATTTGTCATACACAACACATGTGGTACATGTGGTGGAACGAAATTGTGTACACAGGGTCCCAGTTATATCCAACAAAAGTCTAATTTGAAAAGAAAAACAGTAATAAGATCTAAGATACGAACAAAGAAAAACATTAAACTAAAAATCTGCTAAGCACTAACAGTAAAAAACAATACGCTGAACAGGAGCACGAACAAGAGTCTGTGTGAGCAGATGAGTACGAATGAACACAGCAACATGAAATAGATCAGCAGCAACATGATGTGATTTTTCACAGTGATTTTCCTGGTTAGAGATTCATGAGTCTAACAGCCTCAGGGTAGAAGCTGTTATTCAGTCTAGTGGTTCCACACTTAATGCTCTACATTCTCCTTCCTGAGGGGAGCAGGGCAAAAAGTGTGTGTGCTGGGTGAGTGTGGTCCTTCATGATGCAGGTGGCCCTCTTCCTGCATCTGGAGGTGTAGATGTCTATGATGTTGGGGAGGCTGATTCCAACAGACTTCTGTGCAGCCTTCACCATTCTCTGCAAAGCTTTTCTTTCTGCAGCTGTGCAGCCTCCAAGCCACACGTTGATGTTGGAGCACAGGATGCTCTCCACTGCACACCTGTAGAAGGAGGTGAGGACTGAGCTTCCCAGACCAGCTCGACTCAGCTGCCTGAAGAAGTATAGTCTCTGATGAGCTTTCTTGATCTGGCTAATAGTGTTGTTGCCCCAGCTGAGGTGGTTGTTCAGGTGCACACCCAAGTACTTGTAGCTTGAGACCACTTCCAAAGCAGATCCTCCTATGCTTGGGGGTTGGGGGGTTACGAGTGTTTGTTACGTCTGAAGTCTACGACCATCTCCTTCATCTTCTTCACATTTATGTGAAAGTTATCCTTCCTGCACCAACTCTCCAGGTGTTCCACCTCCTGCCTTTAGCTGGACTCATCATTATTTGTGATGCATCCCACCACCGCTGTATCATCTACAAACTTTAGAATATGACAACCTGCATGGGTAGGTACACAGTGAGCAGAGTGAATAGGAGAGGGCTCAGCACACATCCCTGAGGGGAGACAGTGCTGAGGGTTATGGTGGAGGAGGATAAGTTGTGGATGCTCACTGTCTGTAGTCTGTTTGTTAAAAAGTCCAGTACCCAGTTGCATAGAGAGGGACTTTTGGGGTTTGGGGGATAATGGTGTTGAAGCCCACAGAGAGCATACATATGTAAGTTTCCTTCTACTCCAGGTGGGTTAGAGTAGTATGGACCACAGAGGAGATGGTGTCTTTTGTTGATCAATTCTTGCAGTATGCATACTGGTGAGGGTCCTCGCTGATGTTGATGGTTGTTTTGATGTGAGTCATGACCAGTCTTTTGAAGCATTTAATGACTATCTGGATGAGGGCTACTAGCCAATAATCATTCAGACCAGTAACTATAGAGCTTTTTGGGAATGGGATGGTGGTTGCGGTCTTCAGGCAGGTGGGAACTGTTGCCAGGGTAAGTGAGGAGTTAAATATGTGGGCCAGCACCTTGCAGAGTTGATCGGCATAGTCTTTCAGCACCTTTCCAGGGATTTTGTCTGGGCCAGTTGCTTTGTGAGGATTAAGCATCCTGAAAGTACCCCTCACTTTGTATAAGCTCATGCTGAGAAACTTCACTTCATGTTGTGAGGTTAGAAAAGTGAAGCTACAAGGACAGAGGTAACAAAGGTGCAGGACTCAAAGTACTTAAGGTTCACCATCCAGAAAATTAGTGTGGTAAAGACATAATGTTGTTAAAGGATGTTGTTTTTAAACAGTCCTTCCTTCTATCTTATCTATGAATGATGTTGCTATTGAGTTTGTCAATTTTTACAAATACTTGGGAATTTTAGTCGATAAATATCTCTCTTTTAAGCCGCATGTCGAAAACTTGATTAAAAAACGTTGGTTATGTACTGTAACCCCAGATTCTATGAGTATAGGTGTAGTGAACTAAGCCTCAGGTCAAATCTGGCCCTGAGGGCCTTTCTGGGACAAGAACTGTTATTTCATTGATTTGAGTCCAGAAACACAAAATTAAGTTCATCCAGAGACTTTCTAAGTGTCCTGCACTGATCAATTGAAAGAACACTCTCTTTTTATTATCATTACTATTTTACAAATGTCGTGATAATCAAAAGTGTGTTTAGTTCAAACCATTTTTAAATGTTGAAGTGAACTACTCATTTTAAATCAACTGTGAAACAGTATTAATGATTTTTAATCCTCATTCAAAGTAGAAATCAAGTTAAGGTCTGTTACAGAGTAATTATTCATTTTCTTGATCTTCTGTCTGAAATGAGCAAGTGTAAGTTGGTTAAAGGTCAAGTTTCGGTCAACTACAAGTTTACTGGAAAGAAATGTCATGTTTAACTTTTTCAGACAGATATGAGAGAACTGACTCCACGAAGTCTCGGGTTCTTCAAAACATCTTCTGTCTGTTCTTAAACAATCTAATATTTTTCCCTTGACTTTTAATAACCTCTTACATCACTAAAACACACCCCTGTTTGGTCGATCGGCCAATCAGGACTTCCCAAATGAACCGGAAACAGAACTCTTTAAATGTCGACACTTCCTAGTTCCAACCAGCGCGGTGGGAGAGCAGTTCAGTTCGGAGAGCAGAACAGAACAGAAAGTTGCTGGAGAGAACAGGAGGTTCCAGACATGATCCGAAGTTCTTCCGAGTCTCGTGGGAATTATGAAATCTTCCACATCTGAGTGGAGCCTCTGACGGACTTACTCCTCATGTGAGTCCACCCGTGAGGTGAGCTGCTGTTGAACGAAATTATCTCACGACTCCTGAGGTCTTTGCTATTCTTAGGGAGATGCTGAAAAGTGGCTTGAAGTGGAACTTTACGCCGGAACTCACATATCTTCAGAAAGGTAAAAAGTCGATCTTCAACTGCGAAGTGTACCGTGGGTTAAGCTGGGTCCAAAGGAGCGTGTTGTTCTGGTTATAACAGACAAATTCCCTCACCCCTCTCTCTCCAGATAAACTTCATTTTCCATCTTTAAATCTCTTCTATCTTGCCAGTAATTAATCCAGATATTTTCATAAATGTCTGTTGTAAAGCTTGAAGCAGATACCATGGCCGTATGGTCTCTGATTGTAAAGCTAATTAATTAAGCTGTTATTGTAATCAATGTTGCCAAATTAATGTAAATGTTTGATGTTAAACTTTGATTCTGTTAATAAATGACCGCATTCATTTTGATGGGTCAAAAAAAATTAACGTCTCACGTCACATTTAATTATTCAATGCACGATAGAATTCAGTCCAGAAAAATGAAAGAATCCGTTTAATTTATGGATAATATCTCATAGATATATGTTCCATTACATAGGCACAGCCCTTTAAGGCTATCACTAGTGGGTTTATCCCTGTGTGTGAAGCACAGCACTGAAAACTTTAGTCTGCGCCCACCGGCTGTGTGTTCTGGTAAACGTTCTCCAGCAGCTGTTTGATTGTCAGCATGTGGAATTGTCTCTCCATGATCTATTTGTTGAACATGGACAGGTCGAGAATGGGTCTCATCCCTCTGGGTTTTTTTTTGGAACCAGGAAGAAATGGGAGTAAAACCCTGTGTTTTCCTCTCCGTTGGGAACTCAGGAAATCACGTTTTTCATCAGGAGTTCCTGAACTTCTGACTGGAGAGACGAGCTCTGTTCTGGAGATTACAGAACTGTCTCTACAATCCTTCAGAACGGTGGGGGTTGAGCTGCTAACTGTAGCATGTAACCCCTGCTGATCAGACGGTCCATCCATCAATCCAGGGAACATACTCGCTGCCACTCTGAGTAACACGCGGAGCGCGTACACGCATTTTGTGTTATGTCATGTTTCTTATGGACGTCAACCAGGCTAAAAAATCTACCGCCGTCACTTGCTCAGGAGATTCTCGCGGGGGACCCAAGGGGGGGCTCCAATAGAAAGGGTTGTATGTGCGCCTCTATAATGAGCCCAGGATGCAGTCTCACGTTAGAGTTCAGGTGAGCCGGCGTGCACTGAGAGGAGGCGTGAGCGCTTTTTTGAGTGAAACGCCGTTTCGGTGGAGGCTGCAACTGTCGTGGAGAAACACGTTTACACCTGCTGCACGGTAAGTGGGTAGAAACAGCAGAAAATAACACAGGGTCTGGCTGAGAGCGAGGGATTTTACCGGACTCGCTCTGCTGAAAAAAAATAATTTTTAACTAACGTGGCAGACGAGTGTTTTGTGAGATTTACAGAGCTGCGGTGCCTTTTAAAACACTGTTTAGAGGTTACCGGCTCGTTCTGTTTGGTGAATGTGTGAAGAGAGGCAGCTGTGAGATCAGTTGATCTGACAGTCAGGCTGGAATCAGATGAAACTTTACTCTCAGAGATGTTTCTGTTTTATTTCAAAACATACATAATCAAAAAACATGCACATTCCCCTCAAGGAGCTGTTCCCTGGTGGAGGGGGCCAGTGGAGGAGCAGAGCGTGAAGTCGCTACCTCATCTGTGGAGCACCTCTGCTGCTGTTGCTGGCCACGGTGGTCCCTCCAGCTGCTGGAGGAGCGTGAGGAGGACTGTGACGTCACCAGATGGTGTACTGTCTCTAAGACCTCCTCGGACCTCTGCAATTTCTCAAGGATGGTCCTGAAGTTGGCCCCCAACAGCGCCACTGGGGTGATGGGGCCCACCAGCAGGTCTCTCTGCAGCCTCTTGGACAAGGATGGCGAGAGGCGGAGCCAGGTGGTCCTCTGGATCATGGTCATCCAGGTGGCAATGCGGGACAGGCAGACTACAGAGGTGGTGTACATGTTTAAGATGATGTCAGTGGCTTTACAAAGAGAGCTCTTTGTCTTCTCCGGCAGGTCTGCTTCCTTCAGCCTCTTTGAAATGCTGTAGGCCAGCAGAGCAACGTTGTTGTTCACCACGGCCACCTGTAATGAGCAGTGGTGAGCTCGGTTGGAGAGCTTTGTCACCATCTGGTCATGCTTCCCTGTAGGGACAGGTCGCTGGTCCATCCTGGAAGCTTTTGCCCCAAGCGCCTCTGCCAGGCTTGGCTCCAGGGGGGGAAACCGAGGGGAAAACTCTGATTGATAAAACCCTCCATTCTGGAGATGGAGGCGAAGGTGGAGACGGGTGTCTTCAGCTTGCCGGGCTCAGCTGCAGCTTCATTCCAGTAGCATCTCACTGCTGGAAAGCAGAGCCAGATGGGGTCAGGGCAACGAGCCGGGGCAGAGCCAAACATTCCCGCCAGATTATCCTATCGGGGCAGAGGGAGGCAAGGGACGGAAAGTCCCTTTGTGTCAGCAGCCTCTTAGATTATGTCGGGCAGCTCCAAGAGGAGGGTGCCGACGGCTGGGAGTGGTGTGGTCACCAACATGGGAAGACCCAGGATGGCTGAGCATCTGCTCGGTTCCCCCTTCTTCCGTCATTACACTCTCCAGGAGGGAGGGGGCAGCGGGGCTTCTGCTAGCATCGCCTTTTTTGGCGGAATCATCCGATTCACCACGCGGAAAAAACGTTAGAAAAGGCGATGGCGTCGTCCAGCGAGTAGTGGCCCGCCATGGAAAAAACACTCCTTGGCACTTACATTGAACAAGGCTGTTCATCTCTGCTTCTTCTCTGGAGGGAGGAGCTCACAGGGACGGCAGGAGGTGGCGAGGTCAGCATGGCGGGGACCAGGCATCCTTCGCAGATGTTGCTGGACATCTTTTCTTCTTATTTTTCTGACAGTGCTAGCTAGCTAGCTGAAGAAAAAATAGGAGCCGATTGCCCGGTCTCACCGTAATTTATACAGACCGGGGGTGGGACCCACACAGCCGGTGGGCGCAGACTAAAGTTTTTCAGTGTTGCGCTGCAGGGAATCGCTGAAGGGATAAACCCACTAGCAATAGCCTTAAAGAGCGAAGCCTATATGAAATAGAACTGAAATTATAACTGGGTTTCTTTTTCAGACATGGATCCTGTCTAACTCTGAATGCTAGGAAACACCTTGTAAATGCTACTTTCCTTCCCTTCATTGATTACGGTGACATAATTTACATGAATGGTCTTGCAAGTACCTTGCAGATGTTGGATGCTGCCTATCACAGTGCGCTAAGATTCATAACTGGCTGTAATTACCATACCATCAATGCATCCTGTATTTACTGGTTAACGACATAATTAACTTCACACAGACAATCACATCTTTAAATCACTTCTTGGTCTGTTGCCTTCCTATATCTTGTCCTACATGTCACTTCATCAGTGCAGCTACAGCATGTGCTCTCAGGACATTTACATGCAGTGTCCCCTCAGTGCGGACTGAATTTGGTAAAAATGTCCTTCTCTTACTCCGCTCCTGTTTCCTGGAACATCTTGCCAAAAGATCTGAAGTTCTTGACTTTGACCACTTTTAAGAGATTTTGAACAACTGCTAAGTTCATGGCAAAAATCTATGCTGACGTTCCATCTTTTAGTATTTTACATTGCTTTATAATGTAGCTTGTTTTTGTCTTGTTTATATCACAACTTATCAACTTTTTTTATATGTATCTTATGGATTTTTATTGTTGTGTGTGTACCTTATCTGTGGTTTTATTTAAAACAGGTCTTTCTTGAAAATGAGTCCTCATGACTCAGTGAGACTAACCTGCATAAATAAAGGTTGAATGAAAAAATAAAGAGAATATTCCATTTAGGATGGAGTGGATATAGAAAAGTTTCAGGAGTGATTTGCAATAAAAGGGTGACAACAAAGATATAAAACGGTTTACAATACAGTAGTGAAACCAGCTATGTTGTTTTGTTTGGAGACAGTGGCATTGACAAAAAGACAGGAGACAAAACTGGAAGTAGAACGAGATCATCGGGGTACAGCACAGGTTGAACAACTGGGAGATAAAGTTAGAGAGGCCAGACTGAGATGGTTTGGACATGTCCAGAGGAGGGAGAGTGG
>NC_056505.1:40094673-40104940 GCF_014905685.2 Nematolebias whitei | reverse complement strand
TGCACACCTGTAGAAGGAGGTGAGGACTGAGCTTCCCAGACCAGCTCGTCTCAGCCGCCTGAGGAAGTAGAGTCTCTGATGTGCTTTCTTGATCTAACATCAATGACCAATTTAACTAAACTGGTGCAGTCATGTAACCATGTTCAGATGATTGTTTTAGCATCTGTTAAAAAAAACACACCAAAATATAAAAAAATAGCTTCAAAATACATTTCAGCATTTATAACTAATTCATTACATTTGCATATAAAGTGGGAGGCATCCTACAAAAGAGAATTATTTTTTTCTTACTGATGTCATGTGTGCATTTGTAATTATTACATATTTTTGGATGGCAAAGCTTCTGGAAGGAAAGACAATGGCACCGAATGGTAACACCAAATGTCAGATGTAATAAGTCTCAGTATGACCCTGCAGTACGGGGGCTGTCATTTTTAGATCTGTCTCCAGGCAACTGACCATTATTATAGTCCATGGATAGACTCTTCAGTCCAACGTTACAGACAAATAGCACTGAGTAACCACATAAACTAAGTCAAGTCCATGTTGTCTTGTTTATAGATGTTTGGCAACCATACTTCTGCTTGGGTGGTTTTGTACATCTGTTTTTCTTTAGGGAGACTTGTGTCAGTTATTCACATGGTGTGTGTGATTAGCTTTCTAAAAGTAAAAAGGGTGAGTCCCAGGGGCATTCATTGAACACAGTTATTTGATTTGTTCTCACAGCCACAGCTTAGTCCTGCCTAAGTGCTGTATGGCGGCATATGGCCAAGCTTGTGCAGGCCTAATTACAGGCATTATCTCATTTACTATTGTCAGGGACTGTTGTGCCATCTTCCACTTATTTAATTAGTCCTTTCACATATCAGAAGGAGGCAGTTTGAGACGAAAATTCTAAACTAGACATTGGAGCTGATGTAGAGTATTGAAAAATCATCTGCCATTTTGTTTGTTTTTGCAAACTTTGTAAAACAATTAGCAGCCTTACATACATTTTGAAGCACTGATTAAACAAATATGGTGGAACATTCTTTACATTGACAGTCGTCTGTCTTTTCCCATTTAACTTGATGGCTTAAGAGAGCTTCCCACTCCTGGCTTGCACTCCACTTGATCACCTCATTTGCATTTTATATTGGTAAATCAAATTAAGCACCCGCAGCTTTTAACATGATTGACTGCAGCCAGGGCTGTTCAGATGGGACTTATTCTGCACAGAAAATTAGACCATTTAATGTGCAGAGCAGAGAGCTTGGCTCCCCTCGCATTCTGCAAATCACATTCACTCAGCTAATTAAAATGATTTTTCCCCTCTTTTTGTCTGTGTTTGCCAAAGAGCTTCGATAGATTTCTCCACCTGCTATTTGACTGTACATCTCATTTTTCTGCTTTCTCTCCAGTGGCTGCCTCCAACAGACTGTGATTTTTACCATTCCCTGGATGGCATGCATGATTACTGTTCTACCATGCAGTATCAACTTAGTCAATATTTAATCATTAAATGCCATTTTTACATTTAATTTTTAATTATGCATTTTCCTCAATATTAACATAGGGCTTCCTTTCTGTAGCATTATTAGAGAGATCTGAAAATTAATGAGTTTATATATATATATATATATATATATATATATATAATTGTGGTATTTCCAAAGTAATATCAACATTTATTTTTGTTTACTTTTGATGGACTTTGTAATTATTGGATAGCTAAAAATCCTCAATAGGTAATCAAAAAATTGAACATGCCTACAAACACTTTTTGCCCCGCTCCCCTCATGCAGGAGGTTGTGGAGCATTAAGTGTAGAACCACTAGACTGAGGAACAGCTTCTTCCCTGAAGCTGTTAGACTCATGAATCCCTAACCAGAATAAATACTGTGAGGAAAAACTTAAATAAAAATCACTGTAAAGTAATCTCAATGAAGTCTCAGCACAAAAAAAAATTGTCCAGATGACCTGACTGAACATTGATGGATTTTATACCTGGATTATTGAGCATGGATTTTAATGTTTTGAATCAGTTTGACATGACTGTTGACAAGGGAGAGGGCAGGTACCAGAGGAGAGGGCATGTCCTAGAGGCCATCTTAGCACCAACATAACTGGTGTTTTCCACTTTGGAGTAGGCTGTTGGGGGAGAAGCAGTTTTGTTTGATGTTTCCTCAGACTGATGAAGCCTTCTGGATGAAGGCGAAACATCACAGCACTCCAGATGACCTAATTGAAAATTGTTGCACTGTAATGCCATTGTAATTGGTGATATGTGACTTATATGTGCTGCTGATTATCCAAGCTGCTGATCTTTTGCCTTTAAGATGCTGCATTCATATCCATCTGCTCACTACAGATTCATGATCAGGCTGCTGTTTAATATACCATATTATTTTACATTACAGTATTAGTGTCTAGCATATATCTTGGATTATTGTATACTCTTTTTTTAATACTTTATACTTTTGCTATTTTTGGATGTAATTGGGACCTAGGGTACACAATTTCGTTCCACCGCATGTACCACATGCGATGCAAATGACAATAAAGAACCTTGAACCTTGAAATTGAGCCTACTAGGTCTACAATAAGCACAAATGTCCACTTTATATACTGCCTTCAGTGATACTGCACACTTGTCTCAACTGCAAACAAAATGTAGCAATACTGGTTGTCACATGTGGACATTTAGCCCATTAAGCAGGTCTTCAGTGGTTTGGTTCAAATTTTAGAGCTTTTGTGCAGACTCTTATGCTGTAGCAGTCTCAGTGGAAGAGTGCCTAACCTCTAAATGCTCTAATGAAATTCCTTGAAAGAAAAAAAACTATTTAAACATATTTTTCTCTTTTTAACAATGCGAGTTAAAATGGCTTAAAACTACCATAGTTAAAACCTGTGTGTACAATTTTTTAAATACTTTAAAAGAGAGTAAAAAGTTACTATATATCAGCAGGGAAAAGGAAAAGGAAGAGACAAAACGCTGCTCTATGGAGAGTATTCCCACTGGAAATAATAGGTGCAGCACAGTGCCGGCACCAAGCACTTCCCTGGAACGCAACAGTCAGCCTAATTGCAGCTTTTAGGATCATTACTGCTCCCATGTGACTGTCAAAATGGACAAGGCTGGTGGGCCTTTGACAAACAGGCAACCACCACCCACCATTCTACAGTCACAAGGGGCAGGCCCATAACTAAGAGAAAAATACCGTCCTTGCTTGTTGTCCTCTCTTGCCTTTAAACTGACAAAAAAAAAAGACAGACAGAAAGCAACAAAAAATATATATATTTTTTAAATAAAGCCCTGCTTTTACACATTTCTTGGCTTTCAAAGGGAAAGCAGTTTTCATTCATTTATTGGTTTCTGTGTTTGTATTTTTATTTATTTATTTTTTAATACAACATGCTTTATGTGTATTAACAGTAACACACTTACACATATATTACACATTTACAGTTTATGGAGGAGGTGCAACCACCTATGTGGAAAAAGAGCAAATCAAGAAGATTTTGTTTGTCTTTTATTGGTTTGTTTGTTACAGTTTCGCTTCAAGCTCATGTTCTAGATGCCTGGAGTTTGATGGTTCTACGTAGTATCTTAACTGGTCCCAGGACTGGAGAGTGACATCAGACAATGTTCCAGAGAGCTGCTGGAATCACTCTTCCAGTTTGGGTTCAATATCCATCCATCCATCCATCCATTATCTTTACCCGTTTATTCCATTTTTGGGTCACGGGGGTCGCTGGTGCCCATGTCCAGCAATCACTGTGCGAGGGGCAGGGTACACCCTGGACAGGTCGCAAGTCCTGGGTTCAATATCCATCCATCCATTTTCTTTACCCGTTTGTTCCATTTTGGGTCACGGGGGTCGCTGGTGCCCATGTCCAGCAATCACTGTGCGAGGGGCGGGGTACACCCTGGACGGGTCGCAAGTCCATCACAGGGCCACATAGAGACAAACGAGACAAACAATCATTCACTCTCTCACTCACACCTAGGGACAATTTAGAGTTACCAATCAGCCTAACATGCATGTTTTTGGTCTGTGGGAGAAAACCCACGCATGCACGGAGAGAACATGCAAACTCCACCCAGAAAGGCCCCTGGACCGGGGTTTGAACCAGGGACCTTCTCACTGAGAGGCAGCAGCTCTACCAGTTGCGCCACCGTGCTGCCCCCTGGGTTCAATATAATTTATTTTATTTATATAGCACCAATTCACAACAAAGTCCTCTCTGAGCATTGGTCAAAACATTATTTAATTATACAAACTACTACCAACTATAACATTATTTGCTGGTAATTAAACCAAATCATGAACACAGTTCAATTATAACCAGTCTATTCAGTCCAACAATAACCAGTGTAGTTGGAATTAATATACTTTATTATAAAAAGTCAATGAGTAAATAGTTACCCTTCTAGGGGAAACCAACAGATTGTTGTGCAAAAAAATAAAAAAATAAAAAAAAATTATGGAATTGACTGGATGTGGTTTGAGGGAACAGAAAAACAATGTCAAATAAAAAGTGTTGGGCCTGCCATATACGTCTACAGAGTGGTGAAAAGAGAGCACAAAGTGTTTACATAGATATATACAGTGTGTATTTAGTAATAATAATAATAAATAATGCTAAACCCAAAATTGGAGAGTGGGAAGAGGAAACAGCGCTGTGAGGATTCATGGTGAGTTTGTCCTACAGCAGTCTAAGCTTATAGCAGCATAAATAAGATATCTCAGGAAACCAAAGCCTAGTGAAAAGGAAAGTTTTCAGCCTTTTAAAAGCAGTGCCAGCCAAATAAACAGAAACTGGAATTTGATTCCACAAGAGAGGAGCCTGATAACTGAAAGTTCTGTCTCCTTTTCTACTTTCACAAGCTTTAGGAACCATGAGTTAACCTGCAGTCAGCACAAAGTGCTTTTTAAAACAAAACTAGAACGATTAAATGTTTATCATAAGATGGACCTTGATTGTTGAGAACATTATACATTCAAAGTCAGAGTCAGAGTTTCTTAATTTGTAATTCGCATCTCATGTGGTACATGTGGTGGAACAAAATTGTGTGCACAGGGTCCCAGATACATTCAACAATAAAATGCAAAATAAAAACAGTAATAAGATCTAAGATATCAACTAAGAAAAACAGCTAAATAATACACCAAGCACTAGTAATATAAAAACAATATGCCAAACAGCAGCACAAACATTAGTTTGTGTGAGCAGATGAGCATGAATGAACACAGCAACATGAAACAGATCAGCAGCAACATGAAACAGATCAGCAGTAATATGAAACAGATCAGCAGCAACATGAAACGGATCAGCAGTGACATGAAACAGATAAGCAGCAACATGATGTGATTCTTCACAGTGATTATTTTGGTTAGATATTCATGAGTCTAACAGCCTCAGGGTAGAAGCTGTTCCTCAGTCTAGTGGTTCTACACTTAATGCTCTACATTCTCCTTCCTGAGGGGAGCAGGCAAAAAGTGTGTGTGCTGGGTGAGTGGGGTCCTTCATGATCCAGGTGGCTCTCTTCCTGCATCTGCAGGTGTATATGTCTGTGATGGTGGGGAGGCTGACTCCAACAGACTTCTGTGCAGCCTTCACCACTCTCTGCAAAGCTTTTCTTTCTGCAGCTGTGCAGCCTCCATGCCACACGTTGATGCTGGAGCACAGGATGCTCTCCACTGCACACCTGTAGAAGGAGGTGAGGACTGAGATTCCCAGGCCGTTCAAATTACAATTTTAAATTCCAATGGAGAGAAGCTGGTGGCAGCATGACGGCTCAGTGGTTATCACTGTTGTCTCACAGCAAAAAGGTCCTGGGTTCAATCTCCTGGTTTGGACCTGGGGTCTTTCCGAGTGGAGTTTGCATGTTCTTCTTGTGCTTGCGTGGGTTTTCTCCGGGTACTCCGGTTTCCTCCCACTGAATAAAAACATGCATGCTAGTCTGCCTTCAGGCCCAGGCCTCCCTTGCAAAACAGATCTGTGATCTCAGTGGGATTTGCCTGGTTAAATAAAGGTTAATAATAAAATAATAATAATAAAACTGGAGAAATATAATCTCTCCTTCTAATCAGAGCCCCAGCAGCAGTGTTATGACTACCAGTATATTAAAACTCTGATCAACACTGGCACCAATGAGGTCTTCACTCTTCTCAACCTCTCTATTTCCTATTTTCAGCCATTGATATTTCTTGAACTTTCCCTGCTCGTGCTCACAAGTCCTCTGCCTCCCTCCTTTTGCTTGGTGTAAAGTGTCAGGGTGTTGGATTGTGCGATAAAACCCTCCACACATTGGGGGTGATGCTTTCTTGTCTTTTTGTCCCTGGCTTCTATCTTCTTTTTTGTCCAGGCTAATTTACTAGTGGGATATCTGATGACTGGTTGGACATACTGTTGTTAATGGCTTGGACAGTATTCTTAACAACAGCCTAACTTCTTTGTGTCCTCCTCGTGGTTGCCATTTTCCAGTGGAATTCCAATGTATCCAGCTTCTTGAATGCCTGCAATGTTGTATTTTCATAGTTCAGGCCCTTCAGTTGGAATCTAAGCATCTTTCTTGATTGTCATTATATTAAGTTTATTATTTATTTTTATTTTATTTATTTATTATTTATATAAGTTGAGTGGGCAGCTGTGGCTGAGTGGTTAGAGCAGTCGTCCTCCAATGCAAGAGTTGGGGGTTCAAATCCACCAACCTTCACATGCCGAAGTGTCCCTGGGCAAGACACTGAACCCCTCATTGCCTCTGATGTGTGTCCCCTTGGTGTCTGAATGTGATAAAGCTCTGATTAGTCTCTTTGAAATTATTTGTTCAATTAGCTTTGTAGAGATCTAGTAGAGTGCTGTATGGATGGGTAAATGAGGACACAGATTGTTGTGTAAAGCGCTTTGAGTATCTTGATCAGATAAAAAGGCACTATATAAGTACAGTCCATTTACCATTTAATTCAAACAACATTCCCATATCCTTCTTATATATCCTGGTGAGCTGAATCAGTGAGTTAGTGCCATACTTATTTTTAGCCTGTTCCACTGTAGAACCAGTATTTGTTGCCACCAGTTTAATGTGACCTTGCACATGATTATATGTAATATTCCTATCTTTTCATCCAATATGTGTGATAAAGAGTTAAAAATAGCAAGAGTTTACTGCTTACGGTGTAATTATTTTCAACACCACAATTTGTTTATTTTTGCTGACAGCTGAAAAATGATCCCTCCTCCAGCAGCAAAAAGAGAAACTTCTCCATTTCCTACATTCACTCAGCCAAGGTACAGAGCTTTTGTCATTCTGCTCCAACAGAAGTGTCAATCCTCCTGCCTGCCACAGCCCCCGCAGCAAGTTGCACCTGCTAGAATTGAGAGCCCACTTAAAGCACATTTACATTGGTGAGTTTCCTGGCATGAATTTTAAGCATAGTCTACAAATTTACAATAGTGTTTGAGACTTTTGGAAAAAAACATTTCAAATGCCTAATGTTAATTTTATATACATATGTATATATATATATATATATATATATATATATATATATATATATATATATTCATAACTGGCTGTAACCACCGTACCCATCACTGCACCCTGTATTCACTGGTAAACTGGACATCATTAACTTCACACAGACTCTCCCACTGGTACATTTTTATCTTTAAATCACTTCTTGGTCTGCTGCCTTCATAAATTTCCTAACACATGTCACTGCGTGAGTGCAGTTACAGTGTGCACTCTCAGGACATTATTACCTGCAGTGTTCCCTCAGTGTGGACTGAACTTGGCAAAAGGGCCTTCTCCTACTCCGCTCCTGTTTCCTGGAATATCTTGCTAAAAGATTTAAACCTCTCGACCTTGACCTCTCTAAGTGGCTTCAAAAATCTGCTAAGTTCATGGCAAAAACCAACGCAGACATGTTCCCGTTTTCAGTTTCCTAAACCGTCTTATTTTTTCTTCTTCTTCTTCTTTCGGCTGCTCCCTGCGTTAGGGGTCGCCACAGCGAACTAAGTCGCACCAAGACTTGGCAGTTATTTTTACGTCGGATGCCCTTCCTGATGCAACCACAGACCACCGAGCTACCACAGCCCTCTGTGTGGAGCAGAGAGCTGCTATCTAGGACACCCGGAGGAGCAGATGGTGGAGGTTAAGGGCCTTGCTCTAGGGCCCAGAGTGGGATGAATGAGGGTGGGGGCAGGTGTGGGTGCTTCACCTACCGCACCCACATTTTTGATGTTGTCGATACCGGGGCTTGAACTGGCGATCGTCCAATCACAGGTCCACCTTCTCTAACCGCAACGCCACCACTGCCCTCGATTTCTTAAATCGTCTTATAATCTAGCTTTTTTCTTTCATTTTTAACGCCATTTTCTTTCCCTTGTTCTTCTCAATATGTTTGCTTCCTTTTATGACTTTCTACTGTTGACATCGCTCTTTGTTAGAATCAGGTCTCTCTTTTAAGAGTCCCAGAGGCTCTGTGGGAATAACCTGTATAAATAAAGGTTGAAAAAAAAAAAAAGAGAATCACATGGTCAAAAAAAAGGTCACTGGTGACAAATGCAGATGTATGATCCAATAGGACAATAAACACAGAACCACCTGCATCCATGTCTAGAAATACAATATATCATAAAAAACATCAACAACAACAATAAAGCATTCTCAGTGTTGTGGTGAGATTTAAAGCCCGATTGAAACACCTCCTAAATAGAGGGTCCTCCAGGAAACATTTTAATCAGGAATCAACTATTTTTTTACAGAAACTTAGAAACAAATTGGAGTTTAAAGGCAGGCCTAAAGTAGGACACCACTGAGGGGTCAAGGAGGCCAGTTTTTTTTCATCATAGGTTGCACGGCAGCATGTTGAAAACTTTTTGGCACCACACCTGAGGATAAACTGCTATTCACAATAGAGAGAATAGAGCAGCCGAGAATAGGAAATACCTCCTTTAGAAGTCGGGGGGGCGGGGGGGGGGGGGGGGGGACAACATCGAAGGGGGAACCAGATAACTTCATGCTGCACATTATCTGCTCCATAAAAGACAGTGAGTGATGCTCAAAGTGGTCAAACATGGCTACATGTTGAGACGAGATGGATGGATCATGAGTTGGTGGAGAAATAAGCGCACAAGTGTGCACAACTTTGTTTTCTAAAAAGAAGTGGAGAAATTTCTCACACTGTTCAGTTGAAGTTGAGGGGCAAGTTCATGGAGGTGAAGAACTGAGCTCCTGGTAGAAAAAAGAACTCGGGGGTTGTGAGAGTTGGAGACAATAATATCAGAAAAACATTTAGCTATATGAAAACAACACCAACTCTCTTTCAGCATTTCAAAAGAAACTTGCAACCTGTCTTTCCTTCACCTTCGTTCCGCCCTCCTGCACTGCCGTCTAGTAGCTCGAGTGTCTTCATTAACCCATGGCTCTGATCTGGATTTTATACAAATACTGTATTTATACACATAATCCAAATTATGTATAATTCTGATCCTGTATGAATATTTTTCTAACATTTGCACTATATTTTTGGTTAAAATAAATATAATGCTGTAATCTCAACTTTCAAACATTCTTTGTGTATTTCTTCGTATTAAAAAGATTGTTTAAGTCAAATTTATAAATCCCCATAATGTTGACTTCTAGGCTCAGGATGGGTGTTAAGTAAACCTCTTGTTGCAACTCTATGTCAGTAAAATATCACTCTATTATTCACTGTGTGCATGTATGTTTGTGTGTAAATGCATGTTAGAGCTTTCCTCTCTGTTTTACACTCCTGACCTTTGCAGATTCCAGTTGTCATGGCTGCGAATGGCTCATTGCATATCTACTAATAGAAAACCCCATTCATCATTCAAGAGCCACTGAAAGTGGCTCACCAAGAGCCTTGGCCTCATCTCTACAATCATCCAATGAGGTCCTTCTGTGAGCACTATTCCTTATAGTCTGGAGTATAATGTGAAGCACTTCTTCTCTAAATGCCCTGTCAGAAGTCTTAACTTGTCATCATTCTATTGGTGATGCAACATTTTTGACCATAAAGTATATCTACAGATTTTAAGATATTCACCAGAACACACATCAAACATTTATAGTAAAATGTACAATAGGCACATTCATATGTTACATTTTTCTTTGGTTTCACTTAAAAAAAGAAAAATATATTGCTTAGGATTCCTTTTGAATATTTATTTTTTAATGTTTATTTTAATTTTGTTGAAACTCCATCCTACCATCCATCCATCCATCCATCCATCCATCCATCCATCCATCCATCCA
>NC_056505.1:40091258-40094663 GCF_014905685.2 Nematolebias whitei | reverse complement strand
ATCCATCCATCCATCCATCCATCCATCCATCCATCCATCCATCCATCTTCCTCTTGTTCCAAAGTCAGGTCACGGGGGCAGCAGCTTGAGCAGACATCATTTTCCACAGCCACCTCTTCCAGCTCTTCTGGAGGACCCTGAGGCGTTCCCAGGCCAACTGAGAGACATAGTCGCTCCAGTGTGTCCTGGGTCTTCCCCGGGGTTTCCTTCTAGTCAGCCATGCCCAAAGCACATCCCTAGGGAGGCAGCCAGGGAGCATGCTTACCAGATGCCTGAACCGCCTCAAGTGGCTCCTTTCAATATGGAGGAGAAGCGGTTCTACTCCGAGTCTCTCCTGATAACCGAACGTCTCACCCTATCTCTAAGGGAGAGTCCAGCTACCCAGCAGAAGAAACTCATTTCAACTGCCTGTATCTGAAATTTCATTCTTTTGGTCACTACCCAGAGTTCACGACTATAGGTGAGGGTGGGAGTGTAGACCGACCAGTAAACAGAGAGCTTTGCCTTACAGCTCAGCTCCCTCTTCACCACAATGGATCGGCACAGAGTCCATAATACTGCAGATGCTGCACCAATCCATCTGTCAATCTCACGCTCCATCCTTCCCTCACTCATGAACAAAACCCCGAGATACTTGAACTCCTCCACTTGAGGCAGAGCCTCACCCTCAACCCAAAGAGAGCAGTCCACCCTTTTCCGACTGAGGACCATGTTGTTGAAACTCAAATGAGTTTATTTTGAAAATTTCAAAATGAGTAACACTATTTGTTTGTTATATCAGATTTTTAAATAATTTAGCACAATAAAAAGTATCCCTTCAAAACAAATGTGATTTTTTTATTATATGATTTTACCGTGTGTGTTTATACATGCTTTACAATCATTAAAAAAACATTAAGTCTATAAATGACATTTTGTTTTAATAAAATATTATAAGTAGTAAAAAAGAATAAAATACCTCTTTTTGAATCCTAAATTCCACATGAATCTTTTTTGTTGTTATTGTTTTATTTTGTTTTGCTAGTTTTTTTCCCCTTTCATTTAAAATCACCCACACAAAGTGGGAGGTGGGTTGAATCAATTTCCTAGTGTGATATGCATACCAGGTAAGGGCCTTTTCAATGATTTTCCAGTCAAGCTTGTTTTGTTTTCCCTTGTGCTTGTGCCAATTTCACTGGTGACTGTGAGCGCTCAAATTCAGCCCGTGAAATGGTGAAGGTCAAAACTCTTAGGTGTTGGGCTAGTCTGAGTGCTTTAAGCCAAGTGTGTTATCATTTTCACTTAGAGGAATGCTTCGACAGTGGCGGAAGATGAAGGTTAGCAGACAGCACATCTCTTTGAGTGCTTTAAAGCCATACATGATTTGTTTTGCAATATCACCGCTTTTCTCTGTTTTTCACATTTACAAAGACAGTATGGTGTGCTCTTTGTGAAAGTCAGTGTTTGCTTCTTGAATAAAACTCAAACTCAGTTTTTAACCATTAGAATTTCTACCAATAAAACAGCTTAAGCGTTCTTCTCATGCTTCGTACACGAATGGATTACTGTTATTTGTCAAAGCTATGATGTGCATGTACTTCCTCTACTCTTGCAACAGGAAAACAAAATGAAAATTTTACTTGTAGTCCCTCAGAAATTGCAAACTTTCTTTGTGGAAACAGAAGCAATGCCATTTATTTTTTACAAATAGTAATTTTTAGTGTGGGGAATCTTCAGTAGCTCGGTGTTCGGTGCAATGGTCCAAACACAGGCACAATATGGTCATCAGTGGCAGCTCATCAAGAGGGGGTGTTAGGGCGCTGCCACACCACTCAAACCACTCACCGTATTAAACTGAAGACTTAAAAAATTTAAATAAAAATGAAATAATAAAATAAAATATTTTGAAATATATGTACATGTATATATTGTTTTAGTTGTGTAAGATAAAAATTTTATAGTTAATAATGAGTTAAGTTGTTTCTTTCAAAAACGTCTCTGATCGGTGACGTATTTCCGGCCTCTAGGGGCACAAGAATCTTAGCCCATAGACTTTCATTAAAAGGTGTACATGCACAGTTAGCTCCTCTTCATTACAAGAGATAGGAAGATTCTGGGTGCAGATCTGCTGTGCTCAGGTGCACGGTCGAATGCGAATGGTACCTAGCGTACGTCCGGTCCCGGAACTGTTTTTTTCTTTTTTTGTCTGGGAACAGATAGTGCAATGACACTCACAACCTTGCTAGCTGCTTCAGATAGGCTACAAGCCACTGAAAGCCCTTCATCTAATGCTTATGTTGCCATTTCTGACTGATATGCCTCTCAACTTTTATAAGTCTCTGTTTGCGAAAAAAAAAACCTTCAGCTGACTGTGCATTCTAAAAGTGGGAACTGGTGAGTTTGTTTGTTTGTTTGTGGAAATGGCATGCTAGCGCTAGCCTCCAGGTTATTGCAATGGGTTGGGTTCTGTGCTAAATCACTGCTATTGATACATTTATTTGAATGTGCTTATAGAAAAAATAATGATCTAACATTAATACTTTTCTACTAAATGTCACTGATGGTGTTATACTATTTCTGAACACCTGCATTTGTATTGCTCTGGAAAATTAAAACTAAGGCTCTTGCAAGTAACTAGCTCCTTGTTTTAACATTAAAGCATTTAAATTTAAGGTACATTGAGATGGTGAAATGCTATATGTGCTAAGGTAAATGGTAAATGGTAAATGGACTGTACTTATATAGCGCCTTTCTATCTTATTGAGATACTCAAAGCACTTTACATTACATTCTGTGCCTCATTTACCCATTCATACAGCACTCTACTACATCTCTACAAAGCTCATTGAACAAATCATTCTAAAAAGACTACTCAGTGCTTTAGATCACATTCATACACCGATGGCACACACAACGGAGGCAACAAGGGGTTCAGTGTCTTGCCCAGGGACACTTCGGCATGTGACTGCTGTGGGGTTCAAACCCCCAACTCTTGCACTGGAGGACGACTGCTCTAACCACTCAGCCACAGCCACCCCTGCAATATGCAGGTGCAATATTAGGACATTTAATATTAGGAATGTTCAAGAGTACTCAAATAATGAGCTTGATTCTATTTATATTATGAGCTTATATTACTATAGTAATGATGACAAAACATGTACATGTATTGCTTATGTTTATGATGGTTTTTGATATTGATAAAACCCAGGGTTATTGATTATTAGGTCTGTTTCACACAGGCCAGGTTCCTGTCTATTGCTGAGGATGGAGAGCTAACCCTAATTTCGAACCAGGAGATCGGATGAATCCCCATAACTCCTTCCGGTGTGGTAGGAGGCGCTTTTAGCCTTTTATGTGTGTGTCTGTGCATACATACACAGACACACACACACACACACACATATATATACATATATATATATA
>NC_056505.1:40072248-40090858 GCF_014905685.2 Nematolebias whitei | reverse complement strand
GTGTGTGTGTGTGTGTGTGTGTGTGTGTGCGTGTGTGTGTGTGTGTATCAGCATCAGAGTTTCTTTATTTGTCATACGGACCCCAAATGTGGTATATGTGGTGGAACGAAATTGTGTACACAGGGTCCCAGTTACATCCAACAAAGTATAAAATGTAAAAAAACCAGTAATAAGATCTAAGATATGAACTAAGAAAAATAACTAAAATATACTAAGCACTAATAGTACAAAATAATTAAGTCAAACAGCGGCATGAACATGAGTCTGTGTGAGCAGATGAGTATGAATGAACACAGCAACATGAAACATCATGTGATTTTTTTTCACAGTGATTATCCTGGTTACATATTCATGAGTCTAACAACTTCAGGCTAGAAGCTGTTCCTCAGTCTATTGGTTCAACACTTAATGATCCTCCACCTCCTTCCTGGTGGGAGCAGGGCAAAAAGTGCGTATGCTGGGTGAGTGGGGTCTTTCGTGATGCAGGTGGCCCTCTTCCTGCATCTGGAGGTGTAGATGTCTTTGATAGTGGGGAGGCTGACTCCGACAGACTTCTGTGCAGCCTTCAACACTCACTGCAAAGCTTTTCTTTCTGCAGAGGATGCTCTTTACTGCACACCTGTAGAAGGAGGTGAGGACTGAGCTTCAGGTTGCATGGGTCACTGGTGCCCATGTACAGTACAACCATCACTGTGAGAAAGGCGGGGGACAACACCATGAACAGGTCTCTAGTCCATTACAGGGACAAACAGAGACAAACAAGTCAAAAAACTATTCACTCTCTCACTCACACCTATGGACAATTTAGAGTTACCAATCAGTCTAACATGCATGTTTTTGGTCTGCGGGAGGAAACTGGAGTACCCGGAGAAAACCCACGCATGCACTGAGGGAACGTAAAAAATGTCATATATAAACTGAAAAATTTGTTTTTGTAATTTAAAATACTAGAAAAATAATCTAAATCAAATTTATTTCCAAGTTTCGCCAAACAGGGAATGTGTCCTTGAGGACATGGTGCCAACAGGTTCACACATTTTAAAAACAAAAGATGATAAAATGCTTTTAGAACATCACCAGTAAATAATGTAACATGTTGACACTATTTTACAGTGTCACAATGTTAGAGTTTAAAAATGCAGTAGGACTGAACTGACCACAGAGACTGTACACACACAAAAAAAAATCTAAATGCAAGATTTTTAGTATGTCTATAGAGGACTGAATAATAAAACATCCAGAAAGGTTTGTTTTTTTACAGACATTTTGATGAACATGTCTCTTGTTTAATTTTTCCCCAGGTAGGAGGAGAGAAATTTGGTCCTGGAAGGTAGGAAAGATGGACAAGGTGACTGAAAGACAGTTGGTGGAGAGTGAGCAGACAGGCGAGTGAGTGGCTTAGGTGAATTGTTCTTGAAAACTGGCAAGGATGTCCCAGTCATTTGAGAAGCAAGTGATTCTAATAAGGTTTCTCACACAAGTATTAGTCACACCAAAACGTTTTGCAAGACATGCCATCCTGTGTCTATTCTATCCCTGAACAGGATAACTATGTCTGAGATGCTACAGAGTTACGTCACCATCGCTAGACCCACCAATTGTTCAGCCATCTATTTTTACCTTGCTGAAAACCTCAGATGTAAAATGTTAATTTATCACTCATTTAAAACCTATCAAAAAGACCTCTGTTGTGTGAGGCTTGTTTTAGTGGCCTTAATTATGCAACAGTGTTTGAGAGTTTCTGTCTACCTGCCCTGTGTGTGCCTAATCCAAATCATCTTGACAACCCCCTGCTGGCCTTCCTCATTTCCTGGCCATACTTATCTATTCCAGGTCCATATGTTATATAACTGTTTTGCTATCTTCTAACATTTTTCTGTCATTTTCACCATTATAGACAAGTTCTCCAAAATCAGAGGAGACACTTGAGGTGGTTCAGGAATCTCAAGGATTCAAGGATTTTTCATCTGGTAAGGATGATTCCTGGGCGACTCCTTGGGGAGGTGCTTAAGGCATGTCTGACTGGGAGGAGACCCCGGGGAAGACCCAGAACATGCTGGAGGGGCTATGTCTCTCAGTTGGTCTGGAACACCTTGGGGTCTTCCCAGAAGAGCTGGAAGAGTTGACTGAGGAAAGAGATGTCTGAACCTTGCTGCTCAAACTGCTGCCCCCATAACCTGACTTCAGGACAAGCAGAAATGGATGGATGGATGGATGGATGGATGGATGGATGGATGGATGGATGGATGGATGGATGGATGGATGGATGGATCAATCAACTGATCAATCAATCTTCAAAATGACTCACTGGGTTCATAAATTTATGATTTTTTGGGGGCTCCAGGATTTCCTAGCAGACATGTCACTGCCCGATTGGACTATTGCAATGCACTCTATGCTGGGGTCAGCAAGGCCTCCATTTCACGTCTTCAGCTCGTCCAGAATGCTGCTGCTCAGCTTTTAACTGGAACTCATAGGTCTGAACATATTTCACCGGTTCTGTCCTCCCTTCACTGACTCCCTGTTTGTACTAGGATAGTCTTTAAAATTCTTCTGTTGACCTTCAAATGCTTAAATGGCCTCACACCCCTTTACCTCTCTGAGCTTCTGGAACCTTACGTTCCCTCTCGGCCCCTGAGATCATCCGATCAGCTGCTTTTGGCTGTTCCAAAAACAAGACTGAAGCTTAGAGGAGATCAGGCTTTGTCAGTCATGGGCCCCAAACTCTGGAACAACCTGCCCCCCAACATCAGGCAGGCCATCTCCCTTCCTTACTTCAAATATCTGCTAAAACACATCTGTTCTCGCAGGCATTTCACACAGTGTAAATTGATCTAGTGTTTTTTAATCTGTGACCCTATGTTTTAAATGTTTTTTATTAATTCTTCAGTTATTATTATTAGTGTATTGTATTTTTTTCTCTTTAATTTTACTCTCATTGATTGTTGTTGTTGTTGTCGTTGTTGTTAAGCACTTTGATAACAGGTTCTGTTTTAAATGTGCTCTGTAAATAAAGTTGACTTGACATAGTCTCTGACAGAGGTCCCCCCAGTTTGTAGTCATTTTTGGGGTGAGTTCTGTGGACAGTTGGAAATGAAATTTAAATTGTCTTCTGGTGTTCATCCCAAGTCAGATTGGCAAACTGTGTATTTTAATCAGGAAGTTGAAACTAAGGGTGCATTCACACCAGCCCTGTTTAGTCCGCTTTAATCGAACTCTAGCTCGTTTTCCTAGAAAGTCCAATTCATTTAGGGAGGTGTGAACGCGCCATCAAACTCTGTCACGAAACGAAAAGGCGAACTCTGACCCGGACTAAAACCTAGGTCACGGTCCGGTAGAAGAGAACTCCAGCGCAGTTCGAATACAGTGTGAATGTACACAGACCGGGCCCCGCTCCGCAGGACAAACAAACACGCATTTCTCTGACCTTATATGGAGCCGTCAGCTGCCTTGTGTGGAAAAACAATATTCTCCATGGTCTTCTGTCTCATCTTCTGCTCATGCTGAGTCCATTTTTGAAAAATGACAAAATATAACTCCTAAAACTGCTAAAACTTGATACCACTTCATTTTTATTTTTATTTACAGAAGAAGAAGAAGACGTGTCTTCAGAGATTTTTGTGTCATTTCTTTCAGTAGTTCTTGGTGCAGCGCCCCTACAGGCGAGCGGGGGAACAGGTTGGTTCAACAGGTTGGTTCAACAGGTTGGTTCAACAGGTTGGTTCAACAGGTTGACTCGACTGCACAGTGCAGTGTGAATGCAAACGCACCAGCTCAAATGTAAACAAAATGTCATGAATACTGGTCCCCAACCGAACCGAGTCTACCGGACTATCAGGTGTGAATGCACCCTAAACCATGAGCCCTGTGTTCAGATGACCCCTCCATGGGTTTCAAAGTATTCCATATGTAGCGTAGTTGATTCTGTGTTGTGTCTTGTGGGAAATAACAGCCAGACAACAGCTGATCTGAAGGCACTTTTAATGCTCCTGAAGTCACATAGCAGAAAATAGTGGTCAAAAACAGGCTTTCATCAGTGTTCCACAGCGCCTGTTTAACCATGAACAGTACTATTTTCAGCACATGGATATAGCATTTTCATTAGCAATGTTTCATGTAGCATAAGAGCAGCTAAATATCTTCTAACACAGTTCTATCACCGTTTAACAGTTTAAGTGCTACAAAGCAAATTATTTTACAAGAACAGTAATTAAGCTAACACTTATTATACTTAAAATACACTTATTGAACACAGAAAGCAAAACGTCATACCTTCTCCCACGGAATCCGAACAGAAAGAGCGCGACGGAGAGCATGGGGAAACCTTTCACAGACTATAATGGTATGATCCGTTAATTTTTCTTTTTAAACCTCGAACTGACACTCAAAACAACAATCCATGAACTCAATATATTTAACAGTAGAGATAATAATTCACATGTTAATTCACAATACACTAAATTAAAATTAAAATAATAATTTCGAAACAGGAAGTTACCGGCTGTTTTGCAATGGATCTGTCGTCTTTTCAAAATAAAAGCTGCCAGTGCTCATATGAATACCTACCGGAATAATCACTTCACAATCTAGTGTAACAACATCACACTGCTACACATAGAACATATGTTTACAGTTAAGGTTGAGCACCAGTTAGCAGGCTAAGAAGAAAGCAGAATCAGGTGTACCAAAGGTAAGTGATTTAATTTACAGGTGCAGCAGCTTCAGGGCTGGAAGGGAAAATGGACAATGTGAGTATGTTGTATGATTTTAGATTTTCCAGCAATGGCTGATAAACTGTAGATATATTATTTCTGTTATGTTTTGTAGATGAAATCAGAGTGGAAGAGGAGATGAGGTCTTAAGTTCTCCGTGTGAGAGACTTGAAGATCCAGAGGAGGGGAGTAGCAGGCTCTTCCTGGTAGAACGTTGTTGATTTCAGGTACTTGTTTAATTGTTTGAAGAAACAATATTCATTCAACCTTTATTTAAACAGATAAATCACATTGATCCTCTAAGACTCATTTACAAGATGGCTGTCCATTTGTTACCAGTTGGTAGGTAATGACCCAGCAACAGAAAACATCTGATAGGAGCTCATATGCTCAGTAGAGCAGTCCTTACCAGTCTGCAGCAAGTGTGGAATGGTGGCTGTTTACTCATGGGTTGCAGCTGTGGAAAGAGTGAGTGTGGCTTGAAAACCTAGGAATCCTACAAAACAATATCAATTTCCTATAATTCATTGCCACTGGACATTTATCTTTTCACTTTGTGGGTATCAAACAGCATTTTTCCATTCAGGAAAAAGAGGCCAAAGTTGCCACACAAGACATTGCCATTCAATAATGCCTCAGGATCTACTGGAAGGCCAGGGCTGCCTTTCTCCAGACCTCAGTCATCCACACCAATGTGGCTACTCACTGCCATCCTGCTGCTTCTTATGATCTGGTGAGTCACAAGGTCTGGCTGGTCACCAGGAAGCTTCCTCTATGGCACAACATTTCAAAGTCCATTTCCTACTTCCATGGTGATCAGTCTTGTGGTAACCAAGTTAGCTCACTGATGGCACCCAGGCGTACACGGTGCAGGCACAGGGGTCACTCATTCCAGTGGCTCGTGGACTGGAAGGGTAACGGCCCTTATAGGAGCACTTGTCATTCCCCGCTCATCTCTGGCTTTCATCGCACTCACTCTGATCAATCTAAGGAGTCATCTGGAGCTCTGTAGAGGGGGATCATATCAGTTTTATTTTGTTCATGCTTTTTTCAAGCAACCTTGAATCGGCACCTTGACTGCACTGATTGCCTTATTGTGTGCACCCATCACCCTGCCTACATACACTCACCTGTTCTGGTTGCCGGTTGCCAGATTGCCTATTGACAGAGTTTCTACTAAAAACAATGCCATATAGTTTTTGTTATTTTTTATTTTCCTTTGCTACTAAAACAGGTTTAAACTAGACTTTAATAGATCTCTGTTCTTTGAATGAAACAGTTATACCTGTGATCTACTGATTGTTATCCCAACAAGTGAAATTCTTAAACTTTAATTTTACATTTATCAACTTTTCAGTATTTCTATCACTACAAAATTATGAGTCTATTTTTAATTTTATCTTATAATAAGACTACATCTTGACACTTTCATATACTTATACTTGACTGTTGAGAGTCATAATTAGGCATCAGATTTCTCAGTGCATTTGTGAAAACAGCTTGCTCATCTCCCATCCTACCTAAATGTCTGTCTGTGGTTTCGTACAATCTACCTAAGGTACAGTGCTGCTTTTGTTCAGCTCCCCCCTCTGCTCTGAGTACAGTCATAGAGCCTGACGGGCCTGAAGGGTTTGTTATCAGGGTCCTTTGTCCCGGCTCTTGGCTTCCTCTTCCAAGCTCTTTTTGTATACATAAGAGAAGGGGCAGCTCAGAAAGTCCATAGATTGTCTGTATTTTCTTGAGCCATTCTGTAAAGGCAACAAAACTTTGCTAATATGTTCTTTAAAGTCAAACCTATATGGTAATAATGGTGATGACCCTGAAATCACAAGAAACATATAAATTATGCCGACTTCATAATCAAACTAACATGTTTTAAACACTCTGAGCATCAAAAAGCTAGTAAACAGCCTTATTTTCAAAGAGCAGAAGCCTTTATTAGAATGTGTTTGCCTGTCTTTATGATGACATTAACAACAACTACAGTATGCCGATGTCTATATGCATATTTCCATGAGTAATCGTGTGTATTTGTATCTCATACATTCTGTGTGCACTGTCCACTCAGAAGTCTAGTTTTCAAGTTGTTATAACATAGCTACTGCAGCAATGGTTTTCTTAAAAATGTAAAATAAAATGACCATTTGTTCATTTGTTTTCCTCAAATGGCAGTGTCTTGACATGCTCTGGTGTGCTCTGTATGGGAAAATAGTTGCAAGACTGATGCTAGCTGTAAAACTGCTGAATTATAGCATGAAACACCACACACAGTCATTACTTTTGATTTTGAAGTCAGCTTGATGGAGCACTTAATGTGTTATCCTGGTGCCTGGAGTATTTGGAAAATTGATTGCATGGACAATATCTTTGTAGAGATATGGTCTTGTTGACTGATTATCACATCCAACCAAACAACCAATCTGTGCATGTGTGTGTGGTGATGCCACTATCATTGAGTCAATGACTGTGAAATGTACAAGCCAACATAAAAAAAAAAAACTGTTGAGCTAAAGACATTAAAAAAAACAAAAAAGATAGCTTTTACATTATTGTTTTTTTGTTTATGGGGTTTGTGGCGAGATTGAGGATATTGATAAAGAAATCAGATGTTGCAACTTGATTTAACACAAAGTATTAATATTTGCATTGCACTGCCAGCTTCGCCAGGAAGATGCAATGCAACAATTGCAACTATAAATTAAAATTCAGCCAATCCCTACAAATGTTGCCCAAACATGCATTTTTGACCAATCATAACTTCACCAGAAACTTGACCAATCAGACTGGTGTAAGCTGAAATGACACTTAATAATTTAAATGAATTTGTGACTTAATTTATAACATTTGCTTTTGCCCTGAGCGTGAACAGGAAAAGGGAAACAAGCATTCAGCGTTGCTGCTTCAACAGCAGTCAAACTCAAAATGTCAGATCTCGTTGAAATAATTTCAGATATTTCTTAACAATAAAAAACAAATCCATTCATCAGTATCACTATTTTAAATAATGTTATTTTTATTACAGTTGGTGCCTTTTTTTTAGAGTTTAAATTGTTCAAATGTTTGTCATTTTATTATGACTTTGTAACTTTTTTATGATGTGTGCTTTTGCCCTCTTGCAGATAAAATCTTCATTTCAGTGGGGTTTATATCTGGTTAAATAAAGGAAATGAAATGAAAACTAAATAAATTGGACTTGATACTTTTTATAGTTTCAGATTTATTGTTGGCAGTTTAAAACATTAATACACAAAAACACAAACACAGGGAATTTGTGCCTGTTTTAAAACAGTTACGTGGAACAGCTATAGTTGTTTTTGTAAATTAATTTATTTATGACACGTTGAAGAAAATAAAGCTTGAAATCATTGCAACTTTGATCACAACTTTCTGACACAAAATCAGATATTTTTTGCTGCAACAAAACAAAACAAAATTCTTAAAATAAACAGAACAACTTTCCCACATCTTAATTCAGTTTTCAGACTAAATACAGAAACTGCAGACAGATTAATGGGAAAGGAGGAGTTGCAGTGCTGCATCAGTATAGTTGTTGCACTCCTGAAGCAAAACCTAAACAGCTCTGTCTTGAAAATGAGTCCTCGTGACTCAATGATACAACCTGTATAAATAAAGGTTAAATAAAAACAAACAAATAAAGGGTTTGACGCACTTATAACGTTAACTCCTTAATATTTTGACAGAATGCCTACACGTATGACTGTATTATTACTAGGGCTGTCAACTTTAACACATTAAAGCAAGCGATTAATCTAAAAAGATTAACGCATTAATATTACATAATGCAGATTAATCACATTACCTATTTTGAACTATAAAGCAGTGCTGTAGTCTACGTGATATGTGAGTATATGGCGTATAACCACAAAAAAAATGCTTGAGAATTTCCACTTAACCAATTTAAAGTGCCCAATGATACGTAATGTTCCTTCAAATGCCCAAGCAAAATATCTGGTTATCTCCTGACGCTTTATAATAAACTGTCAGCTCGAGCGCAGTGGTCTCTGCAATATAGAATAGAATAGAATAGAATTCAACTTTATTGTCATTGCACATGTCACAGGTACAAAGCAACGAAATGCAGTTTGCATCTATCCAGAAGTGCTTAGCAAGAAAAATAAATTGGTAGATATATATAGTACAATATACAGTAAGTTGCTTTGAATATGCTATAGGTATAAATATATACAGGTTGTGAGTGTACAGACTATGAACAGGTTATAATATGAAGGGGTATAAACAGCTATATAAAAGAAAAAAATATATATATAAGTATGTGAGTACTTATGAACAGTAGATAGTAGATTATGTGTACAGTTTGTACAGTAGTGGGCTGCAATATGTCTACATGTAGCATGATTTTGCGAGCAGAGTGGAGGAAGACCCCCGTCAAAACAGACCTGTGTCACGTGGTTTGTGTAGCGACAATGGAAGTTTACGAAGAGGTAAAAAATTCAACCAATAAAATCACAGGTGAACTTTTCATCCATCCATCCATTATCTTTTATCCACTTCTTCCATTTTGGGTCATGGGAGTCGCCGGTGCCCATGTCCAGCAATCACTAGGCGAGATGCAGGGGACACCCTGGACAGGTCTCCAGTCCATCACAGGGACACATAGAGACCAACAAGACAAACAACCATTCACTCTCTCACTCACACCTAGAGACAATTTAGAGTTACCAATCAGTCTAACATGCATATTTTTAGTCTGTGGGAGGAAACCGGAATACCCAGAGAAAACCCACACATGCACGGAGAGAACATGCAAACTCCACCTAGAAAGGCCCCCGGACCGAGATTTGAACCGGCAACCTTCTCGCTGACAGGCAGCAGCTCTACCAGTTGCGCCACCGTGCTGCCCAGGTGAACTTTCATTCCAGCCAATCAGCATCTTCTGGAGTTTGGGCGCTGACGTGCATAGAAGCTAAATAGCTACAAACAACCTTATTGGCTTCTTGCTTTCCAAGCTTTATACTGCATATTCCATATCATACCGAGGAATAATATTTGGCATTGTGGATTTATCACAGAAGTTTACTGTCGTACAACGTCAAACAAAGGCAGTAAGTAAGCTAATCCAACGACTTGTAACCGTTGTTATCATGCTAAATGCTATCAAACAGTAGTGCTCGATGTCTGGATGGGACTAAACTGATTTTGGACAAAGTATTTAATAATTCTTGTTGTATTTATTTGTCATATGCAGGTTAATAGTACAATGAAATGCTTAGGATAAGAAGAAACAATTTGACTCACTAAATAAAACAAAAACAAGAACAAACAAAAGAAATACTAAGCATGCGGTAAGGATACAAAAATAAAGCACCAAAAAGTGAAAAAGTAATTATAATATTTACAAGGTCCTAAAGAGAAAATAGTAAACAAGAACATGATAGAATTTTAACGGTGCAAGCATGATAAATTTGTATGAATAGGGATTTAAAGGTAGTAATATAAGCTAAATGGACGTGATATATATTGCGCAAAACTAGCATAACATTTCAAAGCACAGTATACCCACTACAAAAATGTAGACTACACCACTGTCCATCCAACCATCCATCTATTATCTTTACCCACTTCTTCTATTTTGGGTCACGGGGGATCGCCGGTGCCCATGTCCAGCAATCACTGTGTGAGGGGTGGGAGACACCCTGGACAGATATTCAGTCCATCACAGGGACACATAGAGACAAACAAGACAATCATTCACTCTCTCACTCACACCTAGGGACAATTTAGAGTTACCAATCAGCCTAACATAATTGAAAGAATTCAAAGAATTCAATATGGCCGCGCTCAGAGCAGTTGCAGCTTCACAGGCTCCTGTTACTATCCCAGTTTTTAGAAGTTTTGATATTGACTCTGTGCCTGACTCGGCACGATTTATGCGTGTGAACTATAGCCAAATCAAATTGATGAGAATAGGAGTGGATTTGCCATGAAATATAGCAGAAATCAGCAACAAACTCAAAACTATGCTCGGCAGAGTGCAGATCTTAAAGTCATCTACCTGGAAGCTGCAGCTGAGGCGTTCCAGTGTGCAGAAGAGGAAGCACTGCTCCTGGCTTAAGAGGAGAAGACGCCAGGCAGGTGTTATGGTGAGCCTAAGAGCTAATGCTAAAGCCGGAACACTCCCGATGCCGTCTCTCTTTCTGTCGAACATCCGCTCGTTGGACAACAAGATGGATTTGCTTAGACTGAGAGTGGGCGCCACAGAAGAGATGATGAAGTGTGCGGTGATTTGCCTCACGGAAACATGGATTACAAGTGAAATGCCGGATACAGTCTTCCAGCTGGATGACAGACTTTTTTTTCGAGCGGACCGCTGCAGCGAGCTAACGGGGAAATCACGGGGAGGCGGAGTGCGCATTTACGGGAGTAAAAGTTGGTGCACAAACTGTACTGTTGTAAAAAGCTCATGGTCGAAGGCTTTGGAGCAAATAGTGAAATGTTGGCTACATTATCTACTGCGCTAGTTCACAGTGACTTTCATCACAGTTGTTATCATTCCTCCTGATGCTAATGCTAATGAAACACTGTAGGAACTTCATGATATAAACAGCTCTTTGCAGAACACCCTGAGGCTCTTTACATGGTAGCCAGAGACTTTAATCATGTGAATCTAAAAGACTGTCTCCCAAGTTTTTACCAGCATGTGGGCATACCAACACGTGGAAACAACATGCTGGACAGTGTTTACACAAACATAAAAAGCCGAACCCCGCCCCCACCTAGGATTCTCTGATCACATCTCAATCTTAATGGTCCTTGCTTACCTCCCCACGCTGAGAAGCTCCAGACCGGTACAAAAGAAAGTTAAATGTTGGATCCAGGACATTGGCCCCATACTGAGAGATTGTTTTGATCGAACAGACTGGCAGGTTTTCAGAGAAGCTGCAGAAATGGAGGTTTGCTTGATCTGGACCAATACACATCCTCAGTTCTGGGTTACATTAGAACATGTACTGACACTGTCTCCACCATCAGATATGTTAAAAGCTAACCAAACAGAAAACCTTGTCTGAATGCAGAGGTGCACACCCTGCTGGAAGCCAGGAACACTGCCTTCAGGTCTGGAAACTCAGAGGAGCTGATTAGGACAAGGAAAGAGCTGGTCACTGGTATTAAAAAGGCCAAGGTCACATATTCACAGAGGATCGAGGGTCAGTTCACCTCACAGGACCCTCGGAGCATGTGGTGGGGCATTAAGTGCATAACAGATTATAAAGGAAGGAGTGAACAATGCCCCAAAGACCCATCTCTGCCTGATGCCCTCAACAAGTTCTATTCACGCATTGAAGACCCGAACAGACCACCCAGCACCAGACTCACCTCACCACCGGATGAAGAGCATCTCAGTGTGACCTCAGCCGAATTAAGGAGTACTTTCAGGAGGATTAATCTGCACAAGGCAACTGCCCAGCTAACATCCCTGGAAAAGTGTTGAAAGAATGTTCCGATCAGCTCTGCGAGGTGCTGGCAGACATCTTTAACATGTCACTTACCCTGGAGACAGTTCCCACCTGCCTGAAGACTGCCACCATCATCCCAGTCCCAAAAAGCTTTACAGTGACTGGTCTGAATGACTATCGGCCAGTGGCCCTCACCTCGATAGTCACTAAATGCTTCAAAAACTGGTCATGACTCACATCAAAACAACCATCAACACCAACGAGGACCCTCATCAGTATGCATACCATGCGAACCGATCAACAGAGGATGTCATCTCCTCTGTAGTCCATACTGCTCTCAACCACCTGGAGCAGAAAGACTCTTACGTCTGTATGTTCTTTGTGGACTTAACATCTGCCTTCAACATCATGATCCCTCAAACCCTGATGGACAGACTATTCACACTAGGACTAAGCCTCTCCATTTGCAACTGGGTACTAGACTTCTTAACAAACAGACCACAGTGAGGATCGACAACTTCTCCTCCTCCACCATAACCCTCAGCACTGGCTCTCCTCAGGAATGTGTGGTGAACCCCCTCCTGTTTACTCTGCTCACGTATGATTGTGCAGCTACCCATCCAGGCTGTCAAATTGTAAAGTTTGCAGATTATACAGTGGTGGTGGGATGCATCACAAACAATGATGAGTCCAGCTACAGGCAGGAGGTGGAACACCTAGAGAGCTTGTGCAAAGAGAATAACCTTCACATCAATGTGAAGAAGACAAAGGAGATGTTGTGGATTTGTGGACAGAAGGAACAAACACACCTACTCCCCCCTGAACATAAGAGGATCTGCAGTGGAAATGGTCTCTACCTACAAGTAGTTGAGTGTACACAAGAAAGACAACCTCATCTGGGGCAACAACACCACTAGCCTGATCAAGAAAGCTCATCAGAGACTCTACTTCCTCAGGCGGCTGAGAAGAGCTGGTCTGGGAAGCTCAGTCCTCACCTCCTTCTACAGGTGTGCAGTGGAGAGCATCCTGTGCTCCAGCATCAACATGTGGCGTAGAGGCTGCACAGCTGAAGAAAGAAAAGCTTTGCAGAGAGTGGTGAAGGCTGCACAGAAGTCTGTTGGAGTCAGCCTTCCCACCATGGTAAATGGTAAATGGATTGTACTTTTACAGCACCTTTCTATCTTATTTCAAGATATTCAAAGCACTTTACACTATGATCTGTGTCCTGTGACCATCACAGACATCTACACCTTCAGATTCAGGGAGAGGGCCAGCTGCATCATGAACGATCCCACTCACCCAGCGCACACATTTTTTGCCCCGCTCCACTCAGGCAGGAGGTTGAGGAGCATTAAGTCGAGTCGCAGCTTCACAGGCTCCCTGTGAACTCACTTTTTTGTTCCTGTTGCTTTTGTTTTAACTTTTTAATTTTCTGCACCTACACTGCACATCCACAGTACGGCTAAGACCGCGACACACTTGTGGAGTTTTGTGTGTTGCTGCCTTGCCATCGTGCCATCATGGTTCAGTCCTTCCAGCCTCGAGCTCAGACCTGTCATGGCATTTATCTCCATGACCCTCCATCTGCCTGCACGGACCGAACTCTACGGACCCGTTCAATTTCACGGGAAAACCTTGGATGTTCTCCATCTGCCAGATCCAGTTCTGGAGGGCAGTCTGGGTGGCAGCTGCTGCGTCATTGTTACCATCAAGCTGATGACGGGACCTGCTAACAAGATCAGCTAACAAGATCATGCCGCTACCGAACCATACCACTAACAGTACCGTGGTGCCAACGGGACCATGTTGCTAAGATAACCTCACTGTGATCAGAACCACTCTGCCAATAGGACCATGCTGCTGTAGATTTATTTATTTTTCACTTTTGGTGCCTTGTTTCTGTATTTTTGTTGAATGATTTGAATAAATCCTAGCTTATGTTAGTTTATCCTGATGCATGCTCAATAATCCAGGTAGAAAAATCCAAAAAAGTTCAATCTGGTCCTCTGGACATTCAGAAAAACAAAAAACAAAACAAAGCAAAAAAAATATAGAAACGTTTCGTCTCTCATCCAAGAGACTTCCTCAGTCTGAGGTGCTGTTTTCAGCTCAGTCTCTTAAATAGCACCTTCTCAGAGTGGATCAACCAATTTGCTGCTGACAACCAAAACCAGCTGATCACATGCTCAAGAAGGACCATCAGCCTAACAATGGGTCATTAGCACACTGATGGCTGTTTACTATTCACATAGGAGTCTGAGTGATACTAGCAATCACAGCATTGTAAGAGGGGGACAGTTGAACCCAGAGGCCTCCACCCCTGTTTAATGATGGACGGTTTCTTTTCACAAAGATGGCCTCCTTTACTCCTCTCTCAAACCATCGTTCCTCTCTGTCCAGGATGTGAACATCTTCATCCTTGAAAGAGTGACCGCTGGCCTGGAGATGAGTGTAGACCTCAGAGTCCTGGCCTGATGATGTTGATCTTTTGTGCTGGGCCATCCTTTTGGCCAGTGGCTGTTTAGTTTCCCCGATGTAAGACTGATCACAGCCCTCCTGACACTGAACAGCATACACAATATTACTCTGTTTGTGCCGGGGGACTGGATCTTTGGGATGAACCAGTCTTTGCCGTAATGTATTTTTGGGTTTAAAAGCCATTGGGACGTTATGTTTAGAAAATAAACGTCTCAGTTTCTCTGATACTCCCTCAACATACGGAATGACCACTGGTCTGGGTTCCTCCTTTTTACCTGATGGCTGACTGGAGTCCTGTTTGGGTTTCTTCTCTGCTTTCAGGAAGGCCCAGTTAGGATATCCACATTGCTCTAGAGCCTGTTTTGTGTAGGATTTCTCCTTCTGCCTGGCTCCCGAGTTAGTGGGGATGATGTCTGCTCTGTGATACAGAGTCCTGATGACTCCTAACTTGTGCTCCAAAGGGTGATGGGAGTCAAACTGCAAATACTGGTCTGTGTGGGTGGGTTTGCGGTACACCTCGGTTTGCAAATGTCCTCTATCAGAGACTGAGACCTCACAGTCCAAGAAAGCCAACTTGCCATTTTTTACATCTTCTCGTGTGAACTTGATGTATTTATCCACAGAGTTGATGTGGTCAGTAAAATGTTGGACTTCCTGAGATTTAATTTTAACCCAGGTGTCGTCAACATACCTGAACCAATGACTTGGTGATGTCCCTGAAAAGGACGTCAAGGCTCTCTTTTCTACCTCCTCCATGTACAGGTTGGCAACAATAGGAGAAACTGGAGACCCCATAGCACACCCATGTTTCTGCCTATAATATTGCTCCCCATATGTGAAGTAGGTTGACTGCAGGCACAGTTTCAAGAGTTGACACAGTTGTTCTGTGGAAAGCGTGGTCCTGCTGCTCAGAGTGGTGTCTGATTTTAATTTTAAACTGACCACCTCTACTGCATCATCAACAGGAATGCACGTAAAGAGTGATGTGACATCAAAAGAGACCATTGTTTCATCAGTCTCCATGATGACATCCCTCACCTTATCCACAAAGTCCATGGTGTTCTGTATGTGGTGTTCTGAGCTGCCAACTAAAGGGATGAGTACAGACGCCAGATATTTGGAAACATTGTAAGTGACAGAGTTAATCATGCTAACAATTGGTCTTAAAGGTACCCCTTGTTTGTGGATTTTAGGTAAGCCATACAGACTAGGTGTGGCCTCCCCTGGGTACAGTCTGTGGTACAGAATATGGTCAATAGCCTTGTCCTGCTCCAAATTTTTCAGGCAATCTATTAACTTCTTCTTGTAACCACTTCCTGGATCTCTTTTCAGAGGTTCATAAGTGGTCAAGTCACTAAGGAGTGTCATAACCTTCTCATGATAGTCTTTCTGGTTCAAAATCACTGTGCACCTTCCTTTGTCTGCTGGGAGAATGATGATGTTTTTGTCCTTGCTAAGAGTGGTGAGTGCGTCCCTCTCCTCTCTACTGATGTTGGAAGGTGGTGGTTTGGCATTGCTGAGGCAGGCTGAAACTTTGATTCTGAGCTGTTCTGCTTCACCCTCTTTCATTTTGTTGTTGCGGATGGCTGATTCTGTGGCTGTGATCATCTCCACCAGAGGAATTCTACTTGGTGCAACCGCAAAGTTCAGTCCCCTGGCAAGAATCTCTGTCTCCAGCTGGGTGAGCTGTCTGTCAGATAAATTCTTCACCCACTTTTCTGTCTCCCTGGCATGTAATTGACTACTGGAGTGTTGTCCTACACTGAATGTGTTGTTATTGGAATAATGATGGTGTTGATGAGTTATTAGTAAGTTAAACTTATTTTGTTGTCGAGTCTTGGACTTGACATGCTGTGCTAAGCGTGCCTGATCTGTACAGTCCAACACTTGCTGAAGTGTGGTCTGATCTAGACACATAGTTAGTTTCTGTTTAATGTGCTCTTCTTTGGCCTTCAAGGCCTCAATAGTAAAATAGGTCTGTCTCACCCGTTCATTCAGCAGCTGGGTCTGTGCCTTCTGAAGGATCTTGCTTGCCCGGTGCCCGCTGACCGAAGATTTTAGTTCCAGGTTCTTGGGAATGACGCCACTTTGTCGACATCTGAGGTTGAATCGCAAGTGGTTCCTGTAGTCTGCCCTCTTCCTTGCTGTTTTCTCAAACTCTCTTACTAGTTTGAGGCAATCCTGGCCAAAGTGATTCAAAATATCAGCTGGTTTTGGTTGTCAGCAGCAAACTGGTTGATCCACTCTGAGAAGGTGCTGTTTAAGAGACTGAGCTGAAAACAGCACCTCAGACTGAGGAAGTCTCTTGGATGAGAGACGAAACGTTTCTACATTTTTTTGTTGATGTGCTTTGTTTTGTTTTTTGTGAATGTCCAGAGGACCAGATTTAACTTTTTTAGATTTTTCTACCTGGATTATTGAGCATGCATCAGGATATTTACTATATTCATGCTTTTTTTTTTTTTCTGTAAGGACACAACTTTACTTTTTTATGTGTTGAAATAGCACATTAAAAGCAAACATCATTGACTCATTTGTTTACATGGATGCTTCAGAGTTCACATTTGTTGTTTTGATCTACTAGATACAAGTGCATGAACAGGTTCTTATCGTTGAGCTGAATAGGTACTGGTGATCCTCTGTGATTAATAATACTTGAGATTTGATAATGATAGAAACTGTGTTTTACTCAGTGTTTTATGCACTACTCAAAACTGGTGACCCCCCCCCCCCCCCCAGCCACCCAAAATAACATAAACTGATTAATGATTGCTTCTAACATTAAAAGTCAGCTCTGGCACTTCCCACAAAAAGCACCTCGCTTCGTGGTTTGTATTGTGTTTTAGATGTTTGCTTCTTACAGTTTTGACACATACATTTTTTTTGGTCTGGTATATATTGAGTTAGAAACATTCTCTTTCTCTCCATCAAGTGTTGCAGCTTATTTAAAACACTGCTGTGACTGAGTGGTTAGAGCAGTCGTCCTCCAATGCGAGAGTTGGGGGTTCGAATCCACCACATGTCCAAGTGTCCCTGGGCAAGACACTAAACACCTCATAGCCTCTGATGTGTGTCCCATCGGTGTATGAATGTGATAAAGCTCTGATTAGTCTCTTTAGAATGATTTGTTCAATTAGCTTTGTAGAGGTCTAGTAGAGTGCTGTATGAACGGGTAAATGAGGCACAGATTGTGTTGTAAAGTGCTTTGAGTGTCTTGAAATAAGATAGAAAGGTGCTATATAAGTACAGTCCATTTACCATTTACAGTATTAAAAAGTTGCTCCATAAACTTCACACATAAGGCTCTCTTCAATAATCTGCCTTTTAGTGAATAAACAAGTAATAAACAACTAATCAGCTGTTATCAGTATTGGCTAAGTTGTGAAAGGCTGTGATATCCAGAAAAGTCACCTTTATATTCAAATGTTTGAAAAAGAAACAAAAAGCTACTGGTAACACAACATGCTTGGCTATATTTCCAAGAAAAATATTAGAAAATCAGCTCCATCTTGATACGCAGTGTTTATTCCTTCATATCAGAACATTAGTCATGGTTGTGGCAGAAACCACGGATCACTCCTCTGAACAGTTGTGTGAATAACACAGGGAGTGCATTAGTGGTCTGAGTTCATCAGTTTGTGTTAGTTGCATTTATGTCCTCTTGTGCACAACAACCCATTAATACAAGAATTTTTCTCTTTACATCAAATTAGATTTTTTAGTACAACCTTGAAATATGCTTCAGAAACATTGATATAATAAAACATTATACTTTTTGTGCTCAGACTGCATGCAGTTTACTGAATCTGCTTTGCCAAAAAACACCAAGTCTTAACTTTTATGATTTTCACAAGTTTATCTTCTAAATACTGCTGTTCCCTCTTCAGGGGTCGTCACAGCGAGTCATCCTTCTCCATCTCACTCTTCCTCTGCATCCTCTGACCTCACTCCAACTACCTCCATGCCCTCTCTAACTGCATCCAT
>NC_056505.1:40067649-40072148 GCF_014905685.2 Nematolebias whitei | reverse complement strand
AGAGTCAGGGTGGCTTCTGGGTAATACCAGATGGCTAGGCCTCAGACTGACGAAGCCTCTTGGACGAGGGGCGAAACGTGTCTTTTTAAATATATTTATACTTTTGTATTTAGGCAACTTGGGTCTAATTATTTTGCAGGTTCATAGCTGTAGAAACGAAGCTAACAACCCAGCACAAACTGAGCCAGATGGATATATGCACTTTTTATATATAGATCATTTGTATTGTTCTTTATCACTCCTGTTGTTGTTGTTGTTGCAATTCAAGGTTGTGCAATATTAGTTTCTGGCTGTCATCCATCCATCCATCCATCCATCTTTACCTGCTGTCTGTTATTTGTTATAGATATTTTATTTATTAAAGTATTATCATAAGCATTGTTGTAGAATGTAGGCCTTATTAATTCATTTTTCATGCACACGCAGTTGTATTCTGTGGTGTAGTGCGGGTGACGTTAAATTGCTCCATCAGCGACAGCATGACTCAGCTTAATTTTGCACGACTTTCTTTTATATCTAAATTAAAATAGCCTTCTTCTATACTTTTCCAAATAATTTCACTCTAAATTAATATATACACACACACACACACACACATATATATATATATATATATATATATATATATATATATATATATATATATATATATATATAAAAAATACATAATTTCATTATAAAATATTTTTGTTCATCTGTATAATAGCCTATCTTTAGAGTTGATTTTATTAGGCTATTTGTTTTGAATGTTAATATCCATTTAGTGACTTGTTCATAAAAAATAATTCTTATATCTTCCTTTCTATCCGTTTTTAAAACTATCATGTCAAACTGATTTGCTTACAAAAGCAGTAAAAGCTTAATAAAAAAAAAAAAGTGTTTTTTTTTGGGGGGGGGGGGGGTGTTTTCCCTGTAATTTGGGCGGCTGTGGCTGAGTGGTTAGAGCAGTCGTCCACCAATGCGTGAGTTGGGGGTTTGAATCCACCAGCAGTCACATGTCGAAGTGTCCCTGGGCAAGACACTGAACCCCTCATAGCCTCTGATGTGTATCCCATTGGTGTTTGAATGTGATAAAGCTCTGATTAGTCTCTTTAGAATGATTTGTTCAATTAGCTTTGTAGAGATCTAGTAGAGTGCTGTATGAACGGGTAAATGAGGACACAGATTGTAGTGTAAAGTACTATGAGTATCTTGAAATAAGATAGAAAGGCGCTATATAAGTACAGTCCATTTAATTACCGGTAATCCGTTCGGTCCAGTGGTGCTCTGGTGGGGGGGGGCACACTACGGGCTCGGTCCAGGCCGGGTCAGATTTTTTAGGCCCGAATGCAACCCTAATAACCAGACCCAAAGTTGTATTCACGTCACCAGGTCTCTGCTCTTTAAAGGGTCAGCTCTCAGAAATGTTTGGGGGATCTCTCAGATGTTGTGACTCCCCTCTGACGTAAATAAATTCCAGCTCAACATTTACACACAGGTGGCTCTCAAGGAAAAGTTATTTTCTGAAAAACAGAACAAAGAAGTTTGTTTAAACTTATATTTCACATGATTTCATTAAAATGATTGCAAACAATACTCAAAATTATTCATGTTCATATGGGTCATTATCAGATAAAACAAACTTGATTAATGAGGTTTTTTTTTTCTTAAAAGCATAAAAAAAGAGTAAACATTAGTCAGACTGTAGCTGACTGAGTCCAAGGACAGTGAGTGCGTGAAAATATGAGACATTATTCAAGTTGAAAGTAACTTTAAGAAAACTGCTCATGATGTGTCTGGAAGACAACCCAAGTGTCAGAGGTCATAGTCATGGAAGCACATCTTCATGGTACATATTGAACTTTCTTCTGTTTAGATACAGCCACACACCAAACTGGAAGTTGGCACATTGCTTATTTTTTAAGCTATTGAGTTCACAACATGCATGGATGGATGGTCTTTATGTCTTCACATTTGGACACAGGACAAAAAGACTGTTGGTAAAGCAGACGAAGAAAAAAAAATGGACCGGTTTGTGTAAGTACTGTGTGAGTAAATTTGCTGCATTTGGATAACTTATTCCATAACTCTCTGTATGTTATTTTAATTTTATTTTTTTATTTAACCAGGATTGAGTCATTGAACCCCCCAAATTTTTTTTTATATGTTTTATGTAACATAACTTACAACCAGGGGCAGAAAGAGGCATTAGCTATGTACTATGAGCATTGTTGATGTATCATTTAGGGACAAGGACACAAAAACGTCTCCAAATTCTTGGTAAAAAAAATTCACTCAAACCTTGTTTCTTCCTGTTTTTAAATAGACCTTTTAAAAAAGTGACACCTGTGGCAGCCAGCACGGTGACGCAACTGGTAGAGCTGCTGCCTCTCAGCGAGCAGGTTACTCTGGTTTAAATCCCGGTCCAAGGGCCTTTCTGGGTGAAGTTTGCATGTTCTCTCCGTGCATGCGTGGGTTTTCTCCGGGTACCCTGGTTTCCTCACAGACCAAAAACATACATGTTAGGCTGATTGGTAACTTTAAATTGGCCTTAGGTGCGAGTGAGAGAGTGAATGTTTGTTTGTCTTGTTTGTTTCTGTGTCCCTGTGATGGAATGGAGACCTGTCCAGGGTGTCCCCCACCTCTTGCACAGTGTTGGCTGGACATGGACACCAGTGACCCCTGCGACCCAAAAAGGGAGAAGCAGGTAAAGATAATGGATGGATGAATGGATGGATGGATACCTATAGCTGCAATAAAAACTGTAGAACTCTAAGTGGAACAAGATGGTGCAGCTGAACTAGAAACACAACCGTGTGTCTGCACAGATCATTGATGACAATTCTGGTTTCCAGCTTAGGTCCTCCACTATTTAACAAATGCATCATAAATTTGTTTTGTTTTATCATTCATCAACCATATTATAAAATAAAAGTGTAATATGACATTGAAAATAAGTTAAGCTAGGTTAATTATTTACACAAAGTAATACACAATTTTATATTAAAACGTTGCAGATGAAATCAGTAATAGACTAGAATTTATCTTCTCAAGCATTTGTTTATTCAGGTTGAAGATAATTACAGCACAAACAATGACAGTGAGTGTGCAAGTAAATGCCAGGATGGGGATCTATGTCACAATTATTTAAATTTAAATATGTTACTTAATATTGTTGCTTGTGGTGAATAATGTTATGATTGTGTATATGTATGTAGGTGGTGGGCCGGGCGGCATGGTGGTGAGTTGGTAGAGCTGCCGCCTCTCAGCGAGAAGGTTGCTGGATCAAATCTCGACTGGGTGCATTTCTGGGTGGAGTTTGCATGTTCTCTCCGTGCTGTGTTGGTTTTCTCCGGGTACTCCGGTTTCCTCCCACAGACCAAAAACATGCATGTTAGACTGATCGGTGACTCTAAATTGTCCCAAAGTGAGAGAGAGAGTGAATGGTTGTTTGTCTTGTTTGCGTCTGTGTCCCTGTGATGGACTGGAGACCCGTCCAGGCCCACCTCTTGCGCAGTGATGGTTGGATATGGGCACCAGTGACCCCCGTGATCCAAAAAAAAGAAAACGTGGCTAAAAGATAATGGATGGATGAATGGAAGGTGGTGGGCCTGGCAGAAAGTCCAGGGCTGTCTTTTTGCTCTAGTTTTCCCTCAGATGTTGATGCCACAACTTATTCTGATAAGTACAAATTCTCTATGTATTCATTTTTGCTTCAAAACAAATTATTTTACTTTTTAAGTTAATTTAGTTTTTATAAATTGAAATAAGTAATATTTTTTATTATGTAGTCCTAAATGGGTGCATTTATCAAAGTATGAGGGGCATCATTGTGCAGTTCAAGGTAAATGTCCATATAAGGACTTAATCTCTATTCCTTAGTGACTGATCATAATAGGATACTTACTGACTGATAATGATTTTTGGCCACTATTATCATTTGAGTGAGATCAAAGATTAAAATTAGCCCAATTTTTTCTCCTTAAAGTGACATAAGTGTTAACCTGGGTGATTTCCAGCCATTCCTGCAAGAGTTCATCTATGCACACCATTTGTTGTATTCCACTGGGTCAAATTGGTGAGGAGATATGGTATAAATATTACTCCATAAACACCGCCCCTTAAAGCACTTATCTCTCACTCAGGTTAGTATATAGAAACTTGTTCAGCATCATAATTCATCTGAACATGAAATATTTCATTACGTGTAACCATTTCAGCCCTTTTTAAACATATTCACTGTTATGAATACCCATATTTCTACAACTACAGCAAAACCCTTTTTAAATTAACATTATTGACTAAACTAAGTGCTTGTGTAATTGTTAATGGAAGGTCAATGTTAAAGTCTCAAGGTAAGGTGAAAGCTTTAAAACCCATTTATTGATTTTACACCCCAGTAAGTGATTTGAGACATGATTATATATATTCTTTACTAAGGACATTTTGTGAATATTTTCCACTGCTGTATACTTTTACCAGTCTTAAAGAATTCAGGAAAAAATACATTATATACCTGT
>NC_056505.1:40059913-40067549 GCF_014905685.2 Nematolebias whitei | reverse complement strand
GAGGGGCGAAACGTTTCTTTTTAACAAAAAAAACGAAGTCCAGATGACATGATTCAACCTTTTTTGTTGTTATATACCTGGATGACTGAGAAAACAAACTTTGTATATTTAAAAAGCTATCAAGAAGTTATTGTGTGTTCTACTGCATGGTTTGTCATGTAAAAACAATATTGAGCTAGAGAGCAGTCCTCCGCTGTGCGCGGCCAGCTGAGAGCCGCACGGACCTAAGTGAGCATGCACCTGACATGCATCAGCACTGCAGGTGTTATCATTATAAGTTTGTTAAAATTAGGCCACAGGAAAAGTGCTGCTCCACAGAGAGAAAGGAGCGGATTCATTCAAAATATGCGCCATGTAAACAGCCCCTAAATCGTGAATAATGATTCTGCGCTCCAGTACTTCTGCATGTGGCACACAAATGCGAGCTCATAAAAGTGTGAGGACTGTGTTGCTCTAGTTTCTCAGATGCAAACAAGGTTGATAGTGGGATATTTGTCACCCTCCAGTTCTCTCTGTGCATGGTAAAACAGTTCTAAGAATGTGACTAAAAAGCCCAACATGTCGGGGGAGATTTTGTCCATGCGCTCCTGCTCTCCGCGAGCATCTCCTCACACAGCTCGTTGTAATGTATTGCACTGACTTGAGACAGTGCTGAATTTTTTTTTTTCATTCATTCAACCTTTATTTAGACAGGTAAATCCCATTGAGCCTGGAGGACTCATTTACAAGAGAGACCTGATTTCAACAAAGAATGATGACAACAATGGAAAACAGCAACAACAATAGATAGTCATAAAAAGGCATACAGATTAAAAAAAAAAAAAAACTTTTTTTTACAAATAAGATGGCAAAAAAATAACAAAAACAGCAGATTATAAGGCAAATGTAGAAAACTAAAAACAGGAACATGTCTGCATTGGTCCCTGCCAGGAGTCCAACAGATTCTTAAAGCCACTTAGAGAGGTCAAGGTCGAGAGCTTCAGATCTTTTTGTAAGATATTCCAGGAAACAGGAGCGGAGTAGGAGAAGGCCCTTTTGCCAAGTTCAGTCTGAGGGAACGCTGCATGTAATAATGTCCTGAGAGCGCACGCTGTAGCTGCACTCATGTAGAGACATGTAGGAGGAGATATATTAAGGCAACAGACCAAGAAGAAAGATGAAAATGTACCAGTGACAGAGTCTGCGTGAAGTTAATGATGTCCAGTTAACTAGTCAATACAGGGTGCAGTGGTGAGTACGATAATCACAGCCAGTTATGAATCTTAGTGCACCATGATAGACAGCATCCAACATCTGTTGGGTGCTTGTAGGAGCGTTCATGTAAATAATGTCACCGTAATCAATGAAGGGAAGGAAAGTCACAGATACAAGGCGTTTTCTAGCATTCAGGGTTAGACAGGATCTGTTTAAAAAAAAAAAAAAAAAAAAGTTTAACTTTTAGTTTCTTTATTAGATTTTCCACATGGCACTTAAAAGAGAGATGCAAGTCGACCAAGATACACAGATATTTATAGGAATCAACAAACTCCATGGGGACATCATTTGAGGATGAAATCATAGTAAGAACTGCTGGGACCGACTTCCTGTTAGAAAAAAAGCATCCCTTTGGTTTTGTCGGCATTTAGTACAAGTTTGAGGAGGAACAAATCAGACTGGATGATGTCACATGCGGATTGCAAAAGCTGGAAAGCCTTATCAATTGTTTTAGCTCGACAATAAACAACTGTGTCATCAGCATAGAAATGTAAGGATGCATCAGGGATGCTCTGACCTACATTATCTATGTATATTGTAGTGAGGGTGGGTCCTAAGACCGAGCCTTGTGGTACACCATTGTTGACTGTTAAATAACTGGAGGAAGTATCATTATGTTGAACACATTGCCTCCGATCTGAGAGATAGTTAAAGAACCATCCAATGGTGTGTTCTGAGAAACCGATTTCTATGAGCTTATGACACAAGATGTTATGATCCACAGTGTCAAAAGCTTTAGACAGGCTCAAGAAAAGTGCAGCACAATAATCCTTAGCATTATCCTGATGCATGCTCAATAATCCAGGTAAAACAATCTAAAAAAGTTCAATCTGGTCATTTGGCCATTCAAAAAAACAAAACAAAGCAAAACAACAAAAAAAAATGTAGAAACGTTTTGTCTTTCATCATAAAGACTTCATCAGTCTGAGGTGCTGTACTTAGCTCAATCTTATAAATAGCACATTCTCAGAGTGGATCAACCAGTTTGCTGCTGACAACCAAAACCAGCTGCTCACATGATCAAGAAGGACCATCAGCCTAACAATGGATCATTAGCACACTGATGGCTGTTTACTATTCACAGAGGGCTGAGTGATACTAGCAATGACAGCATTGCAAGAGGGGGACAGTTCAACACGGAGGCCTCCACCCCTGTTTAATGATGGACAATTTCTTTTCACAAAAATGGCCTCCTTTACTCCTCTCTCAAACCATCATTCCTCTCTATCCAGGTGCTATTTATAAGATTAAGCTGAATACAGCACCTCAGACTGAGGAAGTCTTTCGAATAAAAGACGAAGCATTTCTACAATTTTTTTGTTGTTTTGCTTTTTTTTTTTTTGAATGTCGAGAGGATCAGATTACATTTTTTTAGATTTTTCTACCTGGATTATTGAGCATGCATCAGGATATTTTGAACCACTTTGGCCAGGATTGCCTCAAACTAGTTAGATAGTTTGAGAAAACAGCAAGGAAGAGGGCAGACTACAAGAACCACTTGCGAGTCAACCTCAGATGTCGACAAAGAGGCATCATTCCCAAGATCCTGGAACTAAAATCTTCGGTCAGCAGGCACCGGGCAAGCAAAATCTTTCAGAAGGCACAGACCCAGATGCTGAATGAACGGGTGAGACAGACCAATTTTACTATTGATGGGTTCAGGTATGTTGATGACACCTGGGTTAAAATTAAATCTCAGGAAGTCCAACATTTTACTGATCACATCAACTCTGTGGATAAATACATCAAGTTCACACAAGAGGTCTCAGTTTCTGATAGAGGACATTTGCAAACTGAGGTGTACCACAAACCCACCCACACAGAGCAGTATTTGCAGATTGACTCCCATCACCCTTTGGAGCACAAGTTATGAGTCATCAGGACTCTGAAACATAGAGCAGACAACGTCCCAACTAACTCAGGAGCCAGGCAGAAGGAGAAATCCCACACAAGACAGGCTCTAGAGCAATGTGGATATTGTTGTGGATAGAATACCACGTCGTGTTCAAAACGGCGGAGGCGTCGCCCTTCGTATAAAAGATTTATTTGACACAACATGGGTTACAGATATTCAGAGACAAACAATTACATTAATAAGATATATGCATATAAATGGAGCATTAAGAACAAACCGCCTCGTGCGTGCCTCCCTGAAAATGCTCAGTGCGCGTGCGTCATTCCCGGCCTTTTATCCCCGTTTGAGAAGGCTAGCTTCCTGATTGGTTCAGCTTCTGTCGCTATGGTTACGACTTAGCCCGCCCCCTCAAGGACGTTACGTCTATATTTCAGATAAGTTTTGGTTCACTGAAATCGGCTTTTGTTTAAAGTTTAACTTGCTATTATACTTTAGGGATATAAAATGATTCGTGTCTAAATTGTTTATGCGTAATAATTAATAACTATTAATTATTACCTACCTCCTGGGTGTTAATTCAATATCTGTTGGAGGTCTGGTGATTCTGTTTTTTAAGGCAGATTCATCTTAGTTTCTGTGTCTGCGTTTAAAACTGTTAACACCGTTTGTTTAACGTGATTATACCTTAGTGATAACACTGATTTGAAATAGTTGTTTATTTCTAGGAATAATTATATTATCTAACTTATGTTCGTGTTTTTATTTGGATCATGGTTATACTCTTAATTTGATTTTACTTAGTCAACCTATAGTCTAAATTAAAGAGCTGTTCTAGCTTTATTTATGTTAATCAGTCTGCTCTCTGGCCTGATTTGATTGCTTGTAATTTATCAAATGTGAACTTGTAAAATTATCTTTAGCTACTATGAGATTATATTTAAAGGTCAACTAGTTAGAATTAGCAAACATTTTCTATAAACATAGTTCAACCTTGGAAGAAAGACACACACACACTTTATATGACCTGACATTTGAGTGCTTGATAGGAATTATAAAAAGGTATAAAATATTAAATCCAACAATATCCTAACTGGGCCTTCCTGAAAGCAGAGAAGAAACCCAAACAGGACTCCAGTCAGCCATCAGGTGAAAAGGAGCAACCCAGACCAAGACCAGTGGCGATTCCGTATGTTGAGGGAGTATCAGAGAAACCGAGACGTTTATTTCCTAAACACAATGTCCCAGTGGCTTTTAAACCCCAAAATACATTACGGCAAAGACCGGCCCATCCCAAAGATCCAGTACCCCGGCACAAACAGAGTAATATTGTGTATGCTGTTCAGTGTCAGGAGGGCTGTGATCAGTCTTACATCGGGGAAACTAAAGAGCCACTGGCCAAAAGGATTGAGGCATTTCAGCTGCTGCTGCTGCTGCTGCTGCTGTGTTCTTTTTTTTTCTCCCTGATTGGTTGGCAGCACTAATCATACTCACCTGCTACAGATGACTCATCTGCTCACTGGCTTTATGAGGATTCACTGTGGATAAGGACTTCGCTGAAGTAACGCTTATGTTTGGTAAAAGCAGCTCAGCCTGAACTTAGTCTTAGTTATCTGTGCCTGTTAATGTTTGTTTGTTTGTTTATTTACCTGCCTCCAGAGTGGAACTCCCTGAGCCTCCTGAGAAACACTCCCCTGAGATCTGAGAGCAACTCACCTGAGACCATCTGCACGCTGCCTGTCTGCCTCCTCCACAAACCTGTAAATATTCACCAGGACACCTGTACCTGTAAATACACCTGGAACCTGGAAACTCACCTTCAGAGCTGAAGACTCTGCACCCACCTGTAAGAAGACATTACTCTCCATCTTACCTGACGAATCTGCTCCACAGAAAACTAATCCTCGTTCTTACCACTTTCAGATCCCGACCCCATCCTTCCCTGGTTTAAATAAACATATTTTTATAAACTTTTCTGAGCCTGCTGTTGTACCCACATTGACCTCGTTTAAAACCTGATAGTTTGCTTCAGCCAAGCAACATGTCTGTGGATAAATCTGGCAACACTCAGACTGCGAGCTCTACACAAGTTTATGAGGGTAAGTTTGCTGAACTTGATCAAATGTATCAACATCTTTACCAACTTCAACAAAATACCACCGCCATTTTAAATCAAGTTTCTCACAGAGTAGCTGCCTTAGACAGCAAGATAATTAACTTAATTCCTGCCACTCCTGCTAACCCACCTTCTGTTCCCAGCCTTTCTCCAAGTCCTGTGTTGCCATTCAGAGAACCAGATCTGAGACCTTCTGAACATTTTGAAGGTAATATCAGTCAAGGTGGGGGATTTTTGCTCCAATGCAACTTGGCCTTCGCTCGCTCCCCATCACTGTTTCCGAATGATTACGCTAAAATAACTTACATTGTTTCAGCATCAAAGGGAAAAGCTCTCCGTTGGGCCCAAGTGTTTCTAACTACCCATTCTCCTGATTCTCTAACTTCTCAAGCTTTCATTCAAGAATTCCAACGTGTATTCGACCATCCACTCCACCAGGAGGCAACCGCAAAACAACTATTATCACTACGACAAGGAAGTAAGTCGGCAGCCGATCACTCTGTGGACTTTCGTATTGTGGCTGAGGAGGCGGGATGGGACGAACTAGCATTAAGAGGTACATAGATTAATTCTTTAAATGAGAATATAAAGGACCAGCTTGCCTCCCGGGATGAACCCGGGAGCTTGGATGAATTAATCACTCTCTCTATCCCCATCGACAACAGAATAAAGGAACGTAGAAAGGAAAGAAACTACGTTACCCATAATCCTCAGCATGTTTTTTTTCGGTCAACCGAGAATAACAACACCAGATCTTCCTCATCGTCCGAGCCTGAACCGATGCAGGTGGGGAGGACCCGACTATCTCCTGAGGAAAGACAGAGACGATATGCCACGAAGGTCTGCATTTACTGCGGTAACAAGGGACACTTTGTCGCCACTTGTCCTGTACGGGGAAACGGACCGGACCGGCTCGGCAGTAAAACAGGGGACGCCGCCGAGTTCATCCCAAATCTCCCCTGCCTCGCTTCTGTCTGTACCTGCTACCATATTTCATGATCAAATTAAATTGCCCATTTCTGCTCTTATCGATTCTGGTGCAGAACAAAGTCTGATCTCCAGAGACATAGTGGAACAACTCCAACTCCCCACGGTACCACTCACCTCATCTCGCTCCATCACAGGGCTAACTGGACAACATCTTGCCTAAATCATTCACAAGGTCTCGGATCTTCACGTTGTTGTCTCTGGCAATCATCATGAGCTGGGTGAGTTTCTTGTCTTTGATTCACCCATATCTCAGTTAATTTTTGGGTATCCCTGGCTCACCAAACACAACCCCATTTTTAATTGGTCAGAACGTCGTTTAGAGAGTTAGAGCAAGGATTGTTTAATGTCCTGTCTTAAAACGGCTGTCTCTACTCCCGTTAAAGGGAGGGAACCCCCCGATGATATCGATTTAACTAAGGTTCCCCAGTTTACCATAGCCTGGCCCACGTTTTCAGTAAGAGTAAAGCCTTGACACTACCCTTGCACAGACCTTACGACTGTGCTATTGAACTCCTTTCTGATGCTACATTTCCATCCAGTCTGTTATATAACCTTTCAGGCCCCGAAAAGGAGTCTATGAAAGATTACATCGAAGACTCCTTAGCATCCGGCATAATCCGCCCTTCCATTTCCCCACTAGGGGCAGGGTTTTTTTTTTTTGTGGACAAGAAAGATAAGATCCTCAGACCCTGTATTGATTATCGAGGATTAAATGCAATCACTGTAAAGAATAAATACCCCCTTCCACTAATTGATTCAGTTCACGATCAGCTCCATTCTGCAACCATATTCACCAAGCTAGACTTATGCAATGCGTACCATTTGGTAAGAATAAAGGAGGGGGACGAATGGAAGACTGCTTTTAAGACCCCCCTTGGACACTTTGAATATTTGGTGATGCCTTTCGGACTCACAAATGCACCCGCTGATTTCCAGGCTCTCATTAATGATGTCCTACGAGATTTTTTGGATGACTTTGTTTTTGTCTACTTAGATGATATTTTGATCTACTCCCGTGATGAAAGAGTACATGTTAACCATGTTAAGGCTGTACTACAGTGTTTGTATGAGAATCAACTATTTGTAAAAGCCGAAAAGTGATTTTCATGTAGCCTCTGTCCCCTTCTTGGGTTTCATTTTGGAGAAGGGACAGTTTCGTGCTGACCAGAGAAGGTCCGAGCTGTCACTGACTGGCCAGTCCCTAAAGACCACAAACAACTCCAGCGGTTCCTGGGCTTCGCCAACTTCTATAGACGGTTCATTCAAGATTACAGCCGGATTGCTGCTTCCCTCACTCAACTCACCTCCACATTAAAAACCTTTTGTTGGACTCCTGAGGCAGACACAGCGTTTGGTGAATTGAAAGCTCGTTTCTCCTCTGTAAGGAACTCTCGTGAGGGTTTGGACCAAGATCACAACACAAC
>NC_056505.1:40058786-40059813 GCF_014905685.2 Nematolebias whitei | reverse complement strand
ATATATATATATATATATATTATTTTTTTTTTATATATATATATATATGTATATATATATATATATATGTATATATACATATAAATGAAAAAAGTAAATACATTATAGAAAAACTATATAAATAAAAGTGTGTATATATACAGTATATAATTCCATCCATCGATCCATTTTCTTCTGCTTATCCGGGGTCGGGACACGGGGGTAGCAGCTTAAAGTAGGGAGGCCCAGACTTCCCTCTCCGGAGCCACTTGGGCCAGCTCCTCCAGGGGAATCCCAAGGCATTCCCAGGCCAGCTGAGAAACATAGTCCCTCCAGCGTGTCCTGGGTCTTCCTCTGGTTCTCCTCCCAGTGGGATGTGCCCAGAACACCTCACCAGGGAGGCGTCCAGAAGACATCCTAACAAGATGCCCGAGCCACATCAACTGGCTCCTCTCAATGTGTAGAATTAGCGGCTGTACTCTGAGTCTCTCCCGGATGACCAAGCTTCTCACCCTATCTCTATGGAAGAGCCCAGACACCCTGCGGAGAAAACTTATTTTGGCCGCCTGTGCCAGTGATCTCGTTCTTTTGGTCACAACCAAAAGTTCATGACCATAGATGAGGGTAGGAACATAGATCACCGGTAAATTGAGAGCTTTGCCTTTTGACTCAGCCCTCTCTTCACCACTATAGACCTGTACAGCACCCGCTTCACTGCCGACGCTACACCTATCCACCTATCTATCTCAAGCTCCATTTTTCCCTCATTCGTGAACAAGACCCCGAGATACTTGAACTCCTCCACCTGGGGCAGGACCTCCTCCCCAACACGGAGAGGGCACTCTACACTTTTCCGGCTCAAGACCATGGCCTCAGATTTGGAGAAACTGATCCTCATCTCGGCTGCGTCACACTCGGCTGCGAATCTCTCCAGCAAAAGCTGTAGATCACAACTTGATGAAGCCAATAGGACAACATAATCTGCAAAAAACAGAGAATCGATCCTAAGGCCACCAAAACGGATCCCCTCAACACCTTGGCTGCGCCT
>NC_056505.1:40056045-40058686 GCF_014905685.2 Nematolebias whitei | reverse complement strand
ATCCTAAGGCCACCAAAACGGATCCCCTCAACACCTTGGCTGCGCCTAGAAATTCTGTCCATAAAAGTTATGAACAGAATCGGTGACAAAGGACAAACTTGGCAGAGGCCATCTCTCAATGGGAACAAGCCCGACTTACTGCCAGCAATGCAGACCAAGCTCTGACACTGGTCGTACAGGGACCTAACAGCCCATATCAAAGGGCCTGGTACCCCACACTCCCAGAGTACCCCCCACAGGGTTCCCTGAGGGACGCGGTCGAATGCCTTCTCCAAGTCCACAAAGGACATGTAGACTGGTTGGACAAACTCCCACACAACCTCCTGGACCCTGCTGAGGGTGTACAGCTGGTCCAGTGTTCTACGACCAGGATGAAAATCGCACTCCTCCTCCTGAATCCGAGGTTCGACTATCTGACGGACCCTCCTCTCCAGAACCCCTGAATAGACCTTACCAGGGAGGCTTAAGAGCATGATCCCCCTGTAGTTGGAACACACTCTACGGTCCCCCTTTTTGAATAGGGGGACCACCACCCCAGTTTTCCAATCCAGGGGCACTGCCACGATGTCCACGCAATATTGCAGAGTCATGTTAGCCAACACAACCCCACAATATCCAGAGCCCTAAGGAAATTGGGACAAATCTCATCCACCCCTGGGGCCTGCCACCGTGGAACTTTTTAACCACCTCAGTGATATCAGCACCAGAGATTGGAGAGCCCACCCCAAAGTCTCCAGGCTCCGCTTCCTCAATGGAAGACATGCTGGTGGGATTGAGGAGGTCTTCGAAGTATTCTGCCCACCGACCCACGACATCCCGAGATGAGGTCAGTAGCACACCACCTCCACTATAAATAGTGTTGGTGGCATACTGCTTTACCCCCCTGAGACGCCAGATGGTAGGCCAGAATTGACTCGAAGCCGTACGGAAGTCATTCTCCATGGCCTCTCTGAATTACAGTGACTGCACAAGTTGCATGCCGCTTGGACTGCCGGTACCCATCAGCTGCTTCCAGGGTTCCACAGGCCAAAAAATCCCGATAGGACTCCTTCTTCAGCCTGACAGCATCCCTCACTGCCGGTGTCCACCACCGGGTTCGAGGGTTACCGCCGCGACAGGCACGACAACCTTGTGGCCACAGCTCAGATAAGCTGCCTCGACAATAGAGGTGTGGAACATGGCCCACTCTGACTCGTTTTTTTTTTTCATTCTCATTTACCTTTATTTATACAGGTAGTCTCATTGAGCCATGATAACTAATTTTCAAGAGAGACCTATTCAGGGAGCAGATGGGGGTTAAGGGCCTAGCTCATGGGCCCAGAGTGGGGCAAATGAGAGTGGGAGAAAGTGTGGGTGCTTCACCTACCCCACCCACATTTTTGATGTTGTCTGTACCGGGGCGTGAACCGGTGATCTTCCGATCACAAGCCCACCTCTCTAACCTCTGCGCCACCACTCAATGTCAATGTCCCCCACCTCCCCCGGAGCGTGTTCGCAGCTCTCCCAAATGTGGGAGTTAAAGCTCCGTCTCACCGGAGACTCTGTCAGACGTTCCCAGCAGATCCTCCCAATATGTTTGGGTCTGCCCAGTCTGACCGGCATCCTCCCCCACCATCGGAGCTGACTCACCACCAGGTAGTGGTCAGTGGACAGCTCTGCCCCTCTCTTGACCCGAGTGTACAAGACATGCGGCTGCAGATCAGATGAGACGACAATACAGCCGATCATTGAACTGCGGTCTAAGGTGTCCTGGTTTCAAGAGCACATATGGACACCTTTATGCTTGAACATGGTGTTCGTTATGGACAATCCATGACGAGCACAGAAGTCCAACAATAGAACACCACTCGGGTTCAGATCGGGGGGCCATTCCTCCCAACCACACCTCTCCAAGTCTCTGTCATTGCCCACGTGAGCATTGTAGTCCCCCAGTAGAACAAGGGAGCCCACAGGAGGCACACTCTCTACTACCCCCTCTAAGGACTCCAAAAAGGGTGTGTAATCTGAGCAGCTGTTTGGCGCATAAGCACAAACAACAGTCAGAACCCATCCCCCCACACATAGGCAGAGAGAGGCTACCCTCTCGTTCACAGGGGGGAACCGTAATATACAGGCACCAAGATAGGTGGCAACAAGTATGCCCACTCCTGCTCAGCACCTCTGGCCTGGAGCAACTCCAGAGTGGAAGAGTGTCCAACCCCGCTCAAGGAAACTGGTTCCAGAGCCATGTGTTGAGGTGAGTCTGACTATTTCTAGCCGGAACCTCTCAACTTCACTCACCAGCTCAGGCTCCTTCCACACCAAAGAGGTGACATTCCATGTCCCAATAGCCAGGTTATGCAGCCGAGGATCAGACGGCCAGTGTCCCAGCTCTCGGCCATCACACATTGCACCCAACCCCTTTGGCCCCTCCCACAGGTGGTGAGCCCATGGGAAAGGGGACCCACGTCTCCTCTTCAGGCTGTACCCACCAGGCTCCATGGGTAAAAGCCCGGCCACCAGGCGCTTGCCAGCGTGCCCCACCTCCAGGCCCGGCTCCAGAGTGGGGCCCCGGTGACCCACGTCTGGATGAGGGAACATTGATTCCATTCATTTTGCTCATCATAGGGGTCTGTGGGCTGCACTTTGTCTGGTCCCTCAC
>NC_056505.1:40049765-40055945 GCF_014905685.2 Nematolebias whitei | reverse complement strand
GTGTGTGTGTGTGTGTGTGTGTGTGGGGGGTGTATGTGTGTGTACATGCATTTTTTTTTCACTTATACTGCTGGTTAGTTTAATCAGTTCAGTTGTTCCTATTAATAAATTTTGAGTTTTGAGAACTCATTGGCCAAAGCCTAATAATTGGGTCTTTACCCATATAGTATGAGAAGGGACAGTCTAAATGTACAATAGGGGATGCTTCATTTATGTACTCACCACCTGGAGGGAAAGATTTGTTGGAGAGTAGTGGACCAAGCTTTCTTAATGTGGTCTTGGACCAAATGGGCTGCATAGTATCATCCATCTGTAGACCCAGCACCTGGAGGAGGAAGGGTGACGCACTGATGCATTGTCGACTGAGTAAATGTTGAAGGTGAAGACCATAGAGTTCTCATACCCATTTACTGGAACAAGCGTTATGGAGCTGAAACATTATTTCAGCGGTAAGATAAAATCTAAGTCTGTGTGTGAAATTTAGCGCTATCAAATACATATACTGTAGTTGTGTTCACCTTGACCTATAGCAAAGGAACATTTTGTGGAGGAGCTGGCCTCTATTCACATCAGGAGTCTTCCTGGTTTAGAGGCAGTGAACAGGGCTAGGCTTACTTTTATCTACCCTTCTCATTAAATAAATGTTGGAGTTTTCCCTTGTAGATGAGTTTCCATACACATTCAAGTGGGGTGAGTGTTGTTGCACAGCTTCTAAGCAGTTCAAAGTTTTCAGCCACCATGGTTTCTTTAAGTGAAAAGTTTGAAGACGCTACGTGAGGACTTGGCTGTCTTATCATGAGCCTTCAACCCTCATGGTAAGCAATTCAGTGTGGTCTAGAGAGGCATGGGAGGGACAACTTCCCTAATTTGAAAAAGCCCAGTGTGTTGGGGTTGGACGTCATAGTTGTTCAGGTTTTGTCTTTTCCAAACAAAAACTTTTTAGCAAAGGGGTTTCGAAATGTGTGTGGTACAAGGACGGTATGGGTTGCAGTTCAATCAGATATGTGACCATATGTCTTCAATAAAGTGAGGAGTGAGTGCTGTAAATCAATGACCACCTGGTGTCGAGTTAAATCAGGTGGTGGGGGAGCAGTAATAGTTTTTATATGGGCAAAATGATTCATTGCCCAGAAACAAATATAGTTGAGGCCAGCACAAACTTTTATAAAATAAATAATGTAATAAGTCTTTTTTTTTACTTATTTGCAGTCAATCAGAGTAGTCTGGGTCATTGTAATAACTTTTACAATCACAATTTCTGATTTTACCTGTTCTGTGTTCAGTCAAAGGTAAGACGTGCTAGTGGAAGCACCTCAGTCCACTCATGTAAGTGTGCCTTTTGATTTTTTACTGTATGTCCCTGATGTATTGCTTGTTGATACTTGTACTATACAGTATGTTCTCACTTTTTAGTAAAAATGAATGTTTTTATGAATGAATGTATTTATGTGTGAATAATATCTATTCAGGGCAGCACGGTGGCGCAACTGGTAGAGCTGCTGCCTCTCAGCGAGCAGGTCCGTGGTTCAAACCCCGGTCCAGGGGCCTTTCTGGGTGGAGTTTGCATGTTCTCTCCGTGCATGCGTGGGTTTTCTCCGGGTACTCCGGTTTCCTCCCACAGACCAAAAACATGCATGTTAGGCTGATTGGTAACTCTAAATTGTCCCTAGGTGTGAGTGAGAGAGTGAATGGTTGTTTGTCTCTATGTGGCCCTGTGATGGACTTGCAACCCGTCCAGGGTGTACCCCGCCCCTCGCACAGTGATTGCTGGACATGGGCACCAGCGACCCCCGTGACCCAAAATGGAACAAACGGGTAAAGATAATGGATGGATGGATGGACAGTATCTATTCACACATAAATACTACTTTTTTTTTTTTTTGGTATTTTCTGTTGTTCATAATGAAAGCTGGCTTTCAGTTGTGGCGAGCTTGTGATAGAGAGGATACCTGTTCTAATCTCCTGACTGTTACATCCAACTAGGACAGGTGAAGCACTCACATCTGCCTCCACCCTCATCTGCCCCACTCTTGACCCTTGAGCAAGGCCCTTCTCCACCCAGCTGCTCCCTGGGTGCCTTAGATGGTTTCCCTCTGGTCCACACATGTGGGCTGTAGTAGCTTGGTGATCTGTGGTTGTGTCAGGAAGTGTAAAAACAATTGTAAAATTTTCATGCAAGTTTACTCACTGTGGCAATCTTGGAAGAAGGAAGCACCCAAAAGAAAAAGTAAAATATAGTCATATTCGATAAAACGTAGCAAAATCAAAATTATATTTGTAAAAAATGTCTGGGTATTAAATCATATAACTTAATACAATATGTTACAGAAAGATGTATACACCAAACAATACATCTGTCTCTCCTGCTCATGATACCAGACAGATGCCTAAATGTAGAGTAAGAATGTTCAGGTGCCCTGGGAACACATGGCAGAGACTCTTCAACTCACCCCTACAGAAGTCCTTTCCTAACGTTCTGATGGAGGCAGCAACCTGGATTCAAAATAGGCCTTTTACTGGATCGCTGCTGCTGAAGAATCTGCAGTGTTGTGGCCATCAGGTAGATGGTACCAATCATGACAGTGGGTGGCTGTGGCTGAGTGGTTAGAGCAGTCATCTTCCAATGCGAGAGTTGGGGGTTCGAATCCACCAGCAGTCACATGTCAAAGTGTCCCTGGGCAAGACACTGAACCCCTCATAGCCTCCGATGTGTGTCCCATCGGTGTTTGAACGTGATAAAGCTCTGATTAGTCTCTTTAGAATGATTTGTTCAATTAGCTTTGTAGAGATCTAGTAGAGTGCTGTGTGGATGGATAAATGAGGACACAGATTGTAGTGTAAAGCGCTTTGAGTATTTTGAATTAAGATAGAAAGGCACTATATAAGTACAGCCCATTTACCATTTCCATTTACAGTAATCTTCAAACTTATTAGTGAACACCTGATGTGAAGGGAGCCATCAAATTCAAAAATGAGTTCTACAAAATTTGGTTGGTGACATTTTTGGCAAGTTATGATTCTCATCCACAACACGGAGTACTGATTACTGCAAATGACCAGACATCAGACTAGATTAAAAAGGTAAATTGGTTTATTTGCAATATACAAGAAATAACCAGGATCTGTGAAGGACAGCAAAGGGTGAGTACAAGTTATCCAAATTATTTGTCAAGACCAAGGAGTGTTTCTTACTCAGTGTACATTTCTTCCAGACTTGGAGGGTAACTGTTGGATTCTGGTTCTGTGCTCAGCGGAAGATATCCAGCTATGAGGAGATGCAGATGCTGTACAATGAAGAACAAGCAGGCTGGGAGAGAAAGACTGAGTGGATGTAACCAGGTTTGTTCCTACATATCAGTAGGAGTTGATGTTAGGCAGGAGAGGATTCCCTAAAGGTACCAAGGATACAGGTAATCCAGGGAACATAAGATCTCTGTGGAGCATAAAGTAAGATTAATTCTTAATTTCTCAAATAATGCACAATTTGTCAGTCATTCACCATTTGTTAACGGTCCAATGAAAAATAGTGGAATGATTCAACTTTATAAAGGCTGGTAACCCTCCACCAGCTCACAGCATCTTCATGATCAAGAAGGACAGAGAGGGAGCCAGAAACACAGAATCCTAAGAGTTAGCTTGCTGGACCTCTAGAAGCAGCAGATAGGTACTGGCAGAGCATGGCATGAGCAGTTGCAGAGGTCAAATTCAATTGTTGAGGGCGTTTGGTTAAGCTTTGAAGCAAGCTTTTCTTAGCCTGCAAGTGAATTTAACAAACTGTCAGGCAGCCAGGAATGGTAAATGATGATTTGCCCACACTGTTTATAGTGGGGAAACAGGTACCCTTGACCTCAAATGAGAATATAAAAGTGGATATCTGGAAGCCTAGGGGACTTGCTTATAATTAGAACTCAGGTTACAAAGTTATGAGTGGATGTAAATTGCCCTGAAATCTAGTACTGTAGTACTAGATTATAGTACTGTAGGTTGTTGGGCTGTCTTGGATGACAGGCCTGAGAGAGGTCAGTGATAGTGCCTTTGAATTGACAAATTGTAGTCTTACCTGTTACAATGGGGCACCAGAAAGTTTGTTCTGAGGTGTTTAGGCAGTTGAAATAAAATATGAGACAATGTTTTAAACTCTGTAACTTTATTCCAAGAACTGCTGACACTGTATCAAACAAAACACAGCTAAGTCTGTATTTCACATAGTCTTCTGCCCTACGTTTTCACAGCAACACTCTTTTGGTCACAAGGGGAGACTCCATATAAACTGTGTTGTGTTCTCAGGTGTGCACAGTGACACAATAAAAGAGAGCTCACTTCTCAGACCCCCTTGGAGAAATTTGTCTCTCTGAAACTTAACCTTGGATTCAATATGAGCAAAGTTTTTGTCCTGGTTGTGGAACACTGGACTAGCTTGCTGCCTAGCAAGGCTGTTTGACGGTGAATGAGAGTTTGTCCAGTCCATCATACTGTGTTTTGATGACTTGGAGAAATCTAACTAATGTGTCCCTCATGATGTCCAATAGGGGGACTTTAGAATTATGGGGTTTTGACTCCTTATTGGGGCTTATTCGGTCCTTGTGCAACCAAAGTGAGCTTTCCATTGTCTGTTGAGTCACATTTTTCCAATAAGTGTTGAATTTTGACAAGGTTGTCTTTTGTAACTGAATCTGTTTCTAATGTTTATGGACAGACTTTCTGGTTTTTAAGAGTTCAGATTGAATCAGGGCTTTATAAGGATGATGTAGTCCTGCTGGCTTCATAGAGCTGAACCTCTGGCAGAACCAGGAGAAGTTTACAGCTGAATGTGAAATCATGTGAGCAGGATGAAAATCCATCCATCCATTATCTTTACCCGTTTATTCCATTTTGGGTCACGGGGGTCGCTGGTGCCCATGTCCAGCAATCACTGTGCGAGGGGCGGGGTACACTCTGGACAGGTCGCAAATCCATCACAGGGCCACATAGAGACAAACGAGACAAACAATCATTCACTCTCTCACTCACACCTATGGACAATTTAGAGCTACCAATCAGCCTAACATGCATGTTTTTGGTCTGTGGGAGGAAACAGGAGTACCCGGAGAAAACCCACGCATGCACGGAGAGAACATGCAAACTTCACCCAGAGGGCCCCTGGACCGGGGTTTGAACCAAGGACCTGCTCGCTGAGAGGCAGCAGCTCTACCAGTTGCGCCACCGTGCTGCCAGGATGAAAATCAGCATGTCAAAGACTAAGCCTGTGTTAAAAAAGGAGTGGATTATTGAGATACCGGTACCTCCCCAAGTAATTCTCGGGAAGATTAGATAAGATTTCTAGATAAGATTCTGAAAAACCATCAAATATCTCTCCGGCAGCTCTCATTCATCTGACCTGCCAACACAGTTAGTTGTTAACTCTGTTCCTGTGTCAAATAAGTGCAAGATCCTAAACTGATTCAACAGGCATTGTGTTGCCTCTTGGGTCCATGTACATTCAGGCAGTTCGTTTTTTCACTTGAAACAAAAAATGAACAAAAAAAACCCACACTTGTTTTTATCCATTTTACGTTTATTAAACCAAAACGAAAAATCGGATATCGAAGCTTAATCTGAGTTCCAATTTTGTGCACAAAACAAAAATGGAATAAACGGATAACGAGCGTTCAGTTTTGATTTTCATTATTTATTTTTGACAAGTGGTCTGACCCGGAAGTTCTCTCTGCCCCGCACTGTGTAGCTTGCAGCTCGTGTACACACATTCAAATTAGCGGTGAATTAATATGAAATAATTAGATTTTTACCCACCGAAAACCTAATATCCTGATTTTTTTTGTATGTAAATTAAAAACACATAAGAACTGAGAAAATTCTGAGAGACAGTAGTTTGCTGAATCCGTGTTAAGATATGTATGCACTCATTTGTACTTTTATTTTATTTTGAAAGAGCACTTCCTGTTCTTCTTGTAAGGAGCGTGACTTTATTCCTTCTTCTTTTGACGAAACCAAGAAGCTGACGTCGTGTGTTTATTCCTACGTCCCTTTTACTGGTATTTCTTCATTATCACGCAAATTCTGCTGGATGAATCATCTCTGCTAACAATCCGGAAGTAAGCCCAATTTGAACCACCTGATGTCCATGGTAACTGAAGCTGGTCCCGTCACCTAATCTGATTTTTATTTTTATATATACATATA
>NC_056505.1:40039659-40049665 GCF_014905685.2 Nematolebias whitei | reverse complement strand
TTGTGTATGCTGTTCAGTGTCAGGAGGGCTGTGATCAGTCTTACATCGGGGAAACTAAACAGCCACTGGCCAAAAGGATGGCCCAGCACAGAAGATCAACATCATCAGGCCAGGACTCTGCGGTCTACACTCATCTCCAGGCCAGCGGTCACTCTTTCAAGGATGAAGATGTTCACATCCTGGACAGAGAGGAACGATGGTTTGAGAGAGGAGTAAAGGAGGCCATCTTTGTGAAAAGAAACCGTCCATCATTAAACAGGGGTGGAGGCCTCCGGGTTCAACTGTCCCCCTCTTACAATGCTGTGATTGCTAGTATCACTCAGCCCTCTGTGAGTAGTAAACAGCCATCAGTGTGCTAATGATCCATTGTTAGGCTGATGGTCCTTCTTGAGCATGTGATCAGCTGGTTTTGGTTGTCAGCAGCAAACTGGTTGATCCACTCTGAGAAGGTGCTATTTATGGGACTGAGATGAAAACAGCACCTCAGACTGAGGAAGTCTTTCGGATGAAAGACGAAATGTTTCCACATTTTTTTTTATTTATTTTTTTTAACATCCAGAAGACCTGACTTAACTTTTTTAAGACTTATTTCTTTTTCTTTCTTGAAGAGATTCTCGTCTCAACTTGACCCATGATTATCATACGCTAAACTAATAATATAAAACTATTTAATTTTAATTTGATTTCATTTTGATTCAGCTATTATTGTTTAAGAGAAGAAAGAAAATGAGATCTCGTGATACTATGAATGCAACATTCTTTAGCAGTTCACTAGTCATTCTCCTGTGGTTTACCTGGAAAACATTTTTAAAAAAGGCTCATCTCCACGACCATGTTTTTCTTTATGACAATGTCCCCATTTATGCTGCAGTCTTTGACAAAGGATCTATAATATGAACTAAATTAATCACGTCAGTCTCTCAGAAAAACGGCTAATAATAACAGCTAATACACAACTAGCGAGTTAACATGTTTAATTAACTAAAACTGGCGACATGAAGTATTAATGTTGATAAACTGTGGTACAGAACAGTCAACTAACGCTTCATAATGGCAAAAAAAATTGAATTTTCATCAACTTACCGGAGAAAACGCTTCAGAAACACGGAGAATAAGCTACGTTCAATGCTGGAACTGCTGCTGTGTTTGGAACCATTTGGAACCAGAGCTACTGCATGACCCATGTGACTTCCGCATTCCATTCTTGCTAGAAGTCTATGGAAGTGTCTGAACGTGTGTACACAATTCATAAACGTTCAATACAAAAACAACTCGACTTTATTTGTAACAGAAGACGTTTCACTTCTCATCCGAGGAGCTTTCTCAATTCAGAGTGTGTACACAAGCAGCAAGCTACACGTTGTGGGACAGAGAGAACTTCCGGGTCAGGCCACATGTCAAAAATTAAACAATGAACATCAAAACTGAATGCTCGTTATCCGTTTATTCCATTTTTGTTTTGTGTACAAAATTGGAAATCAGATTACGGTTCGTTATCCAATTTTTTGTTTTGGTTTAATAAACGGAAAACGAAAAAACAAGTGTGCTTTTGTTTTTTTAATTTTTATTTCAAACGAAAAACAAACTTCCTGAATGTACATGGACCCTCTTGTTCCTTTTTTGCCAAAGTTACTAATGGAAAACCATCTACTGGTACTTCTCCTTTAAGTCAAACATCTACAAATCAAACCTCTCCTACAAGTCAATCTTCAGTAAACCACACCTTTTCATTTTCACTGTTAGTGAGGTTAATAAATTGTTTAAAGGTCTAGAGTCTAGACTCTAAAAAATCTGAAGGCCCTGATGACCTTCCACCTTATTTCTTAAGGCTGGCCATTAATATCATCGCAGAACTGTGTCTCACATCTTTAATCAGTCCTTAAGACAAAATACAGTTCCAAATGATTGGAAAATAGCTTTTGTTCTACCTTCATTAAAGGAAGGAGACACCACTATACTGACCATCAACCAATCTCTAAACTCTTTTAGAAAAATTGATAAACTCTCAAGTCAAGAAGTATTTGGACTCATTTAACATCTTACCTCCCCATCAATCTGGTTCCAGGAAAGAACACAGTACAACGACTGATTCGCTGAAGGTTTTCAATTATATTGTTGAAGCAGTGGCTACTAAGGATTATTGTACTGCACTTTACTTAGACCTGTCTAAAGCGTTTAACACTGTGGATCATAACATCTTGTGTCATAAGCTTTCAGAAATTGATTTCTCAGATCACACTATTGGTTCATTGTCTAATTATCTCTCAGATCAGAGGCAATGTGTTCAACATAATGGTACTTCTTCCAGCTATCTGTCAACAATGATGTACCACAAGGCTCAGTCTTAGGACCCACTCTCTTCATAATCGACACAAGTAATGTGGGTCAGATCATTCCTTATGCAGCCATACATTTCTATGCAAATGACACTGTAGTTTATTGTTGAGCTAGAACAGTTGCTAAAGTTTTCCAGCTCCTACAGTCTGAATTCGACATCATCCAGTCAGATTTGTTCCATCTCAAACTGGTGCTAAATGCCGATAAAACCAAAGGGATGTTGTTTTCAAAGAGGAAGTTGGTACCAGCAGTCCTTCCTTCTATTTTATCTTCAAATGGTGTCCCTATTGAGTTTGTCGATTCTTATAAATACTTGGGTATTTTGTTATATTCACATATTTTTTTTAAGCCTGTCAAAAACTTGGTAAAGAAATTGAAAGTTTTTTTTTTTTCAGAAACAGATCCTCTCTAACAGAACACTTTCCTTCCTTCCATTAACTACAGTGACACTATTTACATGAACGTCCCTATACCCTGCAGATGCTGGATGCTGTCTATCGTGGTGCACTAAGAATCATAACTGGCTGTAATTATCATACCCACCATTGCACCCTGTATTCACTGGTTAATTGGTCATTAACTTGACACAGACTCTCATTCATCTGACCTGCCACCACAACTAGTTGTTAACTCTGTTCTGTGTCAAATAAGCACAAGATCCTAAACTGATTCAACAGACATTGTGTTGCCTCTTGTTCCTTGTTTGCCAAAGTTACTAATGGAAAACCATCTACTGGTACTTCTCTTTTAAGCCAAACATCTACAAATCAAATCTCTCCTACAAGTCAATCTTCAATAAACCACACCTTTTCATTTTTACTGTTAGTAAGGTTAATAAATTGTTTAAAGGTCTAGAGTCTAGACTCTAAAAAAATCTGAAGGCCCTGATGACCTTCCACCTTATTTCTTAAGGCACATTTTCATACATTTGTACATTTTCATCTTTAAATCACGTCTTGGTCTGCTGCCTTCATACATCTCCTCCTACATGTCACTTTGTGAGTGCAGCTACAGCGTGCATTCTCAAGACATTATTACATGCAGTGTTCCCTCATTGGCAACTGAACTGGACAAAAGGGCCTTCTCCTACTCCGCTCGTTTCCTGGAATATCTTACAAAAAGATCTGAAGCTCTCGACCTTGACCTCTCTAAGGGATTTTAAACAACTGCAAAGTTCATAGCAAAATCCAGCACAGACATGTTCCTGTTTTTAGTATTTGATATTGCTTTATAATGTAGTTTGTGTTGTGTTTTTACATCATTTTTTCTATTTACTTTTCATTTTATATGCTATTTATATGATTGTCGGTTGTTGTCTGTACCCCATCTTAGTTCTTTGTTTAAAACACTCAGGCTCAATAAGACTGACCTGTAGAAATAAAGGTTGAATGGAAAGTAAAGGCATTCATGAATCAAATTGAGGGAAGAATAAAGAGTGGGATTGAAAGATGAATGGGGACAGTGTCTGCAGTAATGAAGTGTGTTGTGATGAAGAGAAAGCTAAACCAAAAGCTAAAGCTGTCAATTTACTTATCTATGTTTTATCCCTCACCTACTGCCATTCTTTTAATAAAGACAGAAAGAATGAAACTGTGATTTCTAGAAACTCAAATGATCACCAGCTGAATGGCTGAACTCAGATTTAAAAACTGAGTGAGGGGCTTATGAATATGCAAGAAATTAAAAATAAATAAATAAATAAATAAATAAATAAATAAATAAATAAGTAAATATAGTAAATTGGTTACATAGGTTAAGTTTGTAATGACTTCTTCAGGTTCTTTTTTTTTTTGCGAATGAGGCATGACTCAAATCCTCATGATTTGTATGCAGTACTGGTGTATTTAAATGCACATCATGCTGTTTTCTAACTCTAACAACCAGTTCTGAAGCTAACCCTGTTGGTTTTAATGCATGAGCAGTATCATTTACTCTGACTGTTAAAACAAACAAAAATCAAAAGCAAATAATCTGTTGAAGTTTCCAAAGTTTCCAGTCAAAGAGCAACAAAAAACAGCAATTAAACCATTTCATCCACTTATTGTAATGTAAAATATTTAAAGCTATTTAAAAATTGCGCAGCTTAAATGGAACACCAAGGGGTTTCTGTTGAAACATTTCTATTTTCTCTCAAGGTAACCAAAGGGTTTTGACCGTCTTTAGTTGTTGAAAGAGATATAGAGATGAGACCTTTTCATTGTCACTACACCAAAACTTTTAAAGGAATTGCTTACTAGGTGGTGGTATCTTCTCTCAGACACAAGGCACACAGCAGGTTAGGTGTGCTGTAGAAATAAGCATCGCATTGTATCCAGGCACATAGTTAAACTTCAAGTAACCCAAATAATCTCCAGATCCTGGTTCATCCAGATCTCTGGTGAGTTGTTGGATCTTGTGTTTGCTTTTGTTTGACAGGCAGCCCCTGGTGGCCATCTGAATTATGGCTTGTTTGTCAAGATCGATTGTGGGCTTGCATGAAGACACTCAAACTTCAAGAGAAATTGTGGCGATGGATCGGTCAAAAATTAATTTCTGTTTTCTTAATATTTTTAATTAAGGTTTTCTTTCAATGATAAACACAGTTCTGCCTTTTTAAATAAAACCACTGCATTTAAGCCTGAACAAGCTTATTGATACACTGCATGTGAATTCACCCACACATCCGTTATCTTTATCTGCTTCTTCCTTTTCAATTCAGTTTAATTCAGTTTATTTTTGGAGCGCCAATGCACAAACAAAGTTATCTCCGGGCACTTTACTGAAACATTGAGATACCAATTAGTAAAGTTCTTGACCCGTTGAATCTTCACTTGGTCACAGTCTCCCATCCTCTGCAAGCACAAAGGCAACAGTGGGGAGAACTCCCTTTTAAAAGGAATAAACCTCCAGCAGAACCAGGCTCAGGGCGAGCGGCCATCTGCTTCGACCGGCTGGTTTGAGAGGACAGGACGGAGAGACCAACCAACACAGAATGACAGGTCCAGATGTAGGTGCAGGTGTCAGTTTTCCGATGGTAAATAGAGCAAAACTGTCAGCTGCTGACATGTTCACATGCCACTGGAAACGGTACAACATGATAAAACCATTTAGGAAGAAAACATTTAAGACGCATGTAGATTTTGTATATGAATGCTTAAATATTTGATGTGCAACAGAAGAAGATCCTTATGGTTCATGTCACTGGAGACATGGATGCAGCAACCAGTGTGAAGAAAAAGGTGAAAAGTTCAATAAATTTAATTACCTAAATGTACAATTTTAATTAATTAAAGTATGTATGTATTTATTATTTTTAATTATTATTTATTCTTACAATTTTATTATACAAATTTACTGGTGCTTTTAAATGAGCTGGAAGAGATTTAATAATTTGGGAAACATTCAAGCAATTTTAAAGGCAAAGTGTTCTTTAAAAATATTCCAGATGTACTAAAACATTTTTAAAAATGTGTTTTTGTGCTAAGTTCTGCAGTATTTCAAGTTGAAAAGTGAAGTGCTCGTAAAAGTCATAAAAAAAATCAAACTGCGCTCCAGAGCTTTGAGAGGGATGTTTTGTTCTTTAGACTGCTTCTTGCTCCAGCAGCCATCGGTGTGGCAGCTCATTGTTTGGTTTGTGTCCACGCTGTCACTGTTCTTCCACAGCGCTGCTGAAATGGCTGCTGCATCCTCATGTCTGACTTGGCTGCATCCTCCTCACTCTATTGTCTGTCACCCATTGTTCTCCCAGCGATGCTCGTGTGACCCGACTGACCCAAATCAGAGCTCTATAAAACGTCACATTTCTTTCATAAATTCATCTTTTCATGGCTCAGGATCCACTGAACCCGTTAATGACTGTTTTGTGTTTTTCATCAGTCGCTTGTTTTACAGAACATAATCCTGTAACTCTAAAACTTTTTGTACACTATGCTGACTTTCTCAACAAACACAAATTATTTTTAATTAGCATTCGTTTTATAAGCAAAATAACTGCATCATACCACCTCGTATCGTTTGGTTTCATTATCTAATAATCTGCATAATCAAGATTTTAATTGAAGAAATAAATTACAAGTAAAAGAAAATGCAAATCCAATAAAATGAGCTCAGGGTGTATATTTCTTACACTTATTATAATAATAATAATTATTAATATTATTATTATTATGACTTTTAGCAAAGCCTGATGGCAGTCAAGCCAGATGTTCGGAGGTTATTGTCTAAGGGAAAATGCAACTTTCTCCACGTGTATTTTCACTTAGATGTCTATATGAAGCTTTTGGTACCAGTGAGTCATTTTACTTGATGCACAAATGTTTTACTAAATTATTTAATTAAAGGTTCTGTTTATGTTGTAATTCACAGATGACATCTTTTACGTTAGCTTAAATTGTTTTTCGTGTTGTTTCTTCGTTTTGTTTTAAAGATTTGACATATTTTTCCTGAGTTCCTGCACAGGAAGGGAAAAATATGTCAAATCCATCCAACCATCCAGCCATCCATCCATCCAGCCATCCATCCATCCAGCCATCCATCCATCCAGCCATCCATTCATCCAGCCATCCATCCATCCAGCCATCCATCCAGCCATCCAGCCATCCATCCATCCATCCATCCATCCATCCATCCATCCATCCATCCATCCATCCATCCATCCATCCAGCCATCCATCCATCCATCCAGCCATCCATCCATCCATCCATCCATCCATCCAGCCATCCATCCATCCATCCAGCCATCCGTTCATCTTCTTTACCCACTTATTCCTTTTCAGGTCACGGGGGTCACTGGTGTCCATGTCCAGCAGTCTCTGTGTGAGAGGCCGGGGACACACTGGACAGGTCTCCAGTCCAACACAGGGACACATAGAGACAAACGAGACAAACAACCATTCACTCTCTCACTAGGGACAATTTAGAGTTACCAATCAGTCTAACATGCATGTTTTTGGTCTGTGGGAGGAAACTGGAGAAAACCCACGCATGCACCGAGAAAACATGCAAACTCCACCCAGAAAGCCCCCTGGCCAGGATTTGAACCAGGGACCTTCTTGCTACAAGAAAGCAGTTCGACCAACTACTGCACCCCCGTGCCGTCCTATTTAAAATCAAATGTTTTGATATGAAATCAGAACATCTGAAACAAATTAATAAAACGTGAAGCGTTGAACCACATGCAGGGGGTTATTTTCAGCATTTGAACGTCACCGCAGGTGGAGCAGTGTGTCAGAGGTTCTGCATCAGATTGTGTCGTTCTTTAGAAACCATCAGACTCATGAAGTCTCACAAGGACTCAGTTTGAGCCTCACGTAATCTGGCAGATTAAATCATGACAAAAATGGATTATTCTATTTCTATAATTTAAAATACTAAAGAACCTTTATTTTTATTTCACACCACCCCTCCCAGCACAAACATCCTCTTCCTACCTGCAGCCCACACCCACCCCACCCGTGAGGCAACATATTTTCAGGTGAGGCGATACGATGCAGCTCCCTTGAAGCAGCTGACGAGCTCATGCAGGAGATAAGATGTTCTGTTGGGTCGAGCTGGACTCGATTTGTTACCAACAACTCGTAAAGCCTTCCTCTCTGCCACCTTTGCAGTAAAACCTTCTTCGTTATGTTAAAAGATCCGTTTAATTATTTTTGATGACTGGATTTAAGAGACGATGAGGCAATATTGTACAAAGCAATTCCTGTTTTTCCTCCATAATCAAGTCAGTGACATTTGAATTATTAAAAACAATCCATTTGTTTTATTAAAAATGAAAATCATATTAGATCACTTACTCATTTTTTTGTGTCCGTTTTGACTTGTTCAGGGTCGAGGCTGGAACCGGTCCAGTCAGCGAGGGAGAGTCCACCTTGGACAGGCCGCAGGTCCAAATGGACTTTAAAGACGTGACGTGTTGTTCAAAAAACTCAGTCAGACGCATGGAGATGATCCTTTTTTTAAAAGTTTGCTCCAAAGCAGTCTATCTCAGCAGGTTTTACAAAAATCAATCTGTACAAAACTTTCTTCTGCTTCTCATCTCGGATGATCCTGGCTCGTTTAAAAATTAAATTATTAAAAAAAACATTTCAAACTAAACTGTGAACCAATATTTTACAGACCAAACCGCAGTCTACTTTTATTATAATTATCATTGTTTTACTTCAGTTACGAAAGTTACACGAAAGGTGGCAAATTGATCGGCAATAAATAATAAATAATTCTGTTGCACGGAAACAAATAATACATTTTCAATCAAAGATCTAACTTACAGGTCTTTGGGAAAGAAAGAAAAAAAAAAGCCAATTTCTGGACGGACACTAACTCACAAATATCCCACGAAGCTTGTGGCAAAATAGAGGTATACCTTGTTGCAAATGCCTTAGAGCTTGAAGGAAAATAATTACAGAAAGAAAACCAGTGCCGCTCTTCTCCCAGTAGTCCAGAAGCTTCAACGACGAGGAAAAAATCACCCTCGTCTTCTATTCAGAGCTGAGTTCTTGATTTAAACTCTGCTCATAAAGAGATCCCGTTATTGATGAAGCAAGCTCGTGTCCTCTCTTTTTGGCAACTGTAACCAGCGTGCAGATGGGATGCACCGCTCAATATGAGGCGCCCGTCTGTCTGGGTTGACCGTAGAGTGGGTGGCTGTGGTAAATCCCATGATTGTCTTCACAGTGTCAAAACACAACCAGTGGGGTTGCTTGGTGCTGTCGGGAGGAATGGGATGATCGTTCATTTCAGTCTGTCCGTGCGTGGGGGGGCTGCTCAGGCCTCGATGGGGCTGGACACCATGCTGTTCGGTGTGTCAGGAAGCTGAGAGGACATGGACGCTACCTCGCTGCCAGTGGAGTTGGACCCCGGTCCTCCCTCTGAGAAACTGACCTGTAGGACACATGGAGCAGCGGTTAGAGGCACACGAGGCTCAAACACGAACATGTAAAGATGCGTCTGCTGCAGCAGCACGACTTGTACCGAGCTCGGGTCATGTCTGTGTCCTAATCAAAAACAAACCTACAAACACAAACATGTGTTGATGGTGCGCAGCTTCACATCTGTGTGGCCCAGTTTGCTCTGGGAGTCTCAGGCAGATTGTCTTGCCTGTGTCACCGAACATAAATCAATAGGAATGAAATAAAGCCAGCCATCACTGGAGCTGTGTGTCCATCTCAGGTGCATCCAGAAATAAACAATTGGATTTACGTGCAGGACCCGGGACAGTTTAATAACACGACAGGTCTATCTGAAGACGCAACAGACGACTATGAGCACCATGGGTCATCTCTACTAATGAAGTTGTGACAACCTCAGCAACATGAGACTTTAGCAGGTTTCTTTGCATGAGACAAAATTAAAGAATGTCCAGAACTGTGTAGTTTAGTAAGAGAGAACCACAGACGTGCGCCGATGAACTCTGAATGTGAGAACCAAGCAGAGCAGTTTGGATCATTCAAAGACTTATGAGCAGCAGAAAGATCAGAGTTTGTGTGTCAGGTCGAAGTTTGGATGACGGACAGACTCAGAACTGTTTGAATAGACGACAAGAGTTTAAACAGTTTGTTTCTTTTTTATAGACGATGAAGCCAACCTGACATGAGCAACAGGGCGGAGACGCATTTTGCTTTAGCCGTGACACAAAATAATACAGAAAACTACACCCCCCCCCCCCCCCCACCCCCCCCCCCCCCCCCCCCCCC
>NC_056505.1:40034698-40039559 GCF_014905685.2 Nematolebias whitei | reverse complement strand
CTTCCTCATGAGGGAGTTTTTCCTTTCCACTGTCTCCTTCATGTTTGCTCAAGATGAGAGTTCTGTGATGAAGTTAAATTCAAAACAGTCTGTTCCTCAGATAAATAATGTTAAATTATTATTTATGTACATGAATGTTTCTGTTCGGTGCCCTGAGATGACTTCTGTTGTGACTTGGAGCAATATAAATAAACTGTATATTATATATATATATATATATATATATATATGATGTATTCTTTGTTCCTGTCCTAAAGGGCCACATGTGGTCATTTGGTCCTCTTTAAAGCTTTGTCCAAAAAACAAAGAAACAAAAATAAATAAATAAATAAATCATTGGTATTAATTTGATTGATTTTCATAACAATACCAGAGGAGCCTAGTTTTAGAATTTCCCTGTCTTTTATTTATTTATTTGCACATGTATAATGATAATAATAATAATAATAATAATAATACGTTCAGGCAGGTTGTTGAGGGGACAGACAGAAAATTTTAGATTTTCACTCAGTCGTTCAGCAATTCTGCATAAATAAGACAATTGCATTATAAGAGTTATTGAACGCTTGCCTAACATAAAAAAAAAACAATTAAAATAAATGAAGGTCTCTGGCTTTCATTTTTTTATCAATATTTAAACTTTATCTTTTAATAATTTACCTTCAACAACACGTTCTAATATTACTGATGCCAAATGTTTTTTGTGGCTCTGAACTCATAATTTTAGGTTTCCAAGAGGCAGAAAATGTTTGATTTGATCGGTTCTAAATCAATCAATCAATGAATAATGTGCAGAAGTCATTTGTATTCATCTCCAATATAATCTGGCAGGCTGAATTTAAAATCAGGATTAGACACAATGTTTAGATTTAAATGAACACCTTTTTAAATGAGTGTCCTTTTTGTGATAAAATCTGTCAGGAGCTGCAGGTCCAGCTCAGATGTTTGTGTAAATTTAAAAAGATCTCTCCGGACAGACACCCCCCCCCCCCCCCCCACACACACACACACACACACGGTTTTTAAGGTGCAATTAAACATTTTCAATCATCTAAATTACCCCCCCCCCCCCCCCCCAGCCGCGGGAGAAAGATTCTGGACAGGAGAGTCCCCACACTGAGCAGGACCTGGATGTTGTAAAGACACCCCCCCCCCCCCACCACCACCACCACACCCCAGTGCTGCAGCGACGCACCAGTTGCTGGAAGGCGGGTTGGTCGATGTCGCTCTGGAGGGCGAAGTCGCTGAGGACCTTCCAGGGGGGCTGGTAGCTCTGCACCTCCACCGGGTTGGCCTGGATGCCCCCGTCGTGCCGCTCCGGACTGGCCGCGACCATCGGGGTCCCCGTCAGTCCCTGGATGTTCTGCGCGCGAAGGACGCTCGCGATTAACACACAGCTTTACCATCGTATAGGGGCGGGTTTGGTGTGGGGGGGTCTCACCGTCTTGTCGTTGGGCTGCTGCTGCTGCAGCTGCTTCATCAGGATGGACTTCTTCTTGTCCTTGCAGCGCTTGTTCTGGAACCAGACCCGGATGACGCGCGGGCTCAGGCCCGTCATCTCCACCAGCTGCTCCTTCATGAGCGCGTCGGGCCGCGGGTTGGCGTTGTAGCAGGTCCGCAGGGTGTGCAGCTGCTTCTCGTTCAGCACCGTCCGCACGCGCGTCGTCTTCTCGGGTTGTTTGTGCACGTGAGGGCGCAGCGCGGGCTGGCGCGCGGAGATCGGCTCTGCTGTTGGAGAAACAAGCGCAAAGTTAGTGGGTCAGGATTCAGTGTCATCCTCCATTAATCCCTTTGTTTCTGCTTAAACCTGTCACTGGTGCTGGTGGGGGGGGGGGGGGGGGGACATGCAGCGCAGCGGTCACCCAGCAACACATAAATTAGACCAATGAAGGTGGGGTCCCGACCCCACCCTGGGTCGCAAAACAACAAGTTTGACTTCCTTAAATGATCCAGAATCAAATCCAATTTAAAAATAATTTATAATTTCTCCAAAATACAAAACATCAACGGAATAATATTTAATACTAAACATGTTAATATTGTTATATTAACATGTTTAATATTAACATGTTAATATTAGACAAGTGTTTTGTCTTCTCATTATATTTTTGACCTGTTTAGGGTTTTTGTTTGTTCCGTTCACACTTAGACTCCAGACTTTTCATGTTATTTAAAATCAGAAGATTAAAAACAATGAAAAGTCTGAAGGTCCAACACACAAGACACAAACAAATAACTTTTATGATCACCATTAAAATTCATTGAAAAAATTCATATCACCTAACAAGCGGGGGGGGGGTTGTTTTGTTTTTTGTTTTGTTTTTCACATTGGGTGACAATTAGAGCAGAAAAGACAAACAAAACCAGCAGAGGACCCCGGAAGTGTCCCGCTGCTGTGATGAGAAGATGAGAGTCTCATCCAGGTCTGATCGACAGCAGGTCTGATCGACAGCAGGCCTCTGATCAGGAGGATTCATTACAATTATCAATAAAAACAACTCGTCTTAGTTTTGACAGCCGGATGTGCAGAGCTCGCTGACGCCCTGCGGCATGCACGCGCATCTGCCTGATAACTCGGTATATTTGTCCCGATTTATCTAATCAACCGTGCCTGGCCTGGTGTGCAGGACATCACGAGGGGTTTAAGAGAAACAAGGCTAAAGCACAAGAACTCCAATAAAAGTTAAACGCAGACTATAAAAAACTTTTAATCCTAAAAAGTGTTCAGACGCACACACGAGGCGGGTCAGAGCAAAGTTTCAACACAACAATGATCCAGCCATAATAATAATAATAATAATAATAATAATAATAATAATAATAATAATAATAATAATAATAATAATAATAAATACACAAGTGAATAAATAAATAAATACATAAGTGAATAAATAAATAAATAACTGAATAAATGGATGGATGGATGGATGGATGGATGGATGGATGGATGGATGGATGGATGGATGGATGGATGGATGGATGGATGGATGGATGGATGGATGAGGTGCTGACCTGCCATCTGCAGCGGCCGGGCCGGGTGCAGCGGGCTCAGCGGGTCTCCGCTGCCCAGGCTGGCCCGCTCCACCACGTCGTGGTCCGCCCGGCAGAACAGACCGTCCTCCCGCAGCGCGAACTCGTCCCCCGGGATGAGCTGGCGGCTGCACGCCACGCAGCGGAAACACTCGATGTGGTAGACCTTGGAGCGAGCCCGCATCACGAAGTCGTTCTTGCTGAAGCCGATATTGCATTTAGCGCATTTAATCCCGTATAACCTGCGGGACACACCTCATTATTATTATTGTTATTATTATTATTATAATATTATATTATTATTATTATTATTATTATAAATACCACCATCAGTTTAGTTATGCTCATAAAAATGGTTTTATTTTACATTTTTTATATTTTTGTTCTGTTTCAGCAGATGTAATTCGTGTTATTGTAAAATAGACATTTAATAAAAATAAAAATATATAAATATAAATCTTGCTGAGCATCTTGATGAGTCCCACAGCAGTTTATAATTTACATGAGCTGATTTCTGTCAGATTATTATTTTTATTTTTATTAACTTTACATTTTTTTAAAGTCTCTCCTGAACCTTGAAATGCGACTTCTGCACATGTTCAACAAGTTCTTGTGTTAAAATATCTACTCAAACCATGCTAACATAAAACAGGACTCCAGGATGGAGTCGAAACATTCATAAAATAAAAACTAGAGCAGAGACCCAGCACGCGCAGCTCCAGTTCCGGTCGGATGAAAAGGCGTCCGGTCCCGGGCAGTCCTACCTGATGTAGTCCCGTTTGCAATAAGTCTTTCCGTCCCGGACGAAGCACGTGCACGACTCGTCCAGGTACTGACTGCACTCCGCGCACTTGAGACACGCCGCGTGCCACTCCAGGTCCGGGGAGACCCGCAGGATGTACTGGTCATGGATCTGGTTCCCACAGCCCACACAGAGAGACACAAGCCTCTTCTCTGCAAGAGCAGAAAACATATTATTATTATTATTATTATTATTAATAATAATATTATTTATATTATTATTATTAAAGTTCAGCTGCTTTTAGGAGCTGCGTTTCTCTGAGACAATAACTAAAAGGCCAACAATCATTTATTTTTTCAAGTATTGCAAAACGACTCAACTCCAAAGTTTTCGCCAGACTCGCCCCCCAACAAGTCTCTTACTTTTCGGTGGGTCCCCCATGTCTCCCATGTCGAAGCAGTGCGGCGCAGAGAGCTCCACTGTTCCACTGTCTCGGTGGGCTGCGGCGCCGCGAAGCCTGGAAGTGCGCTCTGCTCCGGCCCGGAGCTGGTTCACCAGCCTCCCTGAGGAAGCGTGTGTGTGTGACAGTGTGTTTCCCACCGGCGCGCGCGCGCGCGTGTGTGTTTGTGTGCGGCTTGACTGACGTAGGACATCAGCACGTCATCTGCATGAACAGCGGATTGGCTCCACAGACCATTCCCAGTGCATACTGCGCGCGCACATACACGCACACACAGCGATGCCTTTCTTGGTGCGCTTTAATATTATTAATAATTTTGATCATTTTACATTTTGCTTCTCTTTGTCCCAGTCAGGCCTGGAGTCCCAGATGATGTTGGCCTGTTGGATGTTGGCCTGTTGGATGTTGGCCTGTTGGATGTTGGCCTGTTGGATGTTGGCCTGTTTAAACAAACCGGGACTGTTTATTTTATCTTTCTTTACACTTTTATGGACTCAGTTAAAGGAGACCGGTGAACAAATCTTAGCTTTGCACATGAACATATTCAAACATGGTGTCAAACCAACAACAACTTCTATTAGACTGAATATTTTAATTTATCTAAACAAATTATTTTTAACGATTCAGTA
>NC_056505.1:40024990-40034598 GCF_014905685.2 Nematolebias whitei | reverse complement strand
TGTTCTCACCAAGGCTAAACAACTGAAATGAAATCAGAGAAAACTATTTTGCTTCATGTAAATATAAAATATTTAACAAATACCTCAGAACACATAACATAGCAATCAGTTAGACGCTGTTATTTTTATATATTTAACCAGCAGAAATTGGGATTCAACCCCCCCCCCCCCTCTGCACACGCACGGGCACACACACACACGCGCGCGCACTGAGGCCAACACGCCCTCTAGTGTTGCGGAACTGCTGCTGGAGTCACGCATCAGACATCTGCGTGATGAAGGAGCTCGGCCTTTAGAGACGGGAAGTGATCTGTTGCGTTGACAAACGTGATGAGAAGAAATGAAACAATAAGAGATAAAAACATGAATTAACGTGTCACAAATCTAACAACATATTTCATATTTATCATTCACAGCCTGCTGTTTAGATCAGTTGAAAAATGTATTTAAAAACAACTGCACATATTAATATCCTTTATTAATAAAATAAACTCTTGATAATAATAATAAGTATCATTATTAATATTGTTATTATTGTTGTTAACTGCCATTCAACAAAAATCCCACGCTCTAAAAATGGCACAGCAGGGATGTGACAGTTGTCAGGAGGAGCCTCCACCCTGACCTGGTCCTGATGCTGACAGAGTTAGACCCAAAACACAAATTCATCTCATTCCAAACATCCCGTCCTGCTGGTGTTCATTAAACACAACAAAGACAGGAACACCTCGCTGCTTCACAGGTTGAAGACAAGCAGCAGGTGCTGCTGGTGAAATGAACTGATCCAATCATGTGACCCCCCCCCCCCCCCTCTAAAAAAACAGGTGTGTTAACGGGAGGACAGATATCAGCAATGACGGGAGATGAACTGCTGCTGTTTGTAATACATCAGTTTACTGTGAAAGGTGTTAACAAGTGGGGGGGGGGGGGGGGACAGATGTCGGTCGTATTAAGAGTGCGTGTCACTAAAATCCATCCCAAGGTCAGACTGTGCAATGCTCAGAGAAATTGTAAGGATGTGAGTCAGGAGAGGTTCAGTCTGCAGGGACGGATGTAAAAACGATGAGCGAAGCCTGGAACAGGCAAAGATCATCACAGAGTTGGAGGAGAAGGTCCTCTCAAACAAGATGGCAGCGCAACTTAACGTTTCATCTGGACGAGCCAGACGACTTGTTGGACAAACAGCTGAGAGCAGCTGAGGAACAGAGGTGGAGGAGAAGATCACAGAGCCTGAATTTGTTTTGACTCGTTTCTCAACTTTCTTCATCTTCATCACACAAAATGTTTAATTTGAGTCTGATCTGGGAGATGTCATGATTTCTAGTTATTTAAGCTACTTTTAGCTTTTATCTAAGTTTTTCTGCTTTTAGCTAGCATTTTTCTACGTTCAGTTTGATTACATTGGACTGACTGCGTTATATTTCTATTTTCAGCTTTTTATAGTCATTCTACTTTTTTAAGCTTTTATCAATTTGCTGCTTTTACTGGTCAGTTTTTTCTGCAACTTTTCTCAGCATTTATTCTGCATTCTGACGAAAAAAGCATTGTCTGAGGTATATGTTAAATATTTTATATTTATATAAAGCAAATTTGTTTTCTCTAATTTATCTTAGTATAGTCTGGGTCTTTTACTTCTTATTAAACTTCCACATCATGAACACATTGAAACAAATTTGTAAGACAACCAAAAAAGAAAAAAATAAATGAATGAAGTGAACATTTCAAACTGTTTAAAATAAATATACCGTACTGTTTTTAGATGTATTAGAAAATTAAAATTATTTACTCACAAAGTAGAAACTGGCTCAACAAGGTTATGTCTCCAAATCTACATAAAAAATAAATAAAAAAATCTCTGGGAAAGGAGGAAAAGGTGGAGCAGGGTCCAAACACATTAAGTCCAGTCTGAGTTCAGATTTGTTGTCAGATTTATTTGAATACTTTTTATAATAATTCATTTTTTCTGCACAGCCTGAGAGACAAAAACAAACAAACAAACAAAAAAACACCAGAATGTAGAAATTCTGTGCGTTTCTAACTAAAAGACAAAAGTTGAGAAGAAACTGCAGGTTTTTATCCAGACTGGACTCTTTCCAGTTAAACCTGTTTGTCTTTACTGGAGATAATTAAATTCTGCAAAGTAAAATCAATCCAACAAACTCCAGGAGCTCAAATATAAACTCTGAACTGAGAGAACCAAAACCCAAAAGAAAGACCCACGTGTTGATCAAAAGTCAAAACCAGATGTTTACATACACACGATAAAAACACAAAAGAAACTGACAAGACTAAACCTTTAGGTGTTAGGATTCTCACATTTTTTTTATTTGTCAAATGTCTGAATAATGAGAGATAAATATTTTAATTAGTTTCTTTAAAGTCACAGGTTAACCTATAAGTTAATGACTTTATTTGGCAGCATCTTTATTTGGTTTGTTAACGTACATCTGATTGCTGACTCATGATTTGAGGTTTGTATCAGAATGGCTGTAGGCCTTCTCCTTTTTGATTTAAAACCTCTTTTTGTTGCTAATTTGGGTCAATCTATGTTCTTCAGAGCTAATAATATTCACAGAGCATTGTTGGAAGGGACGCATGTTTACATATAGATCAGAGCAGCCAGTTCGGATGCTGGTTCTGATACTACCAGAGCCAAACACCCACCACTGACATGAGCTGCTGGGACTGGTGGGCTCTGAAATGACTATCTATCCACATGTAACCATTACAACCAACTCAGAGCACGTGTGTGCATGCAGAAAAGTGCAGGGACTTTGTTTTACAAGGTTTTATTTGTTTTAAACTAAAATATGGCAAAACATGCCCAAAACATCATGAAACTATCACCGTAACAAGGTGGAGTAGAAGGAGAGGGATTTTCTGATGTAGAAATGTCTCATAAAAGCAAGTGGTGGAGTTTCTTTGGACTCGAATGATGAGAATTGGTTTTTGTTTCGGTCTACATTCACTCACTGGTATGAGTTTTGGATCAGGACCCAAAGAGCCAGATCACAGGTACAAGTGGTTGAAATGAGCTCTCTTTATAGTGGTGGGCTCAGCATTACAGACATGGTGAGGAGCTCCGGGGAGAACTCGTGGCAGAGCCGCTGCTCCTTCACATCACAAGGAGTCAGCAGAGGTGGTTCAGGAAACTGGTTATGATGTAAACTGAACACATCCCTTTGGAGGTTTTCTGGGCATGTCCCACTGTTCAGAGGCCCCAGGGAAACTTGCTGGAGGGATAGTGAATCTTCTCTGGACTGGGAGCACTTTGGGGCCAAGAACTGGAGAGTGTTGCTGGGGGGAATGATGTCTGGGTTTCTCTCCTGCACCTGTTGCCTCCACAATCCAACCATGAGTATAAGCAGTAGAAGATGGAGTTTTTTTTCATAGAAAACATGTTTTTGACTGGTAAGGATAAACTTTTATTTCCATCTGCTGTTAGTTTATCTGTTGTTTAGCTAAAAATACAAAGTATATTTGGAAAAAGTCATGGAATAAATAGCCGTTTGTTGCATAAATCTTGTACAGACATGGGCTCAAAGGTCATTCAGAGAGAAAGAATCTTCCAAAAGCAACATAAAAAGCCAGATTACAGTTTGAAAATGCACACAGAGACCAAGGTCCTCATTTTTGGAGATGTCTTGTGACCTGATGAAACTAAAACTGAACTGTTTGGACATAAAGACCATTGCATATATCAAGACATCAGCCAGGAAGGTAAAGCTTGAGCACACGAGTCTCCAAATTGACAATGACTTTCAGCATGTGGCTCAAGGACAACAGAGTCAATAACGTGAAGAGGCCATCACAAAGTCCTGATCTGAAAAGGCAAGTGAGCAAAGCATCGTACAAACCTGACTCAGTTACATATCAGAACAGTGGCAGCTGGCCAATAGAGGATGCTAGGGCACCGCCCCACCACTCACACCACTGACCATATTACCTTGAAGACATTAAAAAAAATTAAATAAAAAATAAATCAAATAAAAATATTTAGAAAAACATGATTATAATTTTTTGTTGTGTAAGATAAATATATTATAGTTAATGGTGTGTAAAGTTGTTTCTTTTAAAAGCATTGTCTATGATTGGTGGTGTATTTCTGCCCTGGGGGCGCAAGAATCTAGTTCATAGACTCTCATTAAAAATTGTACATGCACAGTAGCTACTTTTTATTACAAGAGATAGGAAAATTCTGTGCGCTCCTGTCCTGTGCCCAGAGTACCTGCGCATGGTACGGATCGTGCTTCAGGTCCGAGAGCAGATTTTTTGGGGGGCTGGTCCCGGAACACTTATTGTGCAGTGACGTTTACAGCCAGTTGCAGGTAGACTTTAAGCCATTGAAAGCCCTTTATGTAACGAACCCCTTTTAGTTTGGACCAAAATCACCACACAAATGAAGAGAATAAAATAATATTTATTTTCTAGGAGAGATATTGCAGATTGGACCGGTTCTGGTTCTGGTTTGGGTTTGGGTTCTGGTACTGGTTCCAGATCAGGGACAAGTCTATGAGATAGAGATCGGTTAGTGGTCATGCAGGAGACTATGGGGAGCAGAAAAGTCAAATAAGAAGGACCACTAAACGTCTCAGATGATCCTGGGGTTTCTGGAGAGTAACAAAGTCCAAACTGATCCGGACTGCTGCAGGAGAGGCTGAGTCCGGTGAGGGGCTGCACCGACAGGTGGGTGGTGAGTCTGTTGAGCGTAGAGACGTAGTCACACAAGCCTGGGTCCAAAACCGGAGAGCAGAAGACAGGAGGTACCGGAGGAGAAGACGAGGAGGCGTAGTCATGCAGGCAAAGGTCAGAACCGAAGACAGAAGACGTGGTAATCCAATGGGTCGAGCGAAAGACGATGTCCAGGTAAGTCGTGGGTTCAGGAGCCGGGAGGTCAAGCCAATAGGGAAGGACATGAACCAGGAGAGGGACAGGAACGAGGAGACAGGTAAACTATGACAAGGGGACATGAAAGGCTAAGGGGGAACAAGGCAGGATGAGTAACGCGAGGTATCTACTTACAGTGAACTGTTTTCAACTACCGGGCACCGAAGAAGAAAAAGAGTGCAGCTTTTAAAGGGTGAGAGTGACAGGTGCAGCCAGTTGAGTTCAATCAGCTGCTGCTGGCTGCAGTGAAGACAAAACTAAACAACTGTGACATCAGCCTCAACCAGCATGCAAAGAAGACAAACTAAAACTCACGTATATATAAACAAACATTACCCGAGTGGACAGAATGAAAGAAACTTACAGAAAAGATCTATTGCAAACTTTAAAGGGTGATCAGGGTGACAGAAAATATAATCTATGGAACGTGATTCGTGACAGATTCCCCCCTCAAGGAACGCCTCCCGGCATTCCACCAGGTTGATCGGGGTGCAGGTGATGAAAATCCTGGATGAGGCTGTGGTCCAGGATGTGGCGGGAGGGAATCCAGGACCGCTTCTCCGGTCCGTATCCCTCCCAGTCAACGAGGTACTGGAGCCCCCGGCCCCTCCGTCTAGAACGGAGGAGTCGGCGAACAGTGTAGGCGGGAGAGCCGTCAATCAGACTGGCGGGTGGGGGGGAATGAACAGGGGAGTGGTACTGGTAGGAAATGACCGGTTTAACACAAGAAACATGGAAAGTAGGGTGAACACGTAAGGACTTGGGTAATGTCAGACGAACAGACACGGGGTTGATAACCTTGGAAATGGGAAAGGGTAAATAAAACTACTATTACTATAAATAATACTTTATTCAAAATAGCCAGACACAGGAGTGCAAAAACAAGTACAGTTTTTATTTATTATAGGCTGTGGGTGCAAAGTCAGGATCAGCTGAGTTGACAGTCTTCACAGGCAGATGGAGAGTGAGAGTCACCTGTCAAGACTGCAGCAATGATGTCACTGGTCCTGTGCAGAGCAGCTGCAATGACATGGTTTGTGGGGCAAATCCAATAACGGGGTCCGGTTCTCAGAGCAGGGGTCATGAACAGGAAGGCAGAGGTCCAGATACAAAATCATAAAACGTAGTCCGTGAAGCATGGTCTAGTAGAGGAAACTGGGTCCGTTACCCGTGGCCAGAGTGGCAGACAAATCCAAGAGGGGTAGGCAATGAGAGGAGTCAAAAAACAGGCAAGGCAAGGCAAGGCATGGCATGGCAAGGCAAGGCAAGGCATGGCAAGGCATGGCATGGCAAGGCATGGCATGGCAAGGCAAGGCAAGGCAAGGCAATGTGATACTATGACTGAAGGCTTCACTATCAGGGACCATGAGTGGTGTAATAATTCGGCAAAGGACAAGTGAAAGCGGAACTATTTAAGTAAGGCAAAGAACAGGTGCAGTGAATCAGGGCTGATGAGCTGAAAGTGCAGAGGGGGGTGTGGCTAATGACAGAGAAGAAAAACAGCATGATGACAAAGAGGAGCAAAAACATGACATGATGGGGCTGTGAGTGTGAGACAGGGGCTGATGGGGGGTCAGCGGGGGCTGCTGACCATGACATCTACAGTACAGTCGGCCCTCGCTACTTTTGCAGACTCGCTCTTTAGCGTTTTTTAAATGTAAGATTTTGTCCAATAGGATAAAAAACAAACAAACAAACAAAAAAAAAAAAAACTTGAGACAGGTGCTGCCATTTTGTAGTTTTCTTTCAATAAGCCTACTCTGTGACACATTTACCCTTTCATACAGCACTCTACTAGATCTCTAGAAAGCTAATTGAACAACTCAATCTAAAGAGACTAATCAGAGTTTTATCACATTCATACACTGATGGGACACACATCAGAGGTAATAAGGGGTTCAGTGTCTTGACCAGGGACACTTCAGCATGTGGCTGCTGGTGGATTCGAACCCCCAACTCTTGAATTGGAGGATGGCTGCTCTAACCACTCAGCCACAGCTGCCTCAGTCAAAAATCAAAAGAACTACATGGCCCAGAAGCCAACAGTGCTTCCGGCTGCTGCTTTCTACTGAAATGGCAGCAATGCAGGAAGCAAACACAACATGCAGGCGGCGTCGAGTTTCGTCCTGTTTTTCGTTGCCACGGTGCTGGTCCGGACCTGGGTCGAGGGGGTGGACTACATCCTGGGCAGCCGCGCACACACAGTGTCCTTCCTGAAGCGGCAGCACATGCACATCAAGCTGGATGGGGCGGTGGACTTTGTCCAGCTGCAGGTCTGCTGAACCGGAACCAAGCCTCAGCTGCTGGTCTGCAGAGCTGGAGAGTAAAAATGTTGCAGTAATGTACAGTATATATACATATGTTGTTAAAATAGACTTGAGACCTGTCCAGGGTGTACCCCGCCCCTCGCACAGTGATTGCTGGACATGGGCACCAGTGACCCCTGTGACCCAAAATGGAAGAAGCGGGTAAAGATAATGGATGGACTATAAGAGGCTGCAGAAGAGCCTCCTTCCCCGCTGGAGTATTGCTTACCTTCTGGGATTTGTGCTATCGGCCTCCTTGGGTTAACCCTCTAGCCTAAAATAACCTTACCTTGTACACAAAGTTTGTTTTCTCAGTCATCCAGGTATATAACAACAAAAAAAGGTTGAATCATGTCATCTGGACTTCGTTTTTTTGTTAAAAAAGAAACGTTTCGCCCCTCATCCAAGAGGCTTCGTCAGTCTGAGGCCTAGCCATCTGGTATTACCCAGAAGCCACCCTGACTCTTGTGTTTCAAGCCTGCCTCAGATACCCCTGAAGTCTGGCCTTTTCACTAATGGTTTCAAAAACACAAAGTTTGTTTTCTCAGTCATCCAGGTATATAACAACAAAAAAAGGTTGAATCATGTCATCTGGACTTCGTTTTTTTGTTAAAAACCTTACCTTGTGTTCTCCTCGCATTCTCACAGAACCTGGTTTCTGAGCCTCCTGTCCTCGACCTCTGTCGCTGTCCTTGAATCCTGTGTCTACCTGTGGGTTCAGAGTCCTTCTCCAGCTGCTCCTGCACCTGCCAACCACTTTCCTCCATGCCTTTGCTCCTTCCAGCAGGTCCTCCTCTAACCTGGAACCCCCAGCCTTCCTCTCTATGCTGCCCTCCTCTTGTAAAAATATACAACCTGCATTATCTAACTGCTCCTCACAGCTCCTGACGTCTCTCTCTCCCTTCCAGGGTTTCCCAGACAGTATACTGTTCATGGTAAATATTATCTCATTAAATATTACCTCATCACTGTAAATACATCACTTTATATACTAAAGAGTTTTGGGCCTGTTATCTTCAGTCTGTTTGCTCTTGGTAAAAACCTCTGTTGTGACACCAAGAACTTGCAATTTTTATAAAACACATGCACACATAAAAATATGGAAGACACACAACCTAGGCCTGTAAAATCTGCAAACTTGAATAGTCAAGATGAGCCTGTTTTCGGGCGGTGGGAAAGGTGAAGCACCCACACCTGCCTTCACCCTCATCTACCCCATTCTGGGCTCTTTACCCCCATTCCACCCCCCCTCCCCCCAGTTCCCCATCACTTTGAAAAACTACATTTAGTTAATAGAATTTTATTTATTTTGTTTACTAAAGGGCAGCACAGTGGCACAACTGGTAGAGCTGCTGCCTCTCAGCGAGCAGGTCCCTGGTTCAAATCCTGGTCCAGGGGGCCTTTCTGGGTGGAGTTTGCATGTTCTCTCCGTGCATGCGTGGGTTTCCTCTGGGTACTCCGGTTTCCTCCCACAGACCAAAAACATGCATGTTATGCTGATTGGTAACTTTAAATTGTCTCAAGGTGTGAGAGTGAATGGTTGTTTGTCTCTGTGTCCCTGTGATAGACTTGCGACCTGTCCAGGGTGTCCCCCGCCCCTCACACAGTGATTGCCGGACATGGGCACCGGCGACCCCTGTGACCCAAAATGGAAGAAGCGGGTAAAAGATCATGGATGGATGGATGGATGCTTCATAACGTCACTCAATGCAGGATGTGCACTGATAAAACTTTTGTGGCACATTGTAAAATATTTTTACAAATACTTATACTTCTATAAATACATATTCAACTCATTCAACTTGTTGAATTTGAAACATTTGTGAAAAATATTTTTGATCTCCACATTGTTCCTTTATTTACACTGTTTTCATATATATTTGAACATTTATGTAAATTTTAATTTCCCAGCCTATGAGTGAAGCAACTTCTTTTCCTACACTTTTTGTTTACGTCCTGCTCAACTTTTCTCAGAAACCCCTGATGATGTCTGTCAACTTCTTTAGCTTCATGTCAGCCTTGGCTGAAACATTTCAGCCGACACTCACTGGCTGTACGCTGTCCTGTGGCTTCGAGGGGAGCTGTCTCCCCTGGGTGTCTCCTTGTGCCCTACAGACCATATGGCTTGGCCTGGCCTCTCTAGTTGGGTGAGCTATTCCATGGACCACCTGAGGCAGCAGAAGCTCCCATAATCATGAGAGACAAGGGCCACTTGACACCAGGCTGACAGATGGTGCTCCAGCACTGCTGCACTGGGCTGCTGTTGCTACTCTGTGTGTGTGTGTGTGTGTGTGTGTGTGTGTGTGTGTGTGTGTGTGTGTGTGTGTGTGTGTGTGTGTGTGTGTGTGTGTGTGTGTGTGTGTGTGTGCGTGTGTGTGTGTGTGTGTGTGTGTGTGTGTGTGTGTGTGTGTGTGT
>NC_056505.1:40016284-40024890 GCF_014905685.2 Nematolebias whitei | reverse complement strand
TTTTTTTGTCTCTAGGCCAGCTATAGCCCCAGGCTGTGACTGCAAGCAAATTTCACCGCATCTAAGCAGCTGAGGGTAACAACAACCAGCCTAAATAAGCTGCTTTTTTGTTTGTTTGTTTGTTTTTCTTGTTGTTCCTTTGTAGATCCATAATAGTCTGTAGTCATCACTAAAGTTAGTGTTAACATGAGAACTCAATGGTAACTTTTACAAGTTTATTGGTATTTTTCTCACCTTTTAATGTGAAAAATGCTTATGGGGTAGCTGTGGATGAGTGGTTAGAGCAGTGATACTCCAATGGGAGAGCTGGGGGTTCGATTCCACCAGCAGTCACATGATAGTGTCCCTGGGAAAGACACTGAACACCTCGTTACCTCTGATGTGTGTCTCATCAGTGCATGAATGTGATAAAGCATTGATTAATCTCTACAGATTCAGATTGTCTTTTGAAGAGATGTAGTAGAGTGCTGTATGAATGTGTGTGTGAAGGTAAATGAGGGCACAGATTGTGTTGTAAAGAGCTTTGAGTATCTTGACTTGATAGAAAGGTGCTATAAAAGTACAGTCCATTTACCCTTCATGGTAGTACCCCAGTGGGCTGAAACTAGTTGACAAACAACATTCTTGATGAAGGCTTCAATATGTGTCACAGTTCTCATTTTCTTCATGTGAGTGTGAGTTTGAACATCTTCAGTAAATATTGCCACAGATTTGCTCTAAATAGTCAGAATTATTATAAGCTTTTCCCAAACTCATCTGAAGTTTGTTATGAGCATCTCTAATCTGTGTCCAGAGCAATAGAGCTGTATTTAGAAATCTACACAGGCATCAAGTTTAGGTTTTGTTAACTGACATGCTTTGGCAAATATCAGTCAAGTTTGAAAAATATAAATCTAACTCCAGTTTAAATGTTAATGGTGTACTCTAAAAAAGTTAAATCTGGTCCTCTGGACATTCAAAAAACCAAACAAAGCAAAACAACAACAACAACAACAAAAGTATAAACTCAGTCTGATTATTGAGCATACTTCAGGATGTTAATGGTGTAAGTTAAACTGAGCTCAGGCTTTAGCACAGATTTAAAAGTACCAGAAATAGATGGAAGATCCAGTATGGACTTGAAAAGTAATTGTGGGTCTTCACCTTCACTGCAATGGCGTGTCAGGTCAGGAGTGTGGACACTGTCCTCCACTCATTTGTACATTTTACAATGCACCTTCAAATTAAACATCTCAAAATAAATTAGTTTTTAATAAAGAAAACAGCACTAAATCAATGTTTGCACAGTATTTATTGAAAATTCCCATTGTTGGGAAATTAAAACCACAAATTCATCCATCCATTATTTTTACTAGAGATGATCCGATTGATCGGCCACCAATCATGATCAACTGATTTACATTAAAAAGTATGTGATCGGCCGATAGATCAATGCCTTTTAGTGTCAATCACAAAAAACGATTACCTTTGCAGCCTGCAGAGATCCTGTGTGACATGAAATGTCTCCCCCCCCACCCCACCCCCACCCCCTTTCCTTCACACTGTGCATGTGAGTGGTGGCGAATCATAACCAAACATGTCTGTTGTGTGAAATGTCTACACAGTCAATGAGAGTGCTGTAAAGTTTTCATCCTGCAACATGTGCAATGAAAAAATACCTCACTGGGGAAGTACATTTAAATTCTTCAACACAATGAACTTAATACACCATTGAAAGAACAAACACTTGACAGAGTACAGTGAGTTTTTGACCCACTGCAGAGAACTGCAGAGAAGACACCCACAGTGCAGCAACAGTCAACGGCAGTTAACGCAGCCCATAACATCTGTGATGGTTTTAAAGTGTCTCATTGCCAAAGTTATTGCAGCAGATTGTGGTGTGAAGACAACTAAGACCTGCTGGAAGCTGTCACCAAAAGATTTGCTGACATATTGAAGAGGAGCCCCTCTACAAAACCAAAAAAGTTCATGCTAAATAATCCAAGTATACAATCCAACAATTTTCAGTCAGGTCATTTGGACATCCTGATGCATGCTCAATAATCCAGGTAGAAAAATCTAAAAAAGTTAAATCTGGTCCTCTGAACATTCAAAAAAACAAAACAACAAAGAAATGTAGAAAGACGAGATGAGAGACGAAACGTTTCTACATTTTTTTGTTGTTTTGCTTTGTTTTGTTTTTTTGAATGTCCAGAGGACCAGATTTAACTTTTTTAGAGTCATTTGGACAGTTTCTTTTGTTGCTGAAACGTTTCACCTTCCATCCGGAAGGCTTCACCAGTCATGGAAACACACAACACAAAACTGATTCTTCCGCCAAACAGCTTACTCCAAAGTGGAACAAACCAGTTTATTTAGCACCTGTGATGAGTATCACCTGCTACAGCTTTTTCCTCTCCAAAATGGCCAACAATCAGCACCACCTGAAGATCGTCATCTTGATGAGGTTCCTGACTACTTAAGGATGCAGCTAGATGTTACTCGTTGCCGGAGCATTTGCCACTGATTGTACACTTTGTCTCTGGCCTATGTTTGTCTCTTGTGCTTTAAACTAAAAACCTTTTCCTGTGGTTACAACTTACCTGCCTCTGTGGATCCCATCGTGCCTTGGTCTTCCACTGGTTTTGCACCTTTGTTCCCGCCGTGCCTTGGTTTCCCTCAACTCTTCTCCCGGTTCCTCGTGCCTTGCCTTCCAGCCACACGCTTTTTGCCTTCTCTTCTGGAGTCCACTTTGGTTCTCCTTCGACCATCATCCGGACTGTAAAACAGATTCACTGGATTAACATCACCTCCTCATATTATCCAGCCAGAACCCTCTGTCCCTCTCCTTTCTTTTCAGGCTCCCAGCTGATCATCCTCTGCACTGTAAGTATAAACACTGTCAATTTGTATTCCTGAGTCTCATCTTGTTTTCATGGTCTCGTACCGCTCTGGGTTCCTGGAGTCGTAGCAGCACCAACATAACTGGTTTGTTCCACTTTGGAGTAAGCTGTTTGGGGGAAGAACCAGTTTTGTGTTGTGTGTTTCCTTGACTGATGAAGCCTTCTGGATGGAAGGTGAAATGTTTCAGCAAAAAAAGAAACTGTCCAGATGACCGGACTGAAAATTGTTGGAGCCCCTCTAGAGTTTAGCAACAGTCAGACAAAAAGTGAGAAAATTATCATGACATAATAACAAAAAATAAGCATTTAAATAAACACATATTTAATCCAACATTTTTCAGTCAGGTCATCTGGACAGTTTCTTTTTTTTTTTGTGCTGATACGTTTCGCCTTCGATCCAGAAGTCTTCATCAGTCAAGGAAGCACACAACAAAACTGATTCTTCCCCCAACAGCTTACTCCAAAGTGGAACAAACCAGTTTTGCTTGTGATAAGATGGTCTCTTTGGTACGCTCCCTCCTCCATTGCCTTGTTGACAGTCGTGTAAAACTGGTTGAAAACAACAAAGTCCATGCTCAATAAGCCAGGTATACAATCCAACATTTTTCAGTCAGGTCATCTGGACAGTTTCTTTTTTTTGTGCTGAAACGTTTCGCCTTCAATCCGGAAGGCTTCATCAGTCAAGGAAATGCACAGCAAAACTGATTCTGTTTCCTTGTGTGTTTCCTTGACTGATGAAGCCTTCCAGATCAAAGTCGAAACGTTTCAGAACAAAAAAGAAACTGTCCAGATGACTTGACTGAAAAATGTTGGATTGTATACCTGGATTATTGAGCATGGACTTTGTTGTTTTCAACACATAGCCAGTTTTTTTCCCAAGTGGCCTGAAACAATGAGTTTCATGTGAAATTAATGTGATCCCCACCCCACCCCGATTCAAGGTAAAAAGACATATTTTATTGTGGAGGTCTCAAGACCAAAACACACAGACTGCTTTTCTTGGCCTGATGACAGAAGGCGCCCAGAGGGAGCCAAACCTAGAACCTGAAGCTAACAACACAGGGGAGCCAGCTGAGAAAGTGCCACGACCAGGATCTTTGTCTTCAATGTTTGGGGAGATCCTGGTAGAATAAAACACGCAGCAGGCTCGCGCTGACAGTGCAACACCATCAGAGATGATTATCTACCTCTCAGAGCCACCCATCTCTCGGACTACATCACCAATGGAATATTGTAAAACCAATAAGGAACTCTTTCTGGACCTTGCTAAAGTTGCAAGAGCTTACCTGTCTGCACCCTGAACAAGAGTGGAGAGTGAGCACTTATTCAGTATTGCATCCAACATGATGGGCGAACACAAGAATAGACTCATGACTGAAAAATCTGAAATGATCCTCTTTCTTCCCTCAATGCTTATCAACAAGTCAGAGGCATTTCTTTGACAAAACACAACAGTTTGCTCATGCACAAAACAGTAAGCCATGCTCTCAGGTATTTTTTGATTTAGTAACATCATAGTTTATTAGAATTCAACATGCATTTGACTTTGAATGTATCCTTGTTTACTTGACAATATTTGATTTAGGCATTCTGTTACTGATAGCAGGTAAATTTAAGTAATTTTCAGTTTTCCTTTTGACTCAGTAGTTGCTGTATTGTGCCTGCAAGTTTTTAATATTTTTTGTCTTGGAAAAGTATGTAAAATATGTTTTTGTCCAAATTAAGGTGATTTAATGGTTTCTATTTTCCAGATCACATAGTATGTAGCACTCATCTTAACTAAATCAAAACATTTACAGCCAATCCATCTCATCAATATCGGTAATCGGTATCAGTGATAGGCAGAACAAAATCTGATCAGAGCATCCCAAATTTTTACCCACTTCTTCCTTTTAGGATCACGGGGGTCAATGGTACCAATATCCAGCCATCAATGTGAGAGGTGGGGGACACCTGGACAGGTCTCCAATCCATCACAGGGACACATGGAGACAAACAACCATTCACTCTCTCACTCACACCTAGCAGGGCCGGCCCAAGGCAGAAGCAAACTAAGCAGATGCTTAGGGCCCCGGGGCCAATAGAGGGACCCCTAAGTGGAATTGATTTTTATTATTTTTTTGGTAATGATTTCCATATGATTCTATTTAAAATTTTAAGTTCAGATTTTGCACATTTTTGCATACATTTATATAGTTTTAAGAACTAATTATTCAACTTTAAATTTTTTAAACCATTTTACGCGGTTTCAAGTAATTGTACATTTACATTATTTAAGTATTTCCATCCATCCATCTATTATCTTTTACGCGCTTCTTCCATTTTGGATCACGGAGGTTGCCAGTGCCCATGTCCGGCAATCATTGTGCGAGGGATGAGGTACACCCTGGATGGGTCGCAAGTCCATCACAAGCCCACATATACAAACGAGACAAACAACCACTCACTTTCTCACTCACACCTAAGGACAATTTAGAGTTACCAGTCAGACTAACATGTATGTTTTTGGGCTGTGGGAGGAACCCATAGTACCTGGAGAAAACCCACACATGCACGGAGAGAACATGCAAACTCCACCCAGAAAGGCCACCTAGCCAGGATTTGATCCAGCGACCTTGTGTAAGGATGGTACCTTTTTGTGGCCCGGTTTGTGTCTGTGTTCCCTAGTGTTCCCTCGTTAGTTCAATTAGTGCCACCCTTGTCTCGTCCCAGCTGTTCGTAATCACGTCTCGTCTTGTCCCTGTATATAAGCCGTCTGTCAGTCTTGTTCGTTGTCGCGTCATACTCGTTGGGTCTCCTGTGTTCCCCTGAGTCTTCCGAGTTCCCTGAGTCTTCCGAGTCCTCCTGAGTTTCCCATTCCTTATCTTCCTGTTCATGTAAGTTTTGCTGCCCCGTCAGCCTGTTATTTTGTATCTTTATTTTATCATTAAATACCTATTTTTGTATTCTGCCGAGTTGAGTCCCTGTCTGCACTACTGGGTTCGCTCCTGCCTAGAAAATCCTAACATTACGATGCGACCAGACCAGAACCCAGCGGGCAGGGTCTCTCTCAGCAAACTCACCTTTTTTCTTTTTCCCTCCACGAGCCATAGATGGACGAGGTTCACTCGGTCCCTGTCCTTCTGCCGTCCCACTGTCACCGTAGTGGCAGAAAACGGTTCCGGAGGCAGTCCGCGGCGACCGGCCCGGTCTCGTTGGCTGAGCAGAATTTTAGAGCTGGTTCCGGTGTTTCTGTGGGAACGGGATCCACCGCCTCACCTCCCAGGTTTCCGGTGGGGGCGAGATCCAGTGTCCCACGGGAGTTCCGGTCCGGTCCACTTGACGCCACAGGGGCGGGTTCCGTCGCCTCACCTTCCAGGTTCCTGGTGGGGGCGGAATCTGGCCTCTCACCTCCACTCCGCGTCGCGGCTGTCTGACCCGTACCTCCCGAGCGTATTCCCAGTGACTCCGTGGGGGCGTGTTCCGCCGCCTCACCTTCCAGGTTTCCGGTGGGGGCGGCATCCATCACCACACCCCCACATAGAGACATTCCCTTCTTACTCTCATTTTCACCCGAAGAAATTACGCAAATAAATCAGACTTTACTAGAGTTATTTCATTCAGCTAAAGCTAACCCGGCTTCCATCGACATCGTGTTGTCCCAGATGGAGGATTTTTTTATTATCTATTCCTGGTCTTTCTTGGCTTCCTGAGTACAATCTTTTACTAACTAAGATAGGGACTTTAAAACCCCCTGTAATCACTGCCATCTCTGAATCCACGCTGCACGCAGCCCCTGAGGTGCATGCAGCCCCTGAGGTGCATGCAGCCCCTGAGGTGGATTCCACGCTGCATGCAGCCCATGAGTTGGATCCCACGCTACATGCAGCCCCTGATGTGGATCCCACACTGCACGCAGCCCCTGAGGTGGATTCCACGCTGCACGCAGCCCCTGAGGTGGATTCCACGCTGCACGCAGCCCCTGAGGTGGATCCCACGCTGCACGCAGCCCCTGAGGTGGATCCCACGCTGCACGCAGCCCCCGAGGTGGTTCCTCACCTCTCCTATTCCGAGGAGGTCCAGACAGACGCTCCTCACCTCTCCTGTTCCGAGGAGGTCCAGACAGACGCTCCTCACCTCTCCTGTTCCGAGGGGGTCCTGTCGGACGATCCTCACCACTCCTGTTCCGAGGAGGTCCAGACAGACGCTCCTCACCTCTCCTGTTCCGAGGGGGTCCCGTCGGACGCTCCTCACCTCTCCTGTTCCGAGGGGGTCCAGACAGACGCTCCTCACTTCTCCTGCTCCGAGTTGGTCCAGACAGACGCTCCTCACTTCTCCTGCTCCGAGGGGGTCCCGTCAGACGCTCCTCATTTCTCCTGCTCCGAGGGGGTCCAGACAGACGCTCCTCACCTCTCCTGTTCCGAGGGGGTCCCGTCGGATGCTCCTCACCTCTCCTGTTCCTAGGGGATCCAGACAGACGCTTCTTACTTCTCCTGCTCCGAGAGAGTCCAGATAGACGCTCCTCACCTCTCCTGTTCCGAGGAGGTCCAGGAGGACTCCGTTCCAGTTCCTGTTCCTGCCGCAGAAATTCATGTTCCTGCCACAGAAGACTCCATTCCTGCCGCGGAAGATCCTGTTCCTGTTCCTGCCGCAGAGGTTTCCGTTCCTGCCGCAGAAGATTCAGTTCCTGTTCCTGCCGCAGAGGTTTCTGTTCCTGCCGCAGAAGATTCAGTTCCTGTTCCTGCCGCAGAAGACTCCGTTCCTGTTCCTGCTGCAGAGCTCCAGGCATCTCCGTTGTCTGCTGCAGAGCTCCAGGCCTCTCCGTCGTCTGCTGCAGAGCTCCAGGCCTCTCCGTCTTCTGCTGCAGAGCCCCAGGCCTCTCCGTCATCTGCTGCAGAGCCCCAGGCCTCTCCGTCGTCTGCTGCAGAGCCCCAGGCCTCTCCGTCGTCTGCTGCAGAGCCCCAGGCCTCTCCGTCGTCTGCTGCAGAGCCCCAGGCCTCTTCGTCATCTGCTGCAGAGCTCCAGGCCTCTCTGTCATCTGCTGTAGAGCTCCAGGCCTCTCCGTCGTCCGCTACAGCGCCCCAGGCCTCCATGACGCATGCTGCAGCTCCACAGGACTCCTTGATGCATGCTGCGTTCTCCAAGTCCTCATCAACGCCTGCCGCGGTCTCTCTGGTCCTATGTATTGGACGGCCTCCCAGCCACCCCCCCGGCCTGCCTTGATGGACGGCGTCCCGGCCGCCTGCCGGAACAATGACTCCTAGGGACGGTCCCTTGACCGTCCAGATCCTTTGTGTTCCCTCCTTGTGGTTAGTCATAGTGTTTCTCAGGTCTTTGGTTTCTTCCTCGTGTTATCCTCGGGCCCTCCACCCTTGCAGTGCCGCCCTCCACCCGCCCAAGTCCTTCGGGAGGGGGTTTTTTTGGGGGACGCCTGGGGGCGTCCTTGAGGGGGGGTACTGTAAGGATGGTACCTTTTTGTGGCCCGGTTTGTGTCTGTGTTCCCTAGTGTTCCCTCGTTAGTTCAATTAGTGCCACCCTTGTCTCGTCCCAGCTGTTCGTAATCACGTCTCATCTTGTCCCTGCATATAAGCCGTCTGTCAGTCTTGTTCATTGTCGCGTCGTACTCGTTGGGTCTCCTGTGTTCCCCTGAGTCTTCCGAGTCCCCTGAGTCCTCCTGAGTCCTCCTGAGTTTCCCGTGCCTTATCTTCCTGTTCATGTAAGTTTTGCTGCCCCGTCAGCCTGTTA
>NC_056505.1:40006295-40016184 GCF_014905685.2 Nematolebias whitei | reverse complement strand
TATATGATAACTTTTATTGTGAAGTGGTGCTATATACAGTAAATAAACTGAATTAAACTGAATTTATCATGTTGCTATCATAGTTAGGAAAGTAGTTGGATGGGGTGTTTGTTTATATTTTACACATTTTTGCACTTATCTCTCATAAGGCCACAGATTACAATTAGACAGTGGCTAAATCTAGAACAATGCATTTATTTAGAGGTTTTTTTTTGTTGTTTTTTTTTGCAAATCTCGTGAAAAAATAAGAATTAAAAATCTGGAACAAAACAGTCTTTTATTCAGGTGTCACTTCAAGAATGTCTAGGTTTTTTTTTTTTGGTTTACAATGTAAAAATTGTAGTAAAGCATTAAAACAAAGCATTTACAAGAATGATGCAATTCACATAATGTGCAACACACAGCATGCAAAAATTAATAGAATTTTCACTCTGATGAAATTTCTGCTCATTTTGATTTCAAATAACACAGCAGTGAATCTGTGTTGCTCGCATGAAGATGTTATTTTGTTCTTCTAATAGCAGTATTGCAGCTTTTTACTGACAGTGAAAAGTGAAACAGTGAAAACTATAATCATAACATTTAATTGGCATATGTTAATAGCACTAAGAAAATTACAATATATAAAATAAGTGAAAACTAAATTATAGTCTACAGACACTGTTCACTAATAATAGCAGTGTCTGTCTGACAGCTACCAGAATCAGACTAAACAAAGGTGGTTTCGTTTTTGTCTTCTCCGTCAACTTCTCATCGTCTGTGTTTTTAATCTTTCAGCTTCAGAAAAAATGGATTATGAATCATGAAACATCACCACAAAACAGCATTTTTGGGGGTAGTAATGCTTTATTTTATTTTTATTATTTTCAGAATCAGAATAAACTTTATTGGCAATGCACCGAGATGCAACACAAATATGTACGTACAGTCGTCCGAAAGATGGGCGGAGTGCATGAAGCTGCGGCTATAAATAGCGCGGCCTTCTTATTCTTATTCAGAATAATATTTTGCTTAGATGAGAAAAGGGAAGAAAACATGAAGAGAGACGGTATAAAAAAAAGATCTCTCATGCCATGTCCATGTCCTAGACAGGGCACAATTTGAGGCATCAAAAAACCTATAACAGCAAAGCAACATAAACAGATGTTATACATGTACAGTACATATAGGCTGGTGAAAACATAGAATTTTTAAGGGAAAGTCATAACATAGTCCAGAGCCCACCATGCTTAATAAGTCCTCTGCTTTTCAGCAGACATGACCATTCTAGCATCATCAAGATGTACAACTGTACTGGACCTGTCATACATTGTCATCACAAATTTTTCCAGGATCTTTAGATTGTCCATACCTACAGTTGATAGGCACTGGCTGAGCTTGGGAAAGACATCAGAAGGTTCAACACACATCACAGGTTTACCATGCAGACTTCTTCCTTTTGCTGTGAAACCTGACACAATGTTGCAACCAGTGAAGGTATGAAATAAGTGTTTCCCTTTGCTTTTCTCCAGTACTATGGAGTGGAACATTCTGAGACACCCTTTCAGAATCAAGCTTTTGCCAGAGTTCTTCCACAACTGAAGCAGACTCTTGAATTCAAATTCAAATTCAAAATTCAAAAATACTTCATTTATCCCAGAGGGAAATTAAATGTTGTTGTAACTCATCATTCTGGATTCATTAAAAAGTTTTTATAGATCCTGATTGCTGTGGGCAGGAAGGATCTTTTGTAGTAGTCTATCTTACAGTGGATCTGAAGAAGCCTCAGACTGAAGACACTCTGTTGTTGCATGACAGTCTGATGAAGAGGGTGCTGAGGGTTGTCTATAATGTTCTTCATTTTATGTAGAATCCTTTGTTTTACATTCATCACCAAATGTTCTAGAGGAGTCCCCAGAACTGAGCCAGCCTTCTTAATGAGCTTGTTGATCTTTTTTAAGTCACTTGCTCTGGTGCTTCTACCCCAGCAGATGATGGCAGAAGAGATAGTGCTCTCTACAACAGACTTATAGAAGATATGCAGCACCTTGCTGAAAATACTGAAGGACTTCAGCTTCCTCAAGAAGTACAGTCTGCTCTGTCCCTTCTTGTAGAAGCTTCACTGTTGCATTTCCAATCCACTCTGTTGTCCAGATGAACCCCAATATATTTATACTTCTCCACCACCTCCACTTCTTCTCCCATGATGGAAAAAGGGTTGGACCTGTTCTGGTTTCTCCTGAAATCTACAATCATCTCCTTTGTTTTGTTCACATTCAAGATGAGATTGTTTCCACACCATGCCACAAAGCGGTCCACCAGTTCCCTGTACTCAGTTTCTTGTCCATCTCCGATACACCCACCCACTGCAGAGTCATCTGAATATTTCTGCAGATGACAGGAGTCGGTTTTGTACTGTAATGGGGTGGCTGTGGCTGAGTGGTTAGAGCAGTCGTCCTCCAATGCAAGAGTTTGGGGGTTGAATCCACCAGCAGTCACATGCCGAAGTGTTCCTGGGCAAAACACTGAACCCCCTCATTGCCTCCGATGTGTGTTCCATCGGTGTATGAAAGTGATAAGGCTCTGATTAGTCTCTTTAGAATGATTTGTTCAATTAATGGGTAAATGAGGACACAGATTGTTGTGTAAAGCGCTTTGAGTATCTCCATAAGATTGAAAGCCGTTATATAAGTACAGTCCATTTACCATTTACTGGAAATCGGAGGTGTACAGAGTGCAAAGGAATGGTGAGAGTACAGTCCCCTGTGGTGCTCCTGATATACTGACCACCTGGTTAGAACACAACCCTTCAGTCTCACAAACTGTGGTCTGTTTGTCAGGTAGTCTTTGATCCAGGTGATTGTTGAGGCCTCCACCTGAGTCTTCTGGAGTTTCTGACCAAGCAAATCAGGCTGGATTGTGTTAATTACAGTGGAGAAATCAAAGAAAATGACTCTCACAGTGCTGTCGGCCTTTTACCATACCATACCATACTATACCATTTTATTGATAGAGCACTTAAAAGAGCTACAAGGCCAGGCCAACCAAAGTGCTGTACAGACAGAACAACAGACAACACACGAAGCAATATACAAAATGAAATAAATCAAAAATATAGACATAAAACCGATGCAGATAATAAATATGACGACAAACCAGTGTGGAGCGTACAGGTTCAAAACACAGATCCTCTGGTGTTGAAAGCTACTGAATAGCAGAGCCCTATAAAGAGAGAGCTGCAACACTCCCATAGACTTCCATAGAAAGAATGGAATGCGGAAGTCACGTGGGTTATGCAGCGGCAAATAGTTCCAAACAGCAGCTGTTCCAGCATTGAACGTAGTTCATTCTCCGTGTTTTCTCCGGTAAGTTGATGAAAATACGACCCTTTTTTGCCATTGTGAAGTGTTAGCTGACCGTTCTGTACCACAATTAATCAACATTAATACTTCATGTCGCCAGTTTTAGTTAGTGAAACGTTAAATTGCTAGTTGTGTTTTAACTGCAGCTAGCTCTGCCAACATGACGGTTTAAACGGGTCTATTGCTGTCTAATTCAGCGTTTTAAAATATCCAATACTGCTTAAATTTTGAAATCTTTTGAATCCACATGTCTGCTAGATCCCATCCCAACCAGACTGTTTAAAGAGGTATTTCCCCTAATTAATGTCCACATTTTGGATCTACTTAATTTGTCTTTATTGAATGGTTATGTACCACAGCACTTTAAGGTTGCTGTAATTAAACCTTTACTTAAGAAGTTTGACCTTAATTCAGAAATTCTGGCCAACTATAGACCTATATCTAATCTAACTTTCATCTCAAAAATTCTAGAAAAAATAGTTGCAGGTCAGTTGCGTGAACATCAACAAAGAAATAATCTGTTTGAAGAGTTTCAGTCAGGGTTTAGAGCTCATCATAGCACAGAAACAGCACTAGTAAAAGTCACTAATGATATTCTCATGGCCTCAGACTATGCACTTGTGTCTATACTGGTCCTGTTAGACCTCAGTGCTGCATTTGATACAGTTGATCACAATCTTTTACTACAGAGGCTTGAATATGATGTTGGAATTATAGGAACGGCTCTAAAATGGTTTAAATCATATATATATCTGATACATTTCAGTTTGTAAATGTAAATAATAAATCTTTTTCATACACCAAAGTTAGTATGGAGTTCCTCAGGGCTCAGTGCTTGGGCCAATACTCTTTACTTTATATATGCTTCCATTAGGTAAAATTATTAAACAGCATGGGATACATTTTCATTGTTTTGCTGATGACACACAATTATATTTGTCCATTAAACCCAATGAATCCAATCAGCTACTCAGACTACAAGCATGTCTTAAAGACATAAAAACCTGGATGACCCTTAATTTTCTCCTGTTGAACACAGACAAGACTGAGGTTTTGGTTTTTGGACCTGAGCACCTTAGGAATTAATTGTTCAGTCTTTCTCCCTCCTTAGATGGCATTAATCTGTCCTCCAGCTCTAATGTTAAAAATCTTGGTGTTATTTTTGATCAGGACATGTCTTTTATCCCCCACATTAAAAACATTACTAGAACTGCTCTCTTCCACCTGCGTAATATCACAAAGATTAGAAACATCTTATCTAAAAATGATGCAGAAAAACTGGTCCATGCATTTGTCACATCTAGACTGGACTATTGCAATGGTTTATTATCTGGGTGTCCAAATACTTCTATAAAACATCTTCAGTTGATCCAAAATGCTGCTGCCAGAGTCTTAACTGGAGTTAGTAGGAGAGATCATATTTCTCCAGTTTTAGCTTCTCTCCATTGGGTCCCTGTCAAATCCAGAATAGAATTCAAAATCTTACTTCTAACCTACAAAGCTCTCAACAACCTGGCTCCATCTTATATTACAGATCTTATTGTGCCATATTTTCCTAACAGAGCACTTCGCTTTCAGGCTGCAGGTTTACTTGTGGTTTCTAAAATTTACAAAAACAGAATGGGAGGAAGATCCTTCAGTTATCAGGCTCCTCTCTTGTGATATCAACTTCCAATCTCTATTTGTGAGTCTGACACATTATCCAGTTTTAAAACTAGGCTTAAGACTTTCCTTTTTGCTAAATCCTATAGTTAGGGTCAGGTTGGGTTTCCTGAGCTGTCCCTTAGTTATGCTGCTATAGGCTTAGACTGCTGGAGGACAAACTGACCACACTTTTCACTCTGCTACTGTCTTTACTTACTCTGCTCAACCTGTTTTGTAGAAATGTATTTGTAATTATTTTTTCTATCCTTAACATGTGTGTGTGTCGGGGGGGGGGGGGGGGGGGTTGTTGTCTTTCAGGTACACCTGGACCTATATCTGGACCTACCATTCTGTGTTCGTCTGTCTCTCCTTCTTGTCCTCTCAAACCAGCCGGTCAAAGCAGATGGCTGCTTGTCCTGAGCCTGGTTCTGCTGGAGGTTTCTTCCTTTTAAAAGGGAGTTTTTCCTTTCCACTGTTGCCACTGTTTTTGCTCAGGATGGGAGACTGCAACGAAGCCAAGACTCAACACGTCTGCTGGATTCCTTAGATAGAGAACTTTACTAATTGGCTTTTATGTGTGTGAATGTTTCTATAAAGTGCCCTTAGACAACTTTGTTGTGATTTGGCGCTATATAAATAAACTGAATTGAATTTAATTGAATGGTTACGCATCATAACAAATGTCCAAAAGCAAATATATTTCTGTAAAAATCCTTCCATCTGCACAGCATCCGACACCAGAGGAAATAATCATCCAAAAAAAAAGCGATTTATATCCAGAAAAAAGAGGAATTAAAGTTTTCAAAAGTAATATCTCAGAATGAAAGTAACAGAATTCATTCTCCATTATGCAGCCACCTTGAGCGGTGCAATTCTACACCTATTTATTACAATTATAGAAGAAGAGCCAAAACACTGATTGCTATAACAAGAAGATTTGTGTCACTGGCCTGCACCTTTAGGATCTTGCTCCCCTCCTCCACTGCATTCCTGGCATGTACAAAGATACATGTGTCTGCTTGTTATGACTAGATATTATGATCCTATCCAAGGTGATCATGTGGTTTCTGGGAATATCTTCTTCTTTGGTTGCAGTGACCAATTTGTGTGAAGATATCTGCACAATCGTGTCAGTTCAGAACCTGAACAGTTCTGTGTTGTTGTCACTCACAGGGAATTCTGTTAGTATGAGAGGTTTTTCCCCTCGCTTTCCTCTTCATGTTACTCTGTATTCACACGTTTACCTAGTTGAAGCTTTGAGACTTGATGGCTGGTAGACATCAAACATGATTTATATTCTCTTGGGATAGGTGGAGTATGATTGTACTTTGGGGAGTATATCCAAAATAGCTACGTCTGAAAGTATTTGAGGTTTATGGTGGCAAGGTGTTTATCAGAGCTGAACCATCGGTGATGATTGTTTCAGCCTCTAGTTCAATTCAGTTCAATTTAATTTATTTATATAGAGTTGTCACAACAGAAATAATCTCAGGGCATTGTACAAAAGCATTTACATGTAGAGACAAGTGGTAAAAGTTATCTGTTAATGGAAGCTAGCAGATTGAGTTGAATCTTCGTTTCATCGCAGTCTCCCATTTCCCAGTTTCACATCGAGTTTTGTAACCTGGCTCTCCAGGATGGCTGCAAGCAGGATACTCTGACTGTTATAGAGCTTTCCACCTTCACTTAAGGCAGAAAGTAACTGCTGATTCTCATGATGAAAGATCTCCTGCAAGTCACGTTCTTTGCTCTGGAATGAGATTTTTCTCTCTCGCTCTCAATGAAGATAGGCGCTCTCTTTCACTCTCCTGCCTCCCCTCCTGCTTTTGCTCTTGTCCTGTGAATCTCAGAGCTTCTCTTTACTCATCTTCTGAATCAAAAATGATTATGGATCTGGTCAGCTGGTCTTTCAACGCAATTGATAAAATTTTCTCGACTAGAAGACAGGGTGCAGGAGAACCCTCATGCCCTGAAGGGACCCACGCAGCTGGATATGTCATGGATTCCTGGGGTGTTTGGAAGATGATGTGTCTGTCTGTGCTGTCTGTTTAGGATGTAGAAGACACATATATGCAGAGTGAAGTAGTAACACAGCCAAACTGGCCAACATATGAAAAATTATACTGCAGTACTTTGACTCAGTAAAGTGATGAACTGATGATAATTGTGTGACTGCCCACTGGCAAAATGAAACAACAGATTTATTACTGAGGGAATATTAATGATGACACACAGCAACTGTGTAGTCAGTTTAAAAATAATTGTTTATCCCAAGGCAGCACGGTGGTGCAACTGGTAGAGCTGCTGCCTCTCAGCGAGAAGGTTGCCGGTTCAAATCCCGGTCCGGGGACCTTTCTGGATGGAGTTTGCATGTTTTCTCCGTGCATGCGTGGGTTTTCTCCAGGTACTCCGGTTTCCTCCCACAGACCAAAAACATGTATGTTAAGCTGATTGGCAACTCTAAGATTGTCCCTGGGTGAGAGTGGGAGAGTGAATGGTTGTTTGTCTCGTTTGTCTCTATGTGGCCCTGTGATGGACTTGTGACCTGTCCAGGGTGTACCCCGCCATTCACACAGTGATTGCTGGACATGGACACCGGCGACCCCCGTGACCCAAAATGGAAGAAACGGGTAAAAGATGATGGATGGATGGATGGATGAAGTCCTGCAGCCAAGCTCATGAGCAGCTGAATACAACAGTTATAAGTAGGAACTACCACACGTTCATCTGTACGAAAGTAACTGCAAGTAAATCTTCCACTTTTGGTCATATTTACATGGTATACTTAATTGTTAAATTATATGTTAATGCTTAAAGGTAGCTGTGTATCATTGTTTTGGGTTTTGTATGTAGATACAGTATATGTTGCATCTTCTGGTTGCATAAGTTTAGTCTTTGTTGCATAAAGCATAAAAAAATAGCTTGTGTAATGTAAAATTTACAGTCATACTGAATTTCACTAAATTCTTACAATGTGTTGCTCTGCAGTATGAAATCCTCTACTGCATTAACAATTGTAAGTTATTAGATTCTTTGAAATACATTTTTTTCCTGTCTTCTTTGCTTTAATGTTTGCTGAGAAAGCAGAAATGCTTCAGGTAACGCCATGAGCTTCACTATCTCTGCCATTATTGATCTCTCTTGTGTTTGTTTGTCTGAAGTTAGCTCATCCTGGGTTACATTTTTGGGTAGAGCGATCTTACCGTTCGCGTGATGTCAATTGACACTAGGGAGACATCCGACATATTTACTGCGTCATGCATGAACACAATAACATCTCACATAACATCACACAACAGCGCAACTGAGTTCTGCTCCATGCCTTTATTGGTTCTACTCTGACTGCTTTATTTCCAAAACCCAGTGTCTATGCTGGAAGTGGCTGGCTTCATCTGTGATTTATGAACTGCCACAGAGATCGGAACCACAGACTGGTCTGTATGCCATTTTTCTGAATGGTTCTATGAAAGAACCAGTTTAGAGGGATCATTCTTCTTTACTTAAGTTGAGAACCATGGCCTCAGACTGAGAGTAGCTGATTTCTAGCCCAGCTGCTTCATTGTCAGCTGCAAACCACTCCCATGCACACCAAATTTTTTCAGTCAGACAGTTTTTTTTTCGTGCTGAAATGTTTCGCCTTCGATCCGGAAGGCTTCATCAGTCAAGAAAACACAAAACAAAACTGATTCTTCCCCCAACAGCTTACTCCAAAGTGAAACAAATCAGTTCTGCTTATGATAAGATGGTCTCTTTGGTACGCCCCCTCCTCCATTGCCGGCCCTCTTCCTTGTTGACATTCTTGTCTAACTGGTTGAAAACAACAAAGTCCATGCTCAATAATCCAGGTATATAATCCAACATTTTTCAGTCAGGTCATCTGGACAGTTTCTTTTTTTTTTTTTTTTTTTTTGTGCTGAAACGTTTTGTCGTAGGATTGCTTCCAGCACCAAAGAGTAACCTTTCCTCAGGAGGCTGAGGAGTGTGACTCCCAAAAGTTAGAAGTTAGAACACACCTTCCATTCCTTTAAAAAATGATAACCACTCTGGTCTCCCACTCTGCAGGGATTGTCCCAGTGTTGCATGTGCCATTGAAGAGATGTGTCAATCATGACAGCTCTGCCTTAAGCATCTGAAGGCAAATCTTGTGCTTACAAGTGAGCTCTCTCCCCAGGACCAGCTCCAGGGTGTTGCCCTATTTTTCCTTTTTCATGCATACTTTCCTGATGATTTTGGCGTTTGTCCATTAAGGTCTTTGGATCACTCTTAGTCTGACCCCTCCCCTAAGATCAGTTTGCCATGGAAGACCCAACAAAAGGCCAGACAGCCCAGACAATATAGCCCCCAGGATCACGAGGATAGGCCTTAAATGCCCCTGCTACATTAAGTTGGCGATCCTATAGCATATCTTCAAAATTTAGTCACAAAGATCAGTTTTACAGCATTTTGGGGCGTTACATTAAAGAGGTGAATATAAAAAACATTAACTACTCTATAGGAAACTTTTACTCTGTGAACTAATTGAATGAAACAGACCTGATCAGACCACTAGAAATAAACAAAATCCATGCCAATAAAAACATAAACTGATTTCAATCATGCTATCATGAATATATCATGCATAATCAAAAAATGAACAGAAAAATATTTACAATTTCAAAAAGATGTCTGTGATCCTGGTGGGGAAAGAAAAACGTAAATACTTTTTTTAAAGCCCTCTATTAAAAGGAAATGTGGCACAACCCTGCTAGGATCTGATCCCTACAAATTGTACCTCGTCATCGAGAGAAAAGGTGCAATTGGAAATACACTGTCCGTCCATTCCTGCATGTTGTGAACATGATCATTTGAAAATTAAGTGAGGTGCCAACATCCATGTTGGTGTGTGGCTGCATCTAGGTCTAAGA
>NC_056505.1:39998899-40006195 GCF_014905685.2 Nematolebias whitei | reverse complement strand
GACCTGACTGCTGTCCAGAAGGCCATCATTGACACCCTCAAGCAAGAGGGTAAGACACAGAAAGAAATTGCTGAATGAATAGGCTGTTCCCAGAGTGCTGTATCAAGGCACCTCAGTGGGAAGTCTGTGGGAAGGGAAAAGTGTGGCAGAAAACGCTGCACAATGAGAAGAGGTGACCGGACCCTGAGGAGGATTGTGGAGAAGGGCCGATTCCAGACCTTGGGGGACCTGCGGAAGCAGTGGACTGAGTCTGGAGTAGAAAAATCCAGACCCACCGTGCACAGGCGTGTACGGGAAATGGGCTACAGGTGCCGCGTTCCCCAGGTCAAGCCACTTTGAATGGATTTTATTGATGCTCAGTAATCATTTGATCCTGCAAATCTTCACTTTAAGATAGAAGCCATAGTATGCCAATCTTCGATGAATAACTTCAAATGAGTCACTTTCGCAGATAACCTAAATCTGTGGTGGTAAGCTGAGAGTCATCCACAGCACATGCTTCGAGCTGTAACATATCTCACAATATCACATGTGATCATGTATAATGTCTTCTAGACAGTTCAAACAAATGAACTGTAATTCTATTTCTTTCTGCATGGGGTGATTTTAATTTAAAACTCTGAGATGAAAGGTTTTGGGTAATAAGCATTTCTTCAAGGAATGCTGAACTTATATGCTGGTGACAAAAGTCAATGGCAAAAATATACATTTTTAAATTTATATTTGTTTTTTGTTTTTATGTTGACAAATGTACATTTATCTATAGTTGTTTCAAGGTGTGTGAGCACTTATATTTTTATATATTTTATTTTACAAATTACAAAAAGGATCTAAAGTTCTCGACTTTGACCTCTCTAAGGGATTTTAATCAACTGTTATGTTAATGCAAATATCATGCAGACATGTTCCTGTTTTTAGTATTTTACCTAGTTTCATGATGTAGCTTGTTTTTATTTTGTTTATGTCACTACTTTGATTTACGGTACTTTTTATATGATGTTTATTGTTGTGTGTTCCTCATCTGTGGTTTGTCTAAAACTGGTCTCTCTTGTAAATGAGTCCTCGTGACTCAATGAGACTAACCTGTAGAAATAAAGTTTGAATGAAAAGTACACTAGTCTAATATCACAGTATCTACTGTATATTGTACACTAGTATCACAGTCTAAGAATCATTAAGATTCTTGTTCTATAAATGTTCTGCACATATGCAGAGCTCAATGACTGATTTAAAAGCCAAAATCAAGTTGGTGAAGTTAAAAATGGCAGAATAGAGACTAAAAACATAGCTAGAAGCTAAAAGCAGCCAAACCATAGCTACAAATTAAAAGCCAAAAGCAACAAAACGGTAGCTAAAATTATCACAATAGTAGCCAAAGTAACAAGCTAGAAATTAAAGTTAAAATGAGCAAACTGTATTTAGAATTAGTAAGTTGATATACAAAGTAACTAAAATAAGCAAAATGGTAACTAAAAGTATTGGAAAAGTAGCAAACTGGTAGCGCAAAGTAACATAGTTGTAAAAAGCTAAAGGCAAAAACAAAATACGATCCCAAAAATAGAGTAAGGTGGCTGAAGCAAATTTAAAAGACAGCAATATTTTTAAAGGAACTCAAGTAATCTCCATGCATTTCTATGAGGAATTTAATTATTTAAATAAGGTCAAATGTTTTTAAAAGTACATGTTACAAAAACAATTCAGTTCAGTTTATTTCTATAGTGCCAAGCCACAACAGAATTTGTCTCAGGGCATTGAACAGAAACATTCACATACATTATAAACACCAATTAGTAAAAGTTCTCTATCTAAGGAAGCCAGCAGATTGCGTAGCGTCTTAATTTCATCACAGTCTTCCATCCTGAGCAAGCACAGTGGCAACAGTGGAAAGGAAAATATTCCTCATACTAGGAAGAAACCTCCAGCAGAACCAGCTCAGGACAACTGGCCATCTGCTTTGACCAGCTGGGTTTGAGAGGACAAAAAGGAGAAACAGACACAGAATGACAGGTCCAGAATGAGGTGAACAAGTTCGTCACTAGGAGGAAAGACCAAAAAAAACAAACAAAAAAAAAGCACATGTTTAGATAGAAACAATTATAAATACAAACTATTAATTTGATGAAATGTGGTCAATTTGTCCTCCAGCAGTCTAAGCCTATAGCAGCATAACTAAGGGATAGGTCAGGAAACCTGCTGGAGGCCAAATTAATGCCATCCAAGGACGGCGAAGACTGAAAAATGTATTCCTAAGATGCTCAGGTCCAAAAACTAAAATCTCAGTCTTGTCCGAGTTTAAAAGCAGAAAATTAAGGGTCATCCAAATGTTTATGTCTTTACAACATGCTTGTAGTCTAAGTAACTGGATTAATTTGGTTTCATGAACAAATATAATTGTGTATCATCAGCATAACAATGAACATTTATACCATGCTGTTCAATAACTTCACCCAATGGAAGCATATATAAAGTAAAGTATTGGTCCAAGCACTGAACCTTGAGGAACTCCATGAGCAACTTTGGTATATGAAGACTGTTCATTATTTCCATTTACAAACTGGAATCTGTCAAATAAATATAATTTAAACCATTTTAGAGCCATTCCTGTAATAAAATAATAAAAAAATAAAAAACAGTAACACTAATAAAACAGAAAGCCTCACATTAGTTGAAATTAAGCTGACCGTTTTGATATATGACTAGTAAAAATAGCACAAATTACAGTGAAGTGGTTTAATTTTATAAACCTAAAGAAGACAAAAACAGTGTGAATGCTGACTCAACATTAATATAATTACTGCAGAGATTTATTGGAACCTAAACTAGATCTTTGAATGATTATTTATGTTTAAGAAGACAGTGGTTAAAAAGACAAATTTATTTTATGACACATTCAAGGACTGACCCGGGGTTTTATAGGCAGGTTCTGGTTTGGATCTAATTGACTGTTGTAAAATAGTCAGCACACAGTGAGCGACAAGTGCTGCAGGCAGCAGCAGCATCCTATAACTTAGAGACTGCTGCTACTTAATATATAATGCAATGTGTTACACTCTGACATTTGTCATTTGAAGCAAGACACACATTATGGCTCAGGGCAGTGCATCTGTCCTAAAGGCTGCTTGGAGATGGACTAAAAGCTCCTCCAGCTGAGCCAAGCCAATCACATGCTGAACCCTGTATCACCCTCACTCCTCCTCTCCAGCACTTATGTATCATACACACAAACACCCTGCTAGTGCCATCTTTTAGTCTCACACACATTTCTCTTACTTTCAGGCTTTTTTATTCCCTCCCTTCTTTGCAGTCAAAGAGACAAACACACACACACACACGTGTGGAAGGGGGGTAGGGGGCAAACCGTTCCCTGCTGGTTTACTCCTTCACACAGGAGTTAGCCATTTCCTTTCCTCCACTAGCCAGAATAGAGAGAAATAGCAATTTCTGCCTGGATTAAGCCGCAGTTTCCTACTGGTCTCTGTAGCATGTCCTCTCGGCAGGCAGTCTGAGCCTGGTGGGAGTCTAAATGAACCATATTGACATGCTACTGGGGGCAGTCTAGTTGCTTTGACAAATCCTCCCTGGCATTTATCAATCAAGTTGTCCTCAGCAGAGTGAAGGACCTCTAAACAAAGCTTCCCCTCCCAGGGAGAGGCAGAGCATTTAGAGTAGCTAAAGACACGATTCAATTTGCGCTGGGTATCTCCGCCACTAGCCCTTGTAACAATTTATGCGCACGTGCCACAAATTAAAATGAGGGGGAGGCAGGGAATTGTCAGCCTTCAAATGGCTGACATAAGTTACAAGCAAAATTTTAATTAGCCAGGAGGAGTGGGGTGATAATTCAGAGGGGCCCTGCTCTGTCAGGGGGGTTTGTCCACATTATGTTTTTCTTTTCAGCAGGCATCTGCAGGCTCCAGTGAGGCCCCAAAAAGGGTGTGTGCAGAAAAAAAAATACTTGAAGCGTACAATGCCAAGTAGGACCCTCCTTCACATTAACACCCTCTGCTAAAGTGATATTCTTACTGAGGATGATTGTTTTGTATTGCTGACTTCACTGCATGTCCCTGCCAATCACACCCTGTCACTCACATTTAAAATGAGTCTTTGTATGGATTTAGAATCAAAGTGTGTTACTGCACTGGACTGGTTTCTGTTTATTTCAAGATGGCTGCAACAGTCAACTGACCTTAAAAAAGACAAAAACATACATAATCAAGGACACTGTGATAAAATTTTGTGTAGTATCTGAGACTGATCAACTCTTTCTCTAAACAGCCACAGACTGCGCAAGATCTGCTAAAAATTTTACCAATAATTGAAGTTAACTCTGTTCCTGTGTTGCTTATGAAATGACTACAGTCCATGAATTTTAACAAATATTGAGTTACTGCATTTTCCGCCGTACACGTCACACCACCCTATAAGTCACATCAGTCCAAATATGTCTAATAAAGTGGAAAAATCCATGAGTACGTTGCTTCGCCGTATACGTTGCATCTTTTATGTGTCACCGCTGACGCGTCGCATTTGTTACACGCCACCGCTGACAACCCGGAAATGTGGGCCGGTGTTGTGCTAAAAATCTATTGGCTGCCAATGGCGGCTGCGGGAGCGTGCACGGGAGGACTTTAACATGAATTTAACAAGATTAACACTTAAAAACAATTAATTGTTTGCTCAAAATTATAGTAAAGGTGTGTCTCAGTCTAACTTTTCCTTAATAAATGCACTTTGACGGTCAAATCAGCTGCATTTCAGAAGCCAATACGTGGAAACATGAACGTGCAGAGGGCGACTTGCTGTGCATTTTTTCAAAATTTAACAAGATAAGCACCTAAAATCATTTATTTGTTTGCTCGACTTTATAGCAAAGGTGTGTCTCAGTTGAACTTTTACTTAAAAAATGCAGTTCAATGGTCAAATTAGCTACATTTTGTCGGGGCGGTGCAGTGAAATGAAGCTGATTTGACAGTTGCTCCAGTCAGACGGTGGTGGCAGACTATGGTAAGCCGATTGCATCATTAATAGCCACTTTTACCTATTACATGATACAACAGCATGCCAAATTACTCGAGTGCCATCTAGCGGCTGAAAATGGTAGTGTTCAATATTTTCAGTTAGAATGAATGAAAACTGTCAAATCTCAGCCAAAAATTAGTTTATAAATATGGAAAAAAATCCATAAATATGTCGCTTTGGCATATAAGTTGCAGGACATGTAAATTATGCAAAAAAAAAAAACAACTGCGACTTATTGGGCGAAAAATACCGTAAATTGGATGATATTGTAGCTGACAGTCAGTCACAATGGGATTATGTATGACAGTGTTTTCAATGTTTGACCAAAAAGACGACTGTGTCATTTGTTAACACAAGAGTTTTAGTTTGAAACTGAAATAAAAGACGCTTTGTTGGTAATTCAAGGAGAGCTAGGCCTTTTTTAACATGCGTCCAACTGGAGGACAAACTTGGTTCTATGTTAAATCAAGTGAGTCCAGATACAGTTTATTAACTTACTGTAGATTTTCTAAAGTCAGGTCATAGAGTGAGTGGACAAAATAATCTTTATTTAGTGTCATATGCACTTTTAAAATTGTATCTATATTTATTCTGACATGATTCTAAATAAAGGTTGAATGAATGAATTCTGCTTATATTGTAGTTGAACCCATGTACAGGCAGAGAACAGGAGACTTGCAGGTAAAATAAGTAACACGTTTATTTTTACAAACAAAACACTGACAGGGCAACAAAAACTTACTTTAGGACTTGGATGAAGAGGTGAACGGAGCACGACAGCCTTCACAGGACAATACACAAACAGAGGACAGGACACAAGGATGCTGAATAAATACAGACTCTAAGGAGACATGATGACAAACACCTGGGGTGGTTGGAAACTGAGACAGGTGCAACAGGATCTGAACAACAAGGACGAGGACACAGGGGGGTGCATGAAAACCATTAAAAAATGAAACAGAAACCAGAAAACCCCACATATTCAAGTTTCAATAAAGTTTACAACAAAACAAACACACTGTGTAGTTTCTTTATGGTGTGAATGCCGAGTCAGCATCTACGCAATAGCTTTTCTGGTTACAATTTATTTTGTGTCTGTAACTAATTCAGCTTTTTAAAACATGCATTTAAAAATAATGAACTCCTTCAGGACATTATGACTATGACTTCTGTGTTTTGTAACATTTATACTATTTTGAAACATTTCAATGTTTATCCAACATTTTTCAGTCAGGTCATCTGGAAATGTTCTTTTTTTGTGCTGAAACGTTTCGCCTTCGATCAGGAAGGCTTCATCAGGACCAACTTATCACCAACATAACTGGTTTGTTCCACTTTGGAGTAAGGTGTTGGGGGAAGAATCAGTTTTGTCTTGTGTGTTTCCTTGACTGATGAAGCCTTCTGGATGGAAGGCGAAACGTTTCAACACAAAAAAAGAAATTGTCCAGATGACCTAACTGAATAATGTTGGATTGTATACCTGGATTATTGAGCATGGACTTTTTTGATTTCAATGTTTAATTAAAATGAATGATGGATTCTTCAGATCTTTGACTGAGCATACTTGCTTCTTTCAAAGACTTTAACTCATGTTTGTTAGTTTTAGCTTTTGTTCAAATCAATTTAACTTTAAAGTTTGAATAAACATAATAAAGTGCTATGTGTGTCATCACTGTATGTTCCCATACAATGATTAAATTAGTTATCTGCATTTAACCCATCACATATGTGACACACAGGTGGAGCAGTGGGCAGCTATGTAAGCACCAGGGGAGCAGTTAGGGATTATGTGTCTTGCTCAAGGACAGCACAACATGTGGACATGGCAGGGAGTGGAACCTGCGACTTTCTGGTCACAAGTTGGCTGCACTACCTCTACACCATCTTGGCCCGAATGTTAGTTTCTTCAAAACATTTAAGCAAAGTCTTTCAAAACCCAACATTCCCACTGCATATTCACAGAAAAGGCTCTGTAGTGTTTTTGTTTATGTTCATTTGTTCTTGTGAACCTGTTCAGCTCTTTCTTTCAATCTTAACATTTTTTGTTTTTGTGTCAGTTTGAGAAATGGTTTTGAATCTTCCCTGTGATGGACAGGAGACCTGTCCAGGGTGTCCCCCGCCTCTCACACAGTGACTGCTGGATATCGGCACCAGTGATTCCCGTGGCCTGAAAAGTAAGAAGTGGGTAAAGATGATGGATGGATGGATGGATGGATGGATGGATGGATGGATGGATGGATGGATGGATTGATGGATGGATGGATGGATGGATGGATG
>NC_056505.1:39996963-39998799 GCF_014905685.2 Nematolebias whitei | reverse complement strand
ATATGTGTGTGTAATGTTTTCAGACAGCTGACTGTGATTGGTTTTTAATGAAATAAAACAAGTTGTAGATGTCCTGTGCCGGACTGGAGACTTGTCCAGCGTGCCCCCCACCTCTGTGGGCACCAGTGACCTCTGCGACCTGGAAAGGAAGAAGCAGTTAACAGATAATGGATGGATGGACGTTGTAGATGTACAAAGACAGACCGTCAGATTCATTTTAATTCAAGATTTAAACATAATCGTCCTCTCTTCACTGAATACATAAATACAATCAGTCAATAAAACAACTGCAGTTCTTTGGATGATCACTCTTCTGCTGAAAATTCTGTCTAGATCAGAATGGTGCATTATTCTTATTTTTGCTCACAAGAGAGGCAACATTCCCCTCTTCCTAAATTTTTCCCTAACTAGATTTCTGGAAGCCAACAAGCCCTTCTCTAATTACACCATCCAACAGTAAAGCCCACATGCAACATTAAATATGTAAGGGTCTACATTCGTTTGTGCTGACCTAAATATGAAGCTGCTTTTTGTTCATTCCAACACCTGCTCCCATCAAATCGATCAAGCAATCAGTCAATCAAATTTTGTTTTTAAAACACTTTTAACACAAACTGCTTTAAAGCAGATTAAAAAAAAAACTTAATTAAATAACAACCAGCAAACAAACTCACAACAATGAAGCAAAATAAGTTACAACAGTAACAAATTAAAATAATTAAATGATTCCTGGAAAATTAAGTCAGCCACTAGGGGGCACAAGCCATTGTATCTCGTGCCCAAACCCATGTAAATGGTGAGCAACACTTTTGCCCGAACAAGTACTCGAGTTCGTCCAAATGACTTGGATCGATCGAGGCACAGATTCACGACTGTCACTAGTTCTGTTAACAAACAGGGTGCTGACGGAAATTGTGCTACTGTTAGCTGAAGATCACAAGGAGGGAAATGTGTCAGCAGACAGAGGGAGAAGAAGAAAGTCAAGAATCTAGGACTGAGGGTGGACACTCTAAATGTGGGGACAATGACAGGCAAAGGTAGAGAGCTGGCTGACATGATGCAGAGAAGGAAGGTGAAGGTATTATATGTGGAAGAGACCAAGTGGAAGGACAGCAAGGCTCACAACATTGATTTAAGCAATTTTACCATGGTGGAAATAGGAAGAAATGAAGCCAAGAAGAAATGGGACAGTGAGAGGACTGAAGAGAGTAGACAGAAATTTAATTAGATGTGACGTAGAGCAAACAGAGAGGTAGCAAAAGCAAAACAGAAGGCTTATAAGGAGTTGCACAAGAGTCTGGACACTAAGGAAGGAGAGAAGGACTTGTACAGACTGGTGACACAGAGGGATCAGGCTGGAAAGGATGTGCAGCAGGAAGATCTTTGTACTTTGTACTGAGTACTTTGAGGAAATAATAAATGAAGAGAATGAAAGGAAAAGAAGAGAATAGATTGTAGAAACTGGGGACCAGGAAGTGGGAAAGATTAGTGAGGGTGACGTTTGGAAAACTTCAGGCACTGTCCAGACCACAGACCAAAAACATGTATGTTTGGTTAAATAAACACTCTAAATAGTCTTTAAATTACTTTGAATGCCTCCATCCTGTTCTTCTTTATGTGGCATTGTGGTTGAGTGACAACCTGTCCAGGGTGTACCCCCCTGTCACCCAATGAATGCTGAAGACAAGCACCTTTCCTGTAACCCTGCTTTGAAAGGCATAAAGAAGATGGACAGGTGGTCATTTCCATGTGTTTAATGTAATTCATATTAAACTATTAAAATTGTGGTATTTGAGAAACTATCTGCATTGTATCTCCAGTATATATATATATATA
>NC_056505.1:39977886-39996863 GCF_014905685.2 Nematolebias whitei | reverse complement strand
ATATATATATATATATATATATATATATATATATATATATATTATAGGGGAGAGTTTAAAACTGCACTGCAGCTAGCCACTAAGCGACATTCACCCTCTGTGGCTTTGACTTCCAGCTTCCAGTCCTGTCTCTAGTTACAACGCATCTTCATGTAACCTACATGTGATTTGTTTTCTCTTTTTTCACATACATCACAAAAAAAACTGAGTACTAATATCCAACATGCTAACTATATTCAACATACTCTCTAGTATATTCAACAATTTCCTGTGGGGTCAATAAAGTTCTGTTTTATCTCTTATCTTATATTATTAGGCTTTGTAAAAAATATAAAATTGTTATATCTGTGCATTTTTTGTGATTGCATGAAATTCAAGCAGTGGTTCTGGGTTGTTGTTTTTTTCTTTTCTATGGATCTACAAATGAAGAAGTAACCATATAAGAACATTATAAGATATACCTTGTAATGTTCTGTAAAAAATAAAATCTTAAGAATTATTTTGTTTTCAAAATTATTTTTCTGAACCTTACTTTTATTTATTCTATTTCAGGTTTGAAATAATAAAACATTACATTAATATTATATATTCAAATGTTAATTTTCAATCATATAAAATTTAACTTTTTTTTTTATAAAGGTAAAAACCTCTTGTGTTATTTGTGGTGACTGTCTAAAAGCCTCTCTGTGTGTATGGAACTATCCAAGCTGCACATTAATAGACCACAAATCTGCATTTGTGCTGTTGTAGAGTACGGCTGCAGCTTGCCCTCTCCTCCGGTCTTCAACAACTTAATCATGTCTCTGAGGCCCCCGCCCTTTTGTGGTAGCTTCCAGAACGTGATGGACATCCTTTCACTGGCTGCCTGACCTCTTGTAATCCTGTTTTACAGACCAACTCCCTGCTGAAGCAAACACAATAGCAGGAGCTCAGCCTCCTCACAGTCGATATTCCGACAGACTTGATCGAGCAAATTAGTATCTTTTGGCAAGGGCATGCCCGAAGACCTTTACAGCACCCTACCAGAATCAATAAAGAGCAGTGAATAGTGCGTACCGTTCTTTTTTCTCTTTCTTTGTTGTCCCTTGGCTTTCCTCCTTGCTGGATGAAAATCAAAGGTTAAAACGGCTGATGGTCAGTGTGTAATCAAGGTTTCAGCCTTGCTTGTAAAAGATGTGTAATAAGATGTCTTACCAGGGACAGAAAGACTAAACAAATACATCAAATATGGAAAAGTAGCATACCATGTGACATGCAAATAAGGATACAGTTCTAACTGACAGATGCTGATGTAAGGATTAGTGTGCAGATGCAGATGTCCACAATGTACTAAAACATTGTAAAACTACTAAAATTTGATTGAAGCGCCTTGAAAAGGAGCCAGCAGAGCTTTAACCAGAGGAGACTGAGTGCTGTTAGACAGTCAGTGTTGTCGCTGTGACTTTTGATCCTTGCTCTGAAATTTTGGCATTTAAGCAACTCTATAATTAAGTTTCTGTAATTTCATTATTTACACTCTTATAACATTTATCAGCAGTAATTATTCTTGTCAATTTGTTGGGGTCTGCAGATGGAAATTAGCCAGTGTGGCTAAATCAGGTGCATTGCAGGGCGTACATATATATGCATGTTAATGTGCATTGCCCCTTTTAATCATCCATGTTTTTGCTGTAGAGCGGGTGTTTGTGTGTCTGTTAACAAAATATCTCATCATCCACTGAATGAATCTTAATGAAATGTCCAGAAATAAATTATTCGATGTGCATCTACAACTGATTAGCATTGGAGTACACCTAACTCAAGATATTTGCCACAGCTGACTGATAAAAATAATAATTTCACAGAAATTGAGCTAAACTTTGGTAGCTTAGCCTTATAAAACATGATTTCATATCTAACAGAGCTTGCCACAATTAAATGAGTACATTTCTTGACTTCATATTAAGAACAATAAATACTTATTACAAAAAAAACCTTCATAATAATCATCAAAATAATCATCATAATAATCTGTCAGAGCTTGATATGTTTGATCAGAGCAAACATCAACACGTGAGCTCATCAAGCTCTTAATGCTTCTTTAAAAAAAAAAAAACAGGACAACACTGAAACAACAGTTGTTTTTACAAAATTGTTTCAGTTTTGATGTTTTGATTATCTAAATAAACCAGCATGTGCCAATAATAAATTACAGGCACATCGTAAAAGGTCTTCCAATGCAATTTACCACAAAAAGGGGGGGCTAATGCAAATGCTAATTTTAAATACTAATAGATAGCATTAAAATAGTCTCTTTTTTTTTTACACATGAAAAGTTGTTAGGTTTTAATTTTAACCTTCTTAGTTTAATCAAATTGTTCATCATTTATGTTTTTAATACAATTTTGTGGTCTCAATGAAAGTTAAAGTGTTGTATTTATTGTATCTTAAATTATTTATTTTTATAATTATACAGCCTCTCTTGTAAAAGAGATCTGTGATCTCATTGGGATTTGCCTGGTTAAATAAAGTTTAATAAATAAATATTTGTATGGAACAGGATTATTGCCACGGGGCAAAAAACATTTTTTTAATTAAAAACAAAATACAATTCTGACTTTAAAAAAAAACAACCTCTGACATAAATTCTGAATTTTATTATTTATTGATTGATTGATTGATTGATTTAATTCCATGTTGGTCTTATTGTCTCACGTAGATTTGAACATTTTCATCAATGAGGTTTAAATTACTTTTCATGTTTTTCTGGTGTGGTCTGAAACAGTTTATTTTGTGGGATATGTTCATGCAGTAATACGCTTACAGAGAACAGACAAGTGCTCTTCGTGGTTTAAAATCCTTCTAGTACAAATAAATACAAACATATAGATGTGAACATTTAACTAATTTCCCAAACAACTGATGACTGCAGCAGTACCAATTGCACACACTCCTCGGTGCTCTCTGACACATTTATGACTGTAAGGACCTTCCCTCTCGCCGTTCATTTGTTCTGTCCCAGGAGAAGCCTCACCAGTGCCAAAATTCAATAAGGACCAACAGAACCCTGCAGAGGGTTGTTAAGCAGATGTTAGTGCACTCCACAAGAGACCACTAAGACCACTGGTCCTCTTCTAAGTACCAAATTCAACATACCCAGCTAGACAGCTGCTTCAGACATTCAATTATAATCAATTAATTTCAATTAAATTCAAGTCAGTTTATTTATACCGCTCCTCTTTTTTTTATCAAGTCATCTCGGCGCTCTATACAAGAAATAAATCATGAATCCAAGTTCAGTTCAAGACAGGTCCAGGTTCATCCCATTTAAATTCAATTCATTCCCATTTTTAATACAATGCATTCACTTGCAGTTGTTTATAAAATGCTGATTAGTAAAAATGTAATGAGAAGATTCAGTTTGATCCACCAATCGGAGCTGCACACGTGATGGTAGATGGTAGATGTAAACGTACCGTTTGGCGTTCGTTTAGCGTTTATCTTAGTTTATATCTGAGATCTTTATTTAATGTTTCTTTTTACACTTTATATTTTTGCTATTTTTAGATGCAACTGGGACCCTGTGTACACAATTTTGTTCCACCTCATGTACCACATGTGATGGAAATGACAAGAAATAACCTTGACTTGACTTGAGAAAGGAACAACTCACCTTTGATGGAAATAAACCTTCAGTAGAAGCAGAACCAGGTTCAAGATGAGCAATCATCTGCCACAACTGGGAGGGGTTTGAGACAAACCACTACAGATGTGGTTTTAATGGGAAGAAAAACAAAATGCCAAAAACTTGTTCTATGAAAAGTGCATGGACAAACAAAGAATAGTGATTAAAACAGCAGCTGAGCTAGAAAATGTGGTCAATTTGTCCTCCAGCAGTCTAAGGTCGTTTTCACACCAGATAGTCCGGTAGACTCGGTTCGGTTTGGGACCATTATTCATGACATTTTGTTTACATTTGAGCTGGTGCGTTTGCATTCACACTGCACTGTGCAGTCGAGCCAACGTGTTGGCTGATTGGTTGATTGATTGATTGTTGAACCAACCTATTCCCCCGCTCGCCTGTGGGGCCACTGAACCTAGAACTACTGAAAGAAATGACACAAAAACCTTTGAAGACACCTCTTCTTCTTCTTCTGTAAATAAAAATAAAAACGAAGTGACATCAAGTTTTAGCAGTTTTAGGAGTTATATTTTGTCATTTTTCAAAAATGGACTTAGCATGAGCAGAAGATGAGACAGAAGACCATGGAGAATATTGTTTTTCACACAAGGCAGCTGACGGCTCCATATAAGGTCAGATAAATGGTGTTTGTTTACCCTGCGGAGCGGGGCTCGGTCTGTTTACATTCACACTGCACTCGAACCGCGCTGGAGTTCGCTTCTACTGGATCGAGACCTAGGTTTTAGCCCGGGCCAGAGTTCGCCTTTTTGTTCCGTGACAGAGTTCGATGGTGCGTTCACACCTCCCCAAACGAACTGGACTTTCTAGGAAAACGAGCTAGAGTTCGATTAAAGCGGATTAAACAGGGCTGGTGTGAATGCACCCTAAACCTCTAGCAGCATAACTAAGGGACAGCTCAAGAAACCCATGCCAATCTTAACTATAGGATTTATCATGAAGGGAAGTCTTAAGCCTAGTTTTAAGTAGACAGTGCCGGCCTCATGGCTCCACAAGAGAGAAGCCTGGTAACTGAAAACTACCTTCATTCTACTTTTCTCCTCAAGGAACCACAAGGAAACCTGCAGTTTGAGAATATGCTCTGAGAAGGTGCTCTGTTGGGAAAACATGAAAACAAATAATATAAAATGGAGCTCAGTTGTTCAGAGCTTTCTATGTTAGAAGTGACATTTAAATTATATTCTGAATTTGGCATGGAGCCAGTGGAAAGAAGCTAAAACTTGAGAAATATGATTGCTTCTTGTCCTGATGCTGCTCAATAGCCTACCTATCAAGGTAAATAAATCTAACGAGGTTGGGCCAGGTCCTCTGGACAGATGATTGCTTCTTTTAACCTTCATCATTACTCTAGCAGCAACATTTTGAATCAACTGGAAATCTTTTGAACAGTTTTTCCAGACATTCTGATAATGTGGAGTTTGCATGTTCTGTCTGTGCGGTTTCTCTGGATGCTCTGGTTTCCACCCACAGAGAAACATGTTAATTAGTAACACTAAGTTGTCACTAGATGTGAGAGAGTGTGTGAATGGTTGTCTCTTAAGTCTCTTGATCATTGATAAGTACATCGTGATTCAGTTCTCGTCTTATCGGTTCTTCTCAGGTGTAGGTGAATTGCCACTGACACTTGTTTCCCCGCTCTGTGAGTGATTGTCATTACAAGAGGGCAGGCATTGTACCTGTAATCTGACTTCATTTTTTTTTTTTACTTTATCTTGGCCCTGCTTAAAGGTTTGAGTATAGCCATGCTGCTCCACCATCCCTGATATTCATCATTATTATATTTAGCTGTGACCCCAAAGTAAGCAGACTGAGAAGGAACAACAAAGTCAGGATGCAAAAGTTAAGTGAACTTTATTTACAGGTGCAGTGCAGGTATTTAAAGGCCTGGAAGAGAGAAGAGGGCAAGGTGAGTATTTCTTTAATCCTCAGACAATCCTTGAGATGATGATGTTTGAATGAAGAATAATCTCTTACTGTTTCGTGTTAGTAGGCATGCCCTGAGGAGGAGCAGAGAGCTCCTGGATTTTCCAGATGATCAGGTGGTGAGAGGAGCAGGTTGACCCAAGCTGATTTGTTTGATGGCTGCAGCTGAGACACCGCTGGTCCACAGATGAATCACTGTGGAGAGATGAGGTCCTAGGAAGGACTTGAAGGAGCAGGATGTGGAAGGCCCTGGAGAGATCACAGACGGTGAGAACCGGCTGTAATGAAAAGATTGGCTGAACATGAGTTGATGTCCCGGCACTGAAGAGATGTCCGGCAGGAGTTTATATACAGCCCCAGATCAGGTCTCCTCAGGCAGCAGCAGGTGGAGGGTTGAAGGTGATTAGCTGTGGAGAGAAAGTGAGTGAGAGAAAACCCAGGAATCCTACAATATCTTGGGTTAAACGTGTTCATTTCTTGTAGCCTTGTCCAGCTCGCTCTGAATCCTCTGCTCTACCAACAAAGACAGAAAGGTCTGAACCTTGTCATTGGTCCACGGCACTGGTTTTGGAGCTTCCACACTGAGCTAGAAAGTGGAACATCTAGAAAACTTGAAAAAATAAACTAACTGGGTGGGTCATCCAGTGACGTTGCTCCATTTGCCAATCAATGGCTGCTGCCTGCTTGTCAAAATAGCCACCTCAGAGCATTTCACTTGGAACCACAAACAAGATGGTATAAACTGGGCTGAGTGGGGGGTGGATACCAGCAGTGAGCAGACCCTAAACTAGAGCCATGTGGTGCAGAACCGATGAGTGTAGAGACAGTGGAAAAGTGCCATATATGTCCCTGTGATGGACTTGTGACCTGTCCAGGTCCTGCCCACCTCTCGCACATTGACTGCTGGACATGGGCACCAGTGACCCTCGCAACCTGGACAGGTAAAAGCAGGTAAACAGGTGGATGAAGGCCAAAGTAATGCCTTCCAGAGTAAATAAAAAAGGCTGCAAAATTTGTTCCAAAGATGTTCAGGTTCAAATAACATAAACTTTTTTCTATCATGGTCAGTTAAGGATTAGGACCCAGGATGCAAGCAGGCTGATGATGATGAAATGATGATGAAATAAAATTTAAATAAACAAAAATAAATGGCTGACCTGGCAACAATTAACATACTTGGGAGTTTAAAACATAAAGAGCAATGGTGGGAGCACAGGGAGGAACAATACGTTTGGTAGGGAAACAAGACTGTGATGGTGAGGTGGTGACAAGACACTGGTTAAATAGGACAGAGAGTGGAAGGGGGAAACACCTGGGATGACTGGTAATTCTACCAATTTACCCACTGTCCCTCCTCTGGACATGTCCAGACCATCTCAGTCTGGCCTCTCGAACTTTATCTCCCAGTTGTTCAGTGTTTTGTGAATTTAGGAGCAGTAAATTGGAAGATGTAGATACGTTTTGATTCCTGGGGCCAGTCCTGAAAAAGTTACTTGAGACAAACAGGAAAGGAAGAAAATCAAGGCTGGGTGCGATGTAAACCAGACGAGGGCACCAGGCTAAATTGTTTGAAAAATTGTGGTTTATCACATCCCTAGTCATTGTTCTAATTATTTTAAATATTATTATTTTTATTTATTTTGTTTTCTTTTTATTGTATATATCACTAATGAAAGAAAATAAGTCTTTTTCAAAGTAAACGTGTCTACAAATTGATTTACATATCGACCAATTATATTTAGCTGATTCAAAAACTAAATAGAATTTTATTATAGTTCAATAAATTATGATTGAGACAGATAAAGAATTCAATTTAGCTACAGTGCATTGTTTTGCCATAATCTTTAAATGGGGGCCGTTATCTAAAAACAGAAATACGAGTATTTAAATTATTCCACACAACAGGTTTAATAATCACTTATCTGTATCAGTATTAAAACTGATTGAGGACTATTAGCATATCTGATTTCAGCAACAATGTAGATCTGCTTCTGTAATTTAAATCATTTTTACCTCCCTTAATGTTTTTTGTTTCATCTTCTTAGTACAGTTTTGTAGCTGCTGTTGTCAAAATGTATTATGTTGTAGAGATAACTGAATGCACATTGCTGTCGGGTTAAAAACGGTAAAAACAAGCAGCTGGGAACTAAAAGTGTTTAATGACAATCAAAGCAAATAAATGACACCTTTCCCTCTGAGAGGATGGTTTGTATAAACCTATTTGAGCTGATACAGAATCAATAGCGCTGCTGTTTTCTCAGTGAGCTGCCTATAGACTGATCGTTGTTTGCACAAAAGCATGCTGTCAGTGTGAGCTTCAACAAACAAGCTATAATTACAGCATTTGTCTGAGTCTTGATTTTTGCTCCAACAGCCTAAACAGAGGCTCAGAGATTGTATAGTCAATTTCAAAGTGCTTCTAGACCAGAAAAGAAATCATCCTACTGTCTGGTGTTGGGCCAAATTTATGAATAAGGAAAGGGAACGTATGTAGAAAAGATTCCAGAGCGTTGCAGCTGTAAAACCAGAGGTCAGTGCAGTGGACACTGTTGATAAGTGCTTGGGAAACATGTGGCAAATCTTAAACAACTGTCTGAATGATCAGTTTTAAACATAACTGTATGAATAACACTCATCTTAACAAAAGCTATGGAGTAAAACAGGCGTCATGTATGCAACTGTTCTAACAGCTGAAAGAGACTGAGTTTAATTTTAGCCTTCTGCCAACGCTTCAACAGTTACTTTGAATGTGTGTGTTTTTGTTTGTAGCTTTTGAAAAATATCTTATGAACCCTCAAACAGGATTTTAAAACATCTTAAAAAGTAATCTTTGGATGTGCAACTATTATTGACTACCTTTTAGAGTCGACCTTATTTAAAAGCTCTGCCCAACTTATTATCAGTAGCCAAGACATAAATGGCTATAACTTGATTCATTTCACAAATTCTGAGATCAAATTTGGTCAAGGTCAAGGTTTCTTTATTGTCATCCGCAGCACATGTGGTATATGTGGTAGAACAAAATTGTGTACACAGGGTCCCAGTTACATGCAACAAAAGTATAAATTGTAAAGAAAAACAGAAATAAGATCTAAGATATGAACTAAGAAATAAGCTAAACACTTAATAGTGCAAAAACAATATGTCAAACAACAGCAGTGTTTTGTTGTACAGTGTAGCTGAGAGTCATCCTCAACATATTCTCTGAGTACTGTAATGATTTTAACTTGTGCCCAGAGCAGTTCTGTCTGCACAAAAGCTTGTCCAACACACAAACATTGGAGTTTGTTTCTTTTGAATTAAAGCTGAAAACCTACATTTTTGCACATAATACGAACACTGACATTTTTCACAATACTTAAAAATAAAGCTTAAGGAATAAAAACCTCTTTCAAGTCACACCAAAATGTAAAACAGTTTGCTGCTGTAGAAATGAAAGTTATGTGATCAAATCATTGGAGGTCTCAAAAAGCCGTTCTGTGGATGTCGTCCTTTACAAGGCTCAAGGGAAGTGAAAACACTTTAGTTTGAGGTCGAACACACAGACTGTCATGACTGGATGTAGCAGTGAAAATAGTTTTTGTCAAAGGCTGAACTGTCCATACGTAAGTTTTGGCAGAAAGTATACATCACATCGGATCATATTCGTTTCTGGTTTTGATGTGTGTGAAATCATTTATTGACAAAAGCATCAACATCAACAGTGCAGTCAACAAACTAGTGAAAATGAGAGACTTTCACTTTAAACTGAACCAGTTTTGTATCTATTTACAACACTGACGTGAAAATGTACTCAATCAGGTGGTGACCTTGGGTCCATTTTCTGCAGGGCAGCCTGCGGTGCTGGTGAATAGCTGTACGCAGCAGAACTGCAGGCACCTGGCCGGACGGCTTGGTCCTTCCACAATGCTGTCTGGGGGGTAATTACCACAAGGTATTCTTTTAAAAGACCAGATGGGGATGAGGTCCCACCCCACACCATTATTTACAACAGGATCCCATTCAATTACATACTTCATTCACCCACTAGTTAGCTCTTTCAGTCTGTCGTTGTTGTGCTTGTTCCTTTATGCAAATTCTGTGTCACCCCACACCTAACTCACCAAAAAAGAGGCAGAGAAAGGAGAGGGAGAAAGTGAGACAGATGTAGGTGCGTTAGGGATAAAAAAAATTAAAAAAAGTGATTTTTTTTTTTAATTATTATCAGATTGTTTCCGCTACAGCAAGTACAGTAACACTTGTACATCCCCTCCTCCATTGTCTGTCTCAGCCATTCTGAAGTGCTGCTTAGCACTTTGATGGGACTCACTTTGGGGAGGCTGAGCGACAGGAGGAAAATAGAGGGGGAGGTGTGAGAGACAGCGACAGCACCAGCAAGAGAGAGAGAGAGAGAGAGAGAGAGGGGTCTTTATAGACAAGGTCAAGTCAGGGTTCATGGTTCACAGCAGCACCAGCTGAAGGTGGGGAGGGGTAACTATTATTTTGTTGGCCTATATCTGTTTAGTTTCCAGCTGGAGCGCAACCCCCCCCCCCCACCCCCACCCCACCCACAAGACTACCCCAATCTTGTTAACCAGTAGCCCCAACTTCTGTCAGCCCACAAAATGCAAAGAAAAAAGATAAAAAAAATAAATCCTGCCTGTTTTTACAGTTGTCCACTTTTTTGGCTCATCATAAAAGTTTTATTATTGTTTTTGTTTTGTTTTATATATTTCTCATTTAAATAATTAATTATTTTATTGTTTATTTAAAGCCATTTTGTGGCTGTGTAGGACAAGAACTTGTAAATTGTACCTAAAGATTCAGATCGTCGTGAAAATGTTTGCATTTGATGTACAAGCATTCCTTTTGTATCTAGTTTCTTTATTTGGCCTTTAGGGGAGCTAGCAGTTGCAATAAAAATTAAAAGAAGTAGGAATTAATTAAAAATTCTCAAGTAAATCAATGAAGTTTGAAACCATACTGAGCAAAAACAAACACCTAAACACACACACTTAACGGAATTCCAAGTTGTTTATTAATTCAACCTTTATTTCTACAGGTTAGTCTCATTGAGCCTCCAGGACTCATTTACAAGAGAGACCTGTTTTAGACTAAAACCATAAATGAGGAACACACAGCAATAAACAATCATATAAATGTATATAAAATCTATAATCTATAAATCCATAATAATCTCCTCCTATATGTCTCTGCATGAGTGCAGCTCCAGCGTGCGCTCTCAAGACATAATTACCTGCAGTGTCCCCTCAGTACGAACTGAACTAGACGAAAGGGCCTTCTCCTACTCCGCTCCTGTTTCCTGGAATATCTTGCAAAACGATCTGAAGCTCTCGACCTTGACCTCTCTAAGTGGCTTCAAACATCTGCTAAGTTCTTGGCAAAAACCAAGACAGACATGTTCCTGTTTTTAGTTTTTATATCGCTTTATATTGTAGCTGTTTTTGTTTCAAATTTTTTGTATCATTTTCTTTCATTTCTTTTCCCAATTTTTATGCTTTCTTTTATGATTGTGTACTGTTGTCATCACTCTTTGTTAAAAACAGGTCCCTCTTGTAAATGAGTCCTTGAGGCTCAATGAGACTAACCTGTAGAAATAAAGGTTGAATGAAAAATAAAAGTAAATGAAAGAAGTGTTATAAAATTAAATGAAATCTTCAGTTATAAAACAAAACAAAAAAAAAACTTTAAAAATTCTAGCCAGTTTGAGAACATTTACTGGTATTATTGTTCAAATAAACAGTGTCTAGGGCAGCACGGTGGCACAACTGGTAGAGCTGCTGCCTCTCCACAAGCAGGTCGCCGGTTCAAATCCCAGTCCAGGGGCCTTTCTGGGTGGAGTTTGCATGTTCTCTCCATGCATGCATGGGTTTTCTCCGGGTGCTCCGGTTTCCTCCCACAGACCAAAACATGCATGTTAGGCTGATTGGTAACTCTAAATTGTCCCTAGGTGTGAATGAGAAAGTGAATGGTTGTTTGTCTCATTTGTCTCTATGTGTCCCTGTGATGGACTTGCGACCTGTCCAGGGTGCACCCCGCCCCTCGCACAGTGATCGCTGGACATGGGCACTGGTGACCCCCGTGACCCAAATGGAAGAAGTGGGTAAAAGATAATGGATGGATGGATGGAGATAAACAGTGTCTAATGTTTTCCTTTTTTTGTTGTTTTTTTACTTTTTACACATGTATTGATGTAACAAACTAAAGAAGCGTTTGGCAGCAGCCCCCATGCCCATCCTGAACTGTTAAAGTCAGAGAGGTGATAATTCAAAACAGTTCTTACTCAGACTTTTATAAGAGACACATTTCAGCAGGTTTTAATCAAAGTCACGAAGCCCCTCAGCTTTGAATATGTCCATTTGCAAATGCTTTTAGAAACCCAGACAAAAAAGTGAGGGGAAAAAAAACACCCATGAGAGAAGGTTCATTCAAGTGTTATCTAGACTGCCGGACTAAGTGCTGACTGAAAGTTGTGTATAAATAGGGATGAAGTTACTTAAGCTCAAATTTCCCCAACAAAGTAAGGCATGAGACATGCAGTCTGAGACAGGGTCAGAACACCACTTTGACACCTGTTTTATTTTGAAAAAAGCTGTTTTTTGTAACAAGTAAATGAATCAATGGAAAATAGATTCTTTCTTTCAGTGTGCAACCAGACTCTACTTAAGTCTTGATATTATTATATAAAAACAATTCTATATTGAAATTTTAAGATTAATTTCCAAACCCAGCTCCACAAAGTTGTCAAGATCTATAATGACTGTGCTTTTTTAATCCTCTCAAAAAAATGTTTAGTTGGTATCCCAAAACAGACAAGGAAAACTGAAGTGGCTTTGTTTAGCATGCCAACCATTACCAACTTCTTCAAATTGAATCACACCACATGAAATTCACAATTTATCCCAGGATAATCATCGTAAAGTATCTCTCTAAGGTAACATGGACCAAAATATGCAGGACCTTTACTTGGTACTCATCAGGATTTATTCAGTCCATTCAGTTATCAAGAACTGTGAGGAACACATTAAGAAATGCTATTTTAAATCTTAGGATATGTAACTATTCAGTTAACCCCTGAAAGCCACTTTAACTTTATGACAGTGTTTTTTTGAAGAAAAATTAAGCACCTTATTTAACTGAGGCCTTGTTTAGGGTCAGACTTGCACAGGCCGCTCATTGGATGAACATGGAGGTTTTTTCTTTTTTTTTCTAAAACCCGTCTTGTGCACACCAATTTTTGTTTTATTCTTTGCTTTTACTGACCCAGATATTCAACTAGTTGCTGCATCACGGTGCATCTGGTAGTGACGCCCTGCTTTGGGGGAAGCCAACAGAAGTAAACAGTTCTGAGCCATTGAGCGTTTGATTCTGGAGCCTGCATGCATGTGGAACAATTTTTTTACACTTAACCGGTTTTGTGCAACTTGTAAGTGTGTTTTTGCTTTTCACAACCACGCTGAAATAAGGACAACAAAGTGGATGATGGGAGCATCACTTGGCCAAAACAACACAACTTCAGTCTTTTGATGATTCAGGTTCAATTCCATCCATTCATCCATTATCTTTACCCGCTTATTCCATTTTGGGTCACGGGGGTCGCTGGTGCCCATGTCGAGCAATCACTGTGCGAGGGGCGGGGGACACCCTGGACGGGTCGCAAGTCCATCACAGGGCCACATAGAGACAAACAACCGTTCACTCTCTCACTCACACCTAGGGACAATTTAGAGTTACCAATCAGCCTAACATGCATGTTTTTGGTCTGTGGGAGGAAACCGGAGTACCCGGAGAAAACCCACGCATGCACGGAGAGAACATGCAAACTCCACACAGAAAGGCACCTGGACCGGGGTTTGAACCAGGGAACTGCTCGCTGAGAGGCAGCAGCTCTACCAGTTGCGCCACCGTGCTGCTCAGGTTCAATTCAATTCAGTTTATTTATATAGCACCAAATCACAACAAAGTTGTCTCAGGGCACTTTACAGAAACATTCACACACATAAAAGCCAATTAGTAAAGTTCTCTATCTAAGGAATCCAGCAGACAAGTTGAATCTTCGCTTCGTTGCAGTCTCCCATCCTGAGCAAGCACAGTGGCAACCGTGGAAAGGAAAAACTCCCTTTTAACAGGAAGAAACCTCCAGCAGAACCAGGCTCAGGACAAGCGGCCATCTGCTTTGACCGGCTGGTTTGAGAGGACAGGAAGGAGAGACAGATGAACACAGAATGGTAGGTCCAGATATAGGTCCAGGTGTATCTGAAAAACAAACAAACAAAAGAAAAAACACATGTTAAGGATAGAAAAAATACTTACAAATGCAAAACAGGTTGAGCAGAGTAAGTAAAGACAGTAGTAGAGTGAAAAGTGTGGTCAGTTTGTCCTCCAGCAGTCTAAGCCTATAGCACCATAACTAAGGGACAGCTCAGGAAAACCAAGCTGACCCTAACTATGGGATTTAGCAAAAAGGAAAGTCTTAAGCCTAGTTTTAAAACTGGATAATGTGTCAGCCTCACGGACAGAGATTGGAAGTTGGTTCCACAAGAGAGGAGCCTGATAACTGAAGGATCTTCCTCCCATTCTGTTTTTGTAAATTTTAGGAACCACAAGTAAACCTGCAGTCTGAGAGCAAAGTGCTCCGTTAGGAAAATATGGAACAATAAGATCTGTAATATAAGATGGAGCTAGGTTGTTGAGAGCTTTGTAGGTTAGAAGTAGGATTTTGAATTCTATTCTGGATTTGACAGGGAGCCAATGGAGAGAAGCTAAAACTGGAGAAATATGATCTCTCCTATTAACTCCAGTTAAGACTCTGGCAGCAGCATTTTGGATCAATTGAAGACATTTTAAAGAAGTATTTGGACACCCAGATAATAAACCATTGCAATAGTCCAGTCTAGATGTGACAAATGCATGGATCAGTTTTTCTGCATCATTTTTAGATAAGATGTTTTTAATCTTTGTGATATTACGCAGGTGGAAGAAGGAGGTTCTAGTAACGTTTTTAATGTGGGGGATAAAAGACATGTCCTGATCAAAAATAACACCAAGATTTTTAACATTAGAGCAGGAGGACAGATTAATGCCACCTAAGGAGGGAGAAAGACTGAATAATTCATTCCTCAAGTGCTCAGGTCCAAAAATCACAACCTCAGTTTTGTCTGTGTTCAAAAGGAGAAAATTAAGGGTCATCCAGGTTTTTATGTCTTTAAGACATGCTTGTAGTTTAAGTAACTGACTGGATTCATTGGGTTTAATGGACAAATATAATTGTGTGTCATCAGCATAACAATGGAAATTTATCCCATGCTGTTTGGGGGGAGTGGTGGCGCAGAGGTTAGAGAGGTGGGCTTGTGATCCGAAGATCGCCGGTTCACGCCCCGGCCCCGACAACATCAAAATTGTGGGTGGGGTAGGTGAAACACCCACACTTGCCCCCACCCTCATTCGCCCCACTCTGGGCCCATGAGCAAGGCCCTTAACCCCCACCATGTGCTCCCTAAACAGGTCTCTCTTGAAAATGAGTTCTCGTGGCTCAATGAGACTAACCTGTATAAATAAAGGCTAAATGGAAAAAAAAAAAATATCCCATGCTGTTTAATAACTTTACCTAACGGAAGCATATATAAAGTAAAGAGTATTGGCCCAAGCACTGAGCCCTGAGGAACTCCATACTAACTTTGATGTATGAAGAAGATTTATTATTTACATTTACACACTGGAATCTATCAGATAGATATGTAGTGAACTAAGCCTCAGGTCAAAACCTGACCCTGAGGACCTTCATGGGACAGGAACTGTTATTTCATTGATTTGAGTCCAGAAATACAAATTAAGCTCATCCAGAGACTTTCTAAGTGTGTCCTGCACTAATCAATTGAAAGAACACTCTCTTTTTTATTGTCATTACTATTTTTACAAAATGTCTTGATAATCCAAAAGTGTGTTTAGTTTAAACCATTTTAAATGTTGAAGTGAACTACTCATTTTAAATCAACTGTGAAACAGTATTAATGATTTTTTTAATCCTCATTCAAAGTAGAAATCAAGTTAATGTCTGTTACAGAGTAATCATGCATTTTTTGATCTTCTGTCTGAAATGAGAAGGAGTGATGCCGGTCAAAAGTTGGAGACAGTCGCAAACAAGTTTATTGGAACGAACTGTCATGTTTTTAAACCTATCAGACAGAAATAAGAAGCTGGCACCTGTGGTCTGTCATCTCGCCTAAACATTTCTCTGTCTGTTCCAAAAACATTTCTCTGTTCCAAAAACATCTCACTGTTTTTCTCACTTGTAGTAACCTCTTACGTCACTAAAACCACACCCCTGTTGGTTCTTTCAACCAATCAGGATTTCCCAAAAAGGGACCGGAAGCGAACTCTTTAAAAAGTCGACACTTCCTAGTTCCAGTCAGTTCCGAGAGAGAACAGAAGTTCTGGGGAAGAACAGAAGTTCTGGGAGCAGAACCGAACGAAAGTTCAGAAGGGCTGGAGTTAGTTGGGAGTGCTTCCGAGTCGCGTGGGGATTATGGAATCTGAGTGGAACTCTGACGGGCTCACAGCTCATGTGAGTCCACCCGGGAGGTGAGCGTGCTGTTGAACGAAGTACCGTCACTACTCCGGACGTTTCTCTGCTATCCTACGGAGAAGCTTAAATGGTAACGTTGAAAGAGAACTCTACACCGAAGCTGAGATATCTTCTGCAAGGTAAAGAGTCGATTTCCACTACCGAAGTGTACCGATGGGAGCTGGGTCGAAAGGAGGGTGCCGTTCGTTATCAACACACTTTTCCCTCATCCATTTTCTCTCCATTTAAACTCCTTCATTTTCCCATCTTTAAACTTCTATCTTGCCAGTAATTAATCCAGATATCTTCAGAAATGTCTGTTGTTTCAAAAGCTGCAAGTGAGATATCATGGCCGTATGATTTCTCATTGCAAAGCTCATTAATTAAGCTGTGTTAATTGTAATCAATCTGCCAATTAATGTAAATGTGTGATGTGTTTTTAAATTGTTTAAAATAAACGACCCACTGTTGTTGGTGAGTCAGAAATTTAAACACGTCTCTGTCCACATTTACTCCACAAAGCACGATATGACTTAGTCCAGAAAAATGAAAGAATCCGTTTAAATAAAGGATAATATCAGACGCATATTATCTCATTACAGATATGATTTAAATCACTTTAGAGCCGTTCCTGTAATCCCAATATCATATTCAAGCCTTTGTAGTAAAATATTGTGATCAACTGTATCAAATGCAGCACTGAGGTCTAACAGGACCAGTATGACACAAGTCCATTGTCTGAGGCCATGAGAATATCATTAGTGACTTTTACTAGTGCTGTTTCTGTGCTATGATAAGCTCTCAACCCTGACTGAATCTCTTCAAACAGATTATTTCTTTGTAGATGTTCACGCAACTGACCTGCAACTATTTTCTCTAGAATTTTTGAGATGAAAGTTAGATTAGATATAGGTCTATAGTTGGCCAGAATTTCTGAATCAAGGTCAGACTTCTTAAGTAAAGGTTTTATTACAGCAACCTTAAAGTGCTGTGGTACATAACCATTCATTAAAGACAAATTAAGCAGATCCAAAATGAGGACATTAATTAGGGGAAATACCTCTTTAAACAGTATTAAACAGTATAATATTATGAGCCATTATTTTTTAACTTTACAATTATTATTATGTTGGCAAATCTCAATCACTTCTATAAATAAAAGGACAATAAAAACAACTGTGAAATCTGAAATAAAGCAAAAATAAATGGTTGTAGACTTCAGTCAAAAAGTCCTATCATCTAACAAACTGTACATCATTCTCCCAGTAAGGATGTTTCCATTTGATTTGAACCATTTGATTGTTTTCTAAGTGCTGTTCTAAAATCAAGCCAAAAATGAAAATCCATCGTCAGTGTTGCACTTGACCCACGCTGTATTGTCTGCCTAATCACTGAGTGCCTCCCAAAAAGACTTTTATATGAAAATCAGGGACCTTCGGATAAAAGCAACAGTATCCTGCAAATTTTGTCCTTTGTCTGAAATGGATTACTCAATTAGGGAAATTTATGGAAATGCACTTGATTCTACTTTGTTGAACTTTCATTTATGTAGCGATATCATTTTAAAACATGTACAATGTGATGGATTTATTTGGAATTGATACAAATGAAAGCAGTAATGCATTTGTATGAATGTTTTTGTCTTCAAACAAAGAAGAGTTTTGATTTTGCTTTGTTTTTATAAGCCTTTGGTGTTTTAAGACAGTAAAGGCCACCCTCACATTATCAGTAGCTCTGTCTTATTTTTACACCTGTCTACTTTTTTTTTTTTTTTTTAAATGATTGTCCTCTTTCTTGTTGCACCCCTTTGAAACAGCATATATATATATATATATATATATATATATATATATATATATATATAAAACTCGAATAGTGTATCTTAATGTAAGTAAAATAAAATTTTATTAAAATTTACAAAACAAAATTATATAAGAACACACTGGCAACGGGCAATATTGGGTATTTGGGGGGGGGGGGGCACAAATGAGGAAACCTAGCCGTCTTTGGAGCTCTACATCTCAGACAGTCTTCAGTAGAAACATTGAAAGTATAAACAGGTCACAGAAAGATGGGCTGTGCAGGACTGAACTGATATTTTGAAATATTTAACAATTTTAGACACAGTTTAGTCTTGTTTACTGATTTTTCGATTAAATGTCAACTGATGATGTCACTCTTGTTTTAAAAATGTCAAAACTTTTAGCAAACTGGTCTTACTCCATCAACGGTTTTTGTACATCTACAAGTTATTGATAAATGGATTGTTGTCTTCTGTCACCCAGTGTGTTGATCACTGCAGTGAAACATAAATACTGTGTGGTCTGTGCAAAAACTTGAACCCACATTGAAAAATTGCTGCAAGGTCCAGTTGTCAGAAATGTACAGTTTTATTTTTACATCAAAGGCTGGACCAACACACTCAGTTCTGCCAAATTTAATTTGATAATTTTTGCTAAAACATAATTTGCATTAGCTGCAAAAAAAAAAAAAAAAAAAACCTGCATAACGCTAAATCAGTATTAAATGGTAAATGGACTGTACTTATATAGCACCTTTCTATCTTATTTCAAGATACTCCAAGAAATTTTAACTTTTTATTTTTATTGTTGGCAGCACGGTGGCGCAACTGGTAGAGCTGCTACCTCTCAGCGAGCAGGTCCCTGGTTCAAACCCCGGTCCAGGGGCCTTTCTGGGTGGAGTTTGCATGTTCTCTCCGTGCATGCGCGGGTTTTCTCCGGGTACTCCGGTTTCCTCCCACAGCCCAAAAACATGCATGTTAGGCTGATTGGTAACTCTAAATTGTCCCTA
>NC_056505.1:39966788-39977786 GCF_014905685.2 Nematolebias whitei | reverse complement strand
TTTGTTTTTTGGAGTTTTTGTCACCATTCTTATTTTGTCAGGGTGTGTTCGGCAACTGTTTGCTCATATTTTGGCATCTCTCAGGCTTACTAATAATAAAGTTATGAACAATTATGACTGTCTTGTCGTTTCGGGAGCCATGCTTGAACGGTGTCGCTCCCCCCTGCTGCTGAGACGATAAATAAATAACTCCGACACCTTCACTGCTCTTTTCATGATGCTCTGGATGCTTTGTCACCCACAGCATGCATGCAACAAAGAGTATAAACTTAAAGTGAGAGCGACACCTGCCACCTCTTTCCTCTTTCGCATTGATGAAATGTTTTAGTTTTATCAATGATTTTGTCAAAACAAAATTTTTATGTTTTTTTTAATTGATGCAAAAACAGAAGTAATGTTTAACAAATGTTAAGACTCTATTCTTTGCTAACAAAATATATTTTATGTCATTAAACAACTTGTCAGTTCTTCTCTTGTGAACTCGTTCCCCACCCCAGACAGCCTGCTCGCTCTTGAGCTTTTTGCAGCTTCTCTGCTGTTGCTGCACTGAAGACCAAGTCCAGGTCCAGCTAAACATTGAGCAGCAGTTGAGAGTTGCAGGATCATGTTTCAAACTCAGCGTCGAAAAGCTGTGCACTGCAAAACGTGCTCATTGAAGCCACTGATCCTGACTTCCTCATTTTGATTTTTTTTTTTAATGAGCTCAAATTGTTTTATTCCTTTTTGGTTTTTTAGGTCAAAGTGTTTTATATAACACCCCTGAATTAAAATGTTGCTAATCAATTTGAATTTATTATAATTTATTGATTATATTTCATTTTATTTTTCAGTATCAAATGGTCAAAAATATTTACTTGGCTAGAATTTTTTTTATTTCAGGCAAATTGATGTACTTTAAGTATTTTCTGTTACAGACTATAAACCAATGTTAATAAAGTTATTCTTTGTAGTAAGTTGATCTTTATTTTTTCTTTTGTTTAATGTTAATAAGGACACAGTGTTATGCAGAGGTGTACTTACAACAATTTTATAGACAAATGATACTATTTGTTGAGAGTTGTGGGTGGGGGGAGGCGAAATGTTTACGTCTTCCTAAGGGGTCATACCAGAAAATAATTTAGAAGCACTGGGTTAACCAGTGAATACAGGATGGAATGATGGGTACAGTGGTTACAGCCAGTTATGAATCTTAGTGCACCATGATAGACAGCATCCAACATCTGCAAGGAGCTTATAGGAGCGTTCATGTAAATAATGTCACTGTAGTCAATGGAGGGAAGGAAAGTATCTGTTACAAGGTGTAGCATTCAGAGTTAGACATGATCTATTTCTGAAAAAGAAACCTATTTTTAATTTTAATTTCTTTACCAAGCTTTCAACACAAGTATTAAAAAAAAAGATGTGAATCGACCAAGATACTCAAGTATTTATAAGAATCAACAAGCTCAATAGAAACACCATTTGAAGATAAAAATCAGAGGAAGGACTGCTGCAACTGACTTCCTGTTTGAAAACAACATCCCTTTGGTTTTATCAGCATTTTGCACACGTTTGAGATGGAACAAATCTGACTGATGTCGAATGCAGACTGTAAAAGCTGGAAAACCTTAGCAACTGTTGTAGCTCGACAACAAACTATGTCATCAGCATAGAAATGTAAGGATGCATCAGGGATGATCTGACCGACATTTCCTATGTTGATTGTGAAGAGGGTGGGTTCTAAGACTGAACCATGTGGTTCATTTTGTGGTTTTATTCGGGCTGCTGAAATAATCACGTTAACTATTTGTGTTTTTTTTCTTCTTTTTACTTTAATGCAATACAATTAATGCAACAATTAATTTGAAAAGTGCCCCCTCGGTGTTGCCAAACCTCACTTCTGTTTGCTCAGTAAAGCTAGCGATGGATAGAAAGGAAGACACGCTATTAAATGGACTATTTCGCTTTAAGTTTTTACCAGATGGTGCTTTGGACATAAGCAAAGTAATTTGCGTGCCTTACAAAGGTGTATTTAACAGAAGCAGTTAATCTCTTTGTAAGGAACGCCCCCTTTGAAAAGGGGCTGGACCAAACTCACCACAACAAATAAGCAAGTTAAAACCAAGTTTATTGTAAGGACACACTTTAGTGTAATTTGGTCGAGAGTGGTTCTGGTGTCGAGTTCTGGGTGTCTGGGCTGGAACGAGTCTGTTGACAGGAAGAGATCGGTTAGTGGTTAACCTGGAGACAGGGGCAACTGTAATAGTCAAAGAGAAGTGACCACTAACCATCTCGTTGGTTGAAGGGGGTTCCAGAGACTGATGTCGTTCCAGCAGAACTGAGCAGCTTGCAGGAGAGGCTGGTTCTGGTGAGAGAAGGCAGCCGGTCGCAGTGGTGAGCCAGTGTTTGGAGTCCGTGAAGCGAAGAGGCTTGTCCAACATGCGGCGGTCCGTAACCAGGAAGCAGATGACCAACGGTACCAATACGTGTGGCGCAGAGGGAAGTCCAGCAGGCGAGAGTCCAAAACCAGGAAGCAGATGGGTGACAGGACCGACAGGTGAGATGAGAGGACGTAGTCATACAGGCGGGGATCGTTACCATTTTCAGAGAGGCGTCAGTCCAGGGGGTCGAGCAGAAGGCGAAGTCAGGCGAGCGATGAGTCAGGAAGCCAGGAAAGCGAACCAAAGAGGTAAGGATTCAAACCAAGGAACAGGACAGGAGCAAGGAGGACAGGTAGGTGACTAAACTGGGAAAACACTATGAAAAACTATGAGATACAAGAACAAGCGATAAAGAGCACGGGATATCTACTGGCAGTAAACTGTTTTCAACTATCTGGCAATCACCCTGTGTGAGCGTCTGACTTATAAAGGGTGCAGAGACAGGTGCAGCAAATTGAAAGGTAATCAGAGCTGTAGGTGCTGCAGTGAAAACAAACTTAAACCCACAAGCAGCCAAGACAACCACACACACATGCAGACAGAAGAGAAGAAAAGGATCCAAAGACACCAAGCAGTGCACAGGGTGATAGAAAATCTAACCTAACAGGCGTGAATTATGACATATCCCCACCTCAAGGGATGCCTCCAGGCGTCCCATCTGGCTGGTCCGGGTGGAGTCTGTGGGTATGTTTATATGGACATAAGTAACCGGATCAAATGGCCGGTCGGAATAAAAGTGTGTCATGTAAACACTCCGTTCGGGTTATTTTTTGTGTATTCGGCGCAATCCGTTATAATTTCTGATCAGAACGAAACGGGTGGTTTACGCCAATCCGAAACCCGATCGGTGCGCATGTAAACACTTGATCTGTTCGTTTTTATCTGATGGTGAAGAACTGACCTGACTGCGCATGTGCGATTTTGCCATTTCCGCCTGGCTAAAGCTAATAAAATTAGCATGTCAGGGAAGTAAAACTGGTCGGTGAGCGACACAACATTTCTACTAGAAACTTTTAAAGAGCTCAAAATGATTTATATTACCTGTAGCTCAGTCAGGGAGTGCAATAACGTCTCCACCATCATTAAAACCTGTCGCGGGTCCATTTTGGGTGCTCAGGTTTGTTTACGTTCACCCGGAAGTAGAACTTCTTCTTCGGTGGTTTTTTTAAGGAGAGTTTACCACTCTGCGCATGTCAGTACTGCTGTTCAGAACAAAGCCCGCTGCATGTAAACGCTCATCATGAACAGATTGTGCCCATGTAAACAATACATTTGAATTATTCAAACAGAACACATTTCAATCCGGTCAAAGAATTCTGCGCATGTAAACATGGCTTATGAAACTCCCTAATGAGGAACTTGTCCAGGACATGGCAGGTGGGGACCCAGGAACGCTCCTCTGGACCGTAACCCTTCCAGTCGACCAGGTACTGGAGTTCGCGGCCCCTCCTTCTAGACCGGAGGAAGCGGCAGACAGTGTAGGCGGGGGACTCGTCAATTAGACGGGCGGGGGGGAGCGAACCTTAGAAGACAATATGGGTTTGATATATGAAACATGAAAAGTGGGGTGAACACGAAAGGACTTGGGTAGAGAGAGGCGAACAGAAACCAGATTGATCACTTTGGAAATGGGGAAGGGACCAATAAAACGGGGGGTAAGCTTGCAAAATTGTAACTTAAGGGGAAGGTTTTTGGTGGACAGCCAGACGTCTTGACCCACCTTATAGTCTGGTTGGGGGGTCCTGCAGCAGTCAGCTTTTTTAATGGAGACCGCAGCAGTTTTCAACGAGGCCCGTCTGGCTCTCCTCCAAACCCTCTGGCATCTGAGGGCCGCCAAATGAGCTGAGAGGACAACAGCCTCACGTTCCTGGGCTGAAATTACAGGGGGTTGGAAACCAAAAACAACATAGAAAGGAGAAAGTCCCGTAGCAGAGGAAGGGAGTGAGTTTAAAACATGTTCTACCCATGGTAGGGAGGAGGACCATTTCTCAGGGTCCTGCTGACAGAGGAGCCTCAGCTTGCCCTCCACCTCCTGGTTGGACCTCTCCATCTGGCCATCAGTTTCAGGGTGAAAACCAGAGGAGAGGCTGATGGAAATGCCCAATAGGCTGCAGAACTCCCTCCAAAAGAGGGAGACAAACCGAGGCCCTCTGTTAGACACAATATTAAGAGGAAGCCCATGAAGCGTAAAAACTGCACGGACCATGATGAGGGTTAACTCCTTAGAGGAAGGAAATTTCTTCAGGGGCACTTAATGAGTCATTTTAGAAAAACGGTCTACAACAGTGAGAATAACCGTGTAACCATCAGAACTAGGGAGACCAGTAACAAAGTCCATACTTGAAAAGGGAATCTGGAGCCCTCCAGCCAGTGACGCCATTCCTCCAGGGCGAGCTTAACTACTAGCAGCTCCCGATCCCCCACATCATAGTTCTGCTCTGCTGAGGAGAGGCTCCTAGAAAAAAAAGCACAGGGGTGAAGGCGCCCCTCCTGACTTTGCTGACTCAGGATGGCCCCCACACCAGTACTAGAGGCATCCACCTCCACCACAAAAGGTTCCTCTGGATTGGATGCCAGGAGAACAGGAGCAGAAGAGAACAAGGTTTTTAACTTGACAAACGCTTTGTTAGCAACAGGTGACCAAGCAAAACGTGTCTTAACCGAAGGTAGTGCATGTAGGGGTTTGGCTATACCCTTTGATAACTCGTCTGTAGAAGTTTGTGAATCCCAGGAACCATTGGAGCTGCTTACGATCCCTGGTGGTTGACCAGTCCACAACGGCCGCAACCTTGTTGCGGTCCATCTAAATCTTGTTGGGCGAGATTATGAAACCAAGGAAAGAAGTGGTAGTAACATGAAATTCACATTTCTCTGCTTTGATGTACAGGCCGTTCTGGAGGAACCGGGTGAGGACAACCCGGACCTGTTTGCGGTGTGGGGCTATGTCTTTTGAAAAAAGAATGTTGTCCAAATAAACAAATACAAAATGATTGACCATGTCTCTTAATAGATCATTGACCAGGTTTTGAAATATTGTAGGGGCGTTAGTTAAACCAAAAGGCAAGATCAAATACTCATAATGACCAGTGGGGATGTTGAAGGCGATCTTCCATTCATCACCCTCTCATATGTAGACTAAATTGTAAGCATTACGCTAATCCAACTTTGTAAACACGTTAGCTTCTTGTAGGAGATCAAAAGCTGAATTCATGAGGGTAGTGGGCATCTGTTCTTTATAGTCATCTTATTGAGGCCCCTATAATCGATGCAAGGACGGAGCGAACCGTCCTTATTTACAAAAAAAAAATCCATCCCCGGCTGGGGAGGCAGATGGTCTGATTATCCCAGCCTGGAGTTATTCTCTAATATAATATCTCATAGACTGTTGTTCTGGGGCAGAAAGTGAATAGAGAGTTGAGTGGGAGGTGTGGAACTAGGAAGTAAGTCGATAGGGCAATCATATGGGCGGTGAGGAGGCAGAGAAGTGGCCCTGGCTTTGTTGTCTCTAACATTCTGCCAGGCGAAGGTCCACCCTAGTGGCCAAATCCTCCAGGTCCTGAAGCAAATCAGGGTATCGCTTAGTTGCCAGTCCATCTTTAATGTTATTGTTAAGACCCCGATTAAAAGCATTCGTGAGCACCTCCTCATTCCAGTGGCTTCCTGAAGCAATAGAATGAAACTCGATGATGAAATCAGTGACTCTTAGATTACCTTGTTTAACGGAGAAAAGGCGTCTGGCAGCTTCTCGCTCTGGAAGAACTGGATCGAACACCCAACAGAGTTCCTTAGCAAATGTCTGAAAAACATCAGTTAGGAGAGTCCCGTTGACATTCTGCAGTTCCCCATCTCTTGGCCTTGTCAGAGAGAAGGGAAAAATCATATATGCTACTTTGGACTTCTCAGAGGGGAAAGAGGACGGTTGGAGTTGGAAGTGAATTTCACACTGAGTAATAAATGGGCGGCATTGATCGGGTTCTCCAGAAAACAGTTTGTTTTTTTTTGGGGGGGGGGGGGGGGGGGGTCAATCTGGGCTCCCAAGCCAGTTCAGGAAGAGGTCTAACAGCAACCAAATCCTGAGGTAGATTCTGAGGTGTTATGTTTTTAAGCATGCGAACAATGTCTTCCAAACCTGTTTCTAATTTAACAATAGCGCCCTCAACACCAGAGCACCAGTCAGCAGAAGGTGAGTGGTCCATGTTGGCCAGATAGTTCTGTAAATAATCCCCCCCCCCCCCCCCCTTTGAAAAGGGGCTGGACCAAACTCACCACAACAAATAGGCAAGTTAAAACCAAGTTTATTGTAAGGACTCGCTTTAGTGTAATTTGGTCTAGACTGGTTCTGGTGTCGAGCTCTGGGTGTCTGGGCTGGAACAAGTCTGTTGACAGAAAGAGATTAGTTAGTGGTTAACCTGGAGACAGGGAAAACTGTAATAGTCAAAGTGACCACTAACCATCTCGTTGGTTGAGGGGGTACCAGAGACTGATGTCGTTCCAGCAGGACTGAGCAGCTTGCAGGAGAGGCTGGTTCTGGTGAGAGAAGCAGCGGTCACAGTGGTGAGCCAGTGTTTGGAGTCCGTGAGGCGAAGAGGCTTGTCCAACATGCAGGGGCCCGTAACCAGGACGCAGATGACCCACAGTACCAATATGTGAGGTGCAGAGGGAAGTCCAGCAGGCGAGAGTCCAAAACCAGGAAGCAGATGGGTGACAGGATCGACAGGTGAGACGAGAGTACGTAGTCATACAGGCGGGGGTTGTTACCATTTTCAGAGAGGCGTCAGTCCAGGGGGTCAAACAGAAGGTGAAGTCAGGCGAGCGATGAGTCAGGAGGCCAGGAAAGTGAACCAAAGAGGTAAGGATTCAAACCAAGGAACAGGACAGGAGCAAGGAGGACAGGTAGGTGACTAAACTGGGTAAACACTACGAAAAACTATGAAATACAGGAACAAGAGATCAAGAACGCAGGATATCTACTGGCAGTAAACTGTTTTCAACTATCTGGCAATCACCCTTCTTCTTCTCTGATTTTCCTGGCAGTTGGCAAACAGCTTGTAAGTGTGAATTACCGCCACCTTCTGAATTGGAGTGTGAACCAGAATTAAACCCTAACCTATATTCTCCTGAAAAGTTCTGATTTTACAAGAAAATTAATAAAGGCCCTATTTAAAATGCGATTTGAATTTCAGCGAAGCAACTCAACTAAATTAAATTGCACTTTTTGCTCATGAAATCAAACTTGAAGAATAACTCTTTCTCTGTGATATTTTACACAATCTACAGTGCCTTGCAAAAGTATTCGGGCCCCTTGAACTTTTCATCCTTTTGCCAAATTTCAGGCTTCAAACATAAACATATAAAAATTATTTTTTTGTGAAAAATCAACAAGTGGGACACATTTGTGAAGTGGAATGAAATTTATTGGATGTGTCAAACACATAAACATTTTAACAAATAAAAACTGAAAAGTGGGGCGTGCAATATTATTCGGCCCACTTGCGTTAATACTTTGTAGCGCCGCCTTTTGCAGCAATTACAGCTGCAAGTCGCTTGGCGTATGTCTCTATCAGTTTTGCACATCAAGAGACTGAAATTCTTCCCAATTCTTCCTTGCAAAACAGCTCGAGCTCAGTGAGGTTGGATGGAGAGCGTTTGTGAACAGCATTCTTCAGCTCTTTCCACAGATTCTCGATTGGATTCAGGTCTGGACTTTGACTTGACCATTCCAACACCTGGATATGTTTATTTGTGAACCATTCCATTGTAGATTTGGCTTTATGTTTTGGATCATTGTCTTGTTGGAAGATAAATCTCCGTCCCAGTCTCAGGTCTCTTGCAGATTCAAACAGGTTTTCTTCCAGAATGGGCCTGTATTTGGCCCCATCCATCTTCCAATCAATTCTGACCATCTTCCCTGTCCCTGCTGACGAAAAGCAGGCACAAACCATGATGCTGCCACCATCATGTTTGACAGGATGGTGTGTTCAGGGTGATGAGCTGTGTTGCTTTAACACCAAACATATCATTTTGCATTGTGGCCAAACAGTTCGATTTGGGATTCATCTGACCAGAGCTCCTTCTTCCACATGTTTGGTGTCTCCCAGGTGCTTGTGGCAAACTTTAAACAACACTTTTTATGGATATCTTTGAGAAATGGCTTTCTTCTTGCCACTCTTCCATAAAGGCCAGATTTGTGCAGTGTACAACTGATTGTTGTCCTATAGACAGACTCTCCCACCTCAGCTGTAGATCTCTGCAGTTCATCCAGAGTGATCATGGGCCTCTTGGCTGCATCTCTGATCAGTCTTCTCCTTGTTTGAGATGAAAGTTTAGAGGGACGGCCGGGTCTTGGTAGATTTGCAGTGGTCTGATACTCCTTCCATTTCAATATGATTGCTTGCACAGTGCTCCTTGGAATGTTTAAAGCTTGGGAAATCTTTTTGTATCCAAATCCGGCTTTAAACTTCTCCACAACAGTATCTCGGACCTGCCTGGTGTGTTCCTTGGTCTTCATGATGCTCTCTGCGCTTCGAACAGAACCGAGTCTATCACAGAGCAGGTGCATTTATACGGAGACTTGATTACACACAGGTGGATTCTATTTATCATCATCAGTCATTTGGGACAACATTGGATCATTCATAGATCCTCACTGAACTTCTGGAGTGAGTTTGCTGCACTGAAAGTAAAGGGGTCGAATAATATTGCACGGCCCACTTTTTAGTTTTTTATTTGTTAAAAAAGTTTGACACATCCAATAAATTTCATTCCATTTCACGATTGTGTCCCACTTGTTGTTGATTCTTCTCAAAAATTATTTTTTTATATATCTTTATGTTTTAAGCCTGAAATGCGGCAAAAGGTTGAAAAGTTCAAGGGGGCCGAATACTTTTGCAAGGCACTGCTTAAGTACATGTCCTACTGTCTCTTGTGACTGGCCACATTCACAAACTCCTGTAGGATGTTTTCCTATTCTTTTTAGATTTGAATTTAAATATGTATGACCAAATCTAAGTCTTGATAAAATATCTTCTTCCCTCCTCCTCCTTGATGTTTCCATCATCCTACCCACACTTTTTTCAATAGAATAAAAATGTCTCCCTTTCTACTCCTTGTTCCATTCCTCCTGCCATTTCTTATTCATTTCTTCTTTTACAATAGATTTTATTTCTGATTTGCTGTATGAGACTGATAAGGAAATTTCCATCTTTTTTGTGGCTTCTTTAGCAAATTTATCTGCACGTTCATTACCTAAAAGTTCAAGTATGGACCAGATGCTATACCACTCTATACTATTTTACACGTTATATCCTTTGTAAATTACCTATTCTTCTCAAATATCTAAATATGCTGGTAAAAATTGTATCCCCTGATGATCTTTGCAGCAATTCCTTTATCTGTAACTTACTTTTATTTTTATTTAAATCACTAACTAATAACTCTCTTTCCTTTGTATATTTATTGCATTCTAAGAAAATATATTTTATTGTTTCTAATTGTCCACAATGATCACAACAGCCTGTAACATGTTTATTGATTATTTTCAGTGTGCTGTTTAATCCCGTGTGACCAAATCTCATCCTCGAAATAATATCTTCTTTTTTTGTTCTATTACATTTCCTGATTTCCCCCACCTTTTTTTGGATATTATAGTAAAATCTAGCATTGTCTCCATTATCCCAATGCTTTTGCCATTTCTTCTTAATATGTAGCTTTATTATATTCTTAACCTCATTTTTACTTATCTTAATATTTAAATCCACAATATTTTTTTCTTGTAGCACTTTTAGCAAAATGGTCAGCCAACTCATTTCCTATTATTCCAATGTGTGCAGGAATCCATACTAGTTTAACCTCTGACCCAATTTATTCATCCTGAAAACTAAATGAGCTATTTCCAGTATAATATAATGTCTTGTCTTGTATCTGAATGTACCTCCTGAATATTTATTAATGCACTACTTGAATCTGAACAAACTACAACCTTTTTTCCTCCAATTCCTTCAACCCACTCCAAAGCCATAAATATTGTCAATAATTTCCCGGTATATATTGTTAAATTGTCAGTTATTCGTTTGTTTTTCATAATATTTAATTCTGGAATTACCAAAGATATACCAGTTCTGTTATTTAACATTTTAGATGCATCAGTATAAATCTTGATATATTCTGAGTATTTGTTTCCTACAGTATATATCTTTCCACCTCATTACTTTCTAATTCTCTCCCTCGTTTCAATAAATTTAAATCAACTTTGATTTGTTCAAGGACCCATGGTGGGACAACAGGAACAGCAACTGCAGGACTAATATGAAAATTATTTATTCCTATATCTTTAGTTTGATTCAGGATTATCCATCCAAAACTATTAAATTGTTTCTTTTCTTTTTCTTGACAGGGTTGGAGAGTATTTTGTGTAGGGTGAGTTTCATTATGTCCTTTAATATTTGCCCAGTATGGTATACAGTAGCTATTTGTGTTCTTCTAAGCTCCAGTGGCGTTTCTCCCATCTCAACTTGAAGAGCAGATACTGGAGTTCCAAGAAAGTTCAATCTGGTCCTCTGGACATTCAAAAAAACAAAAA
>NC_056505.1:39965676-39966688 GCF_014905685.2 Nematolebias whitei | reverse complement strand
TCCAAGAAAGTTCAATCTGGTCCTCTGGACATTCAAAAAAACAAAAAACAAAACAAAGCAAAAAAAATGTAGAAACGTTTCGTCTCTCATCCAAGAGACTTCCTCAGTCTGAGCTGCTGTTTTCAGCTCAGTCTCTTAAATAGTACCGTCTCAGAGTGGATCAGCCAGTTTTGCTGCTGACAACCAAAACCAGCTGATCACATGCTCAAGAAGGACCATCAGCCTAACAAAGGATCATTAGCACACTGATGCTGTTTACTATTCAAAGGGGGTTGAGTGATACCAGCAATCACAGCATTGTAAGAGGGGGACAGTTGAACCCGGAGGCCTCCACCCCTGTTTAATGATGGACGGTTTCTTTTCACAAAGATGGCCTCCTTTACTCCTCTCTCAAACCATCGTTCCTCTCTATCAAGGATGTGAACATCTTCATCCTTGAAAGAGTGACCGCTGGCCTGGAGATGAGTGTAGACCGCAGAGTCCTGGCCTGATGTTGTTGATCTTCTGTGCTGGGCCATCCTTTTGGCCAGTGGCTGTTTAGTTTCCCTGATGTAAGACTGATCACCCTCCTGACACTGAACAGCATACACAATATTACTCTGTTTGTGCCGGGGGACTGGATCTTTGGGATGAACCAGTCTTTGCCGTAATGTATTTTGGGGTTTAAAAGCCACTGGGACGTTATGTTTAGAAAATAAACGTCTCAGTTTCTCTGATACTCCCTCAACATACGGAATAGTAAACAGCCATCAGTGTGCTAATGATCCATTGTTAGGCTGATGGTCCTTCTTGAGCATGTGATCAGTTGGTTTTGGTTGTCAGCGGCAAAACTGGCTGATCCACTCTGAGAAGGTGCTATTTAAGAGACTGAGCTGAAAACAGCACCTCAGACTGAGGAAGTCTCTCGGATGAGAGACGAAACGTTTCTACATTTTTTTGTTGTTTTGCTTTGTTTTGTTTTTTTGAATGTCCAGAGGACCAGATTTAACTTTTTTAGATTTTTCTACCTGGA
>NC_056505.1:39964392-39965576 GCF_014905685.2 Nematolebias whitei | reverse complement strand
CCGGAGATCACGAGCATCCAGTAGAGTTTTACGGCCTTGACCCTTACACACAGCGATTGTTCCAGATTCTCTGAATCTTTTGATGATGTTATGCACGGTTGATGATGATAACTTAAAAGTCTTTGCTATTTTATGCTGGGTAACACCATTCTGGTATTGCTGCACTATCTTTCTGCGCAACAATGATGGAATTGGTGATCCTCTTACCTTCTTGGCTTCTGAGAGACACTGACACGCTTAGAAGCTCTTTTTATACCCAATCATGTTGTCAATTGACCTAATTAGTGTTAATTGGTCTTCCAGCTGTTCATTATATGCACAATTTCCTTTTTCCAGCCACTTATTGCTAATTGTCCCAACTTTTTTGGGATTTGTTGACACTGTGAAATTTTGAATCAACATATTTTTCCTTTAACATGTTACATTTACTCAGATTAAACTTTTGTTTTGTCATCTATGTTATATTACGATTAAAATATCGACATTTGCCATCTCCACATCATTGCATTCAGTTTTTATTCACAATTTGTTTAGTGTCCCAACTTTTTTGGAATCCGGTTTGTACAAGTGGTCTTGGCCACGCCCACTTCCCCGCTCTGCATAGAGAAACGGCTGATCAGTTGCAGAAGGAAGCATATCCGGCAGCAGTACAAAGGCAGGAGAAACCTTTATATGCAGCTCTGAGCTGCACAAAGATGCAGTAGGTGCTAAATAATTAAAAATAATTTATTTTAAATAAAAATTCCATGCCGATCGTGCGGCTCATCCATCAATTAGCCATTTGTGTGTAATGTCTAATCTTCCATCCATCCATCCATTATCTTTTACCTGCTTCTTCCATTTTGGGTCACGGGGGTCGTTGGTGCCCATGTCCAGCAATCACTGTGCGAGGGGCGGGGTACACCCTGGACGGGTCGCAGGTCCATCACCGGGCCAGATAGAGACAAACAAGACAAACAACCATTCACTCTCTCACTCACACCTAGGGACAATTTAGAGTTACCAATCAGCCTAACATGCATGTTTTTGGTCTGTGGGAGGAAACCGGAGTACCCAGAGAAAACCCACGCATGCACGGAGAGAACATGCAAACTCCACCCAGAAAGGCCCCTGGACCAGGATTTGAGCCAGGGACCGGCTCGCTGAGAGGCAGCAGCTCTACCAGTTGCACCACTGTGCTGCCC
>NC_056505.1:39963087-39964292 GCF_014905685.2 Nematolebias whitei | reverse complement strand
ATATATACAGTACTGCAAAATTTTATATGGGTGCTCATCAACTGCAGCGTCAAAGCCCACCGTCCCATCCAGGTTGATGTGCATGTGGAGAATTGAGCTTCAGGAAGCTTGAGGGTTATTTGAGACTTTCCTGCCAATTCTGTGAGCTTAATAATAATAATGAAAAAAGTGTTTTAAATGATAAAACAAATAAAAACATGAAAACACTAAGTGCAAATTAAAAACATAGACACAAAAAAAGGAGGTAGAGGAGATAAAATGCTAAATACTAAAATGCTAAAGTAATAAAAGTTAAACAGTAAAAGCCCTTTTAAATAAATAGGTTTTCAGTTTGTCTTTGAACAGAACCAGATCAGAGATGGCCCACAGCTCATAGGGAAGAGTATTCCAGGCTGTTGGACGTGCAACAGAAAAGGACAGGTCCCCCTATTGTTTGCACCTTGAGCGAAGCACCTCCAGCACATTTTGACCAGCAGATCGTAAAGCTCTGCTGTGCTGGTGGACTTTTAAAAGTTCTAAAATATAGAGTGGCGCAAGGCCATTCAAAGCTTTAAGAACAAAGAGCAGCAGCTTGAACTGTATCCTAAACTGAACCAGGAGCCAGTGCAAAGATGAAAGGACAGGAGCGATGTGTTCATATTTATGTGTATTAGTGAACAAGTGAGCAGCAAAGTTTTGTACAAGATGTAAATGGGAGATAGAAGACTGATTAAACCAGACATATAAAGCTCAAGCCTAGAGCGCACAAAGACATGGATGGCCTTCTCCAGATCATTATGGCTAAGGAGTGACTACTTTAGAAAGCAGACGGAGCTGAAAGAAGCTGGTTTTAGCTTAATAGATAGATCATTTTTTCTGACTTTGCGTTGCAGAACTGTTCGTCCATTTCGGCAGAAAGCAGTGGCTGGAAGAATTGCTGGCTTCTGGGAAGTGCAGTTCTTTTTACTTGCCTTACAGTGTAGGTCTGTTGCAATAAAACTACAAAATGGCAGTACCTGTCCGAGTTTTTTTTGTTGTTGTTAAATTTGTATCCTGTACAGTCCCAATCACCTGAGTAATATTAAAGTTGACAATCACGTGTCATATACAATCTTACGTTGAGAAACTGCGAAACAGCAAGTCTGCAAAAGTTGAACCGCGAAATAGCGAGGGACTACTGTATAGTATAGTATAGTATAGTATAGTATAGTATAGTATAGTATAGT
>NC_056505.1:39960841-39963077 GCF_014905685.2 Nematolebias whitei | reverse complement strand
ATAGTATAGTATAGTATAGTATAGTATAGTATAGTATAGTATAGTATCATATAATATAGTATAGTATAGTATAGTATAATATAGTATAATATAGTATAGTATAATATAATATAATATAGTATAGTATAATATAATGTAATATAGTATAGTGTAGTATCATATAATATAGTATAGTATAATAAAGTATAGTATAGTATAGTATAGTATAGTATAGTATAGTATAGTATAGTATAGTATAGTATAGTATAGTATAGTATAGTATAGTATAGTACAACCAGACATGAGCATCAACATGATGAAGGAGATCCTCACAATCATTTAGGCAACAGATCATGTCTTGTTTTAACGGCATCCTGTGAGTGGGGTGTTAACAGGAGGAGCATCAGAGCAGAATCTAAAAACATACATTTGACTTAACAAAAGCAAAACACACACAATACTTTCATATATTACATAAACTTAAGGAACTACTTAGATTAAATGAAACTTTGCTGTTACCTTTCTGTAAGAAGAATTTCACAAGCACAACTATTCTTTTTATGACAATTTAAGGGAACCCACAGGGTTAGGGATAAAAAGTTATCTCAGTTTAGTCAATCCTATTCACAGTAACGTTAGTATCTACTGTATGTGCAGCAGGTGTTGGGCTTTGCTTTGTTGTCACTGTGGACAGGAAACAGACAAAAACACAACACTGGAAGGGAGGCGAAGGTTTAGGAACAAATGGCAAACTTATATTCTGATATTCAAAAACATCAATAAAATTACTGACTACATTTGAAAAAGAGAAAAAAGCAACAAACAAAATATCAGTTTGCATAATAATGACATAAGCTTTGTTTTAAAATGTTGTTGTTTATGACAGTATATCATACAGGTTGATAAATGGAAAAACAGCAGATAATTGAAAATAAAATAAATGCTCAGTTCTTCTGTTTATTGTTAAGTCCTGTACAGTCAGCAGCAGTGATAATCCATGTCACTGAACAGTCTTTTCCATTGTGAGGAAGCCTTGAGGCGCAGATTACCTCCAAACCACATGAAACTCTAGCCTGGTATCGTAAGAGACCACAGGCCATCACAGACATGTTGTCTTTGTGGGAACAACCCTTTCTTTCTATTGAGCAAATAGCCAATTAGCTATTATGGAAAGTGACTGTAAGGACGTGTGTGTGGGTCTTCTTTTTATTGCTGAGGCTGCAGCCTCTTACCTTTATAGGTAGGACATCTGCTGAGGGCTTGTGTCCCTGGATAAGTACTAGCTGAGTACAAGCACAGGACCTTTTCAACCTGATCACATAGGTATTTAGCTCTCGGCCCTGGCCAGTGTTTGTGTTTGTTTTATGTACAGAGCAGGTGTTTTATAATCATTAGCGGGTCCATTACGACTCCGGCTCTAAGTAGAAGACAAACACCAGGCACGCATCTATTCTCAATAGAACCATCTGGTGGCAAGGAGGAAAAATGGCTGCGTTCGGCACCAGTGTTTGCCAATGGTCACATAATTGTGTATCAGAGGAGAGGAAGCAGGTAGCAGACAGAAAAAAGCTTAAGTGCTTTGGGTTTTACAGAATGTTTCCAATGTGTTTGTGTGCTGAGCAAACGTGCTGGTGTTTGTATTTATCCGTGTACACAAGGGCCTTCCTTTAAATGCCCTTTGTGTTTTCCAAGAATTTGTTTTTTTGTGGACAGTCAATAAATGTCCTGTTCATCACGCACACAGGCCCGTGGGGCGGTTGAAATGAATCAGTATTATCACATTTATTTTCTTCACTGTTTCCAGTAGTGCTGCTTCATCATGAAGACCACAAGGCTGCTGCCAGGCTCTGCAGACACATGAGAGTAAACTCAAACCTGGAAGTTCAGCAACGGCCATGATTAGTCATTCATCTGGTGACAGTTCCATACACAGACAAGAGAAGATTTTTATTTTATTTATTTATGTGTGTGTTGGTCTGTACACACAATATTTCATGAACCCCTGAATATAATTTAATGAAGCTGTCAGAAAGTATTCACTGGATGAACGTCTACAACTGTGAAAAACATGAAACTATATGTGTCTGCAGGACATGTGGTATACACCCCCAAATACCCCCCACAGAAAAAAAAACAGCTAACTAAAAAAACGCTATCTACCCTAAATACATATATTACATGTATTTCAAGAATGTTATTTATAATCACACATACATTTACATACATATATATGCACACACACATATATATATATATA
>NC_056505.1:39959868-39960741 GCF_014905685.2 Nematolebias whitei | reverse complement strand
ATATATATATATATATATAGATATATATATATATATATATAAACATTATAAACTTATTTGTATCTAAGTACATATATTGTATATCAGGTAGCTTTTCTAGTGTCGTTGCAGCTTGAAAAATCCTCACATAATTTTTAGTATCAGAATTGCTGAGATTGTCCATGTTTTAGTGGCTCTGTTAAGTTTTTTAATAATGGGATGTTTACAAATGTTTTTTTTTTCTTGTTGACTGAGCTGGATCACGAAGATGAATTCAGTATTAAACTAGAATTATTGCTCTTTCTGTTTAATTGCATTATGAATTATAAATGCTGAAGGGCTTTGCTGAAAATTGCTGACGAAGCCAAAACTGAATGGTTAAAATAAAAAATTAAATTAAATTAAATTTAACAGAAAACAAGCTGAGTAAAATAAAGCACTTGCTGAAGGCCATGTTTTAAAAAAGTCTTCCTAAAAGTAACAAAATTAAAAGCAGCAAGGGGTTATTTTAAGCTAAAAGTATTAAAAATGTTTCTAAATACAAAAAGTAAAATAATAATAATCATTTGGTTGATAATATTAAAATGCTACTTTGAAAGAAAACCAATCTAGTGCATATATAACCAAAACATGTAGCATGAGAAGACAAAAAGAGCGCAAGTATCTTTGCTGAAGGAATTAAAGACCTAAAAATATTTCCAAAGGGATATACCTGTATTTTTTGTAAATAAAGTTACATGTTTTGAATAGTATAAAAATTAGAAAATCTCTGTCAGATCACCCACCTCCTGAAAGATCTGACCTTTTTGATATATAAATGGCCACTATATATATATATATATATATATATATATATATATATATATATATATATATATATATATATATATATAT
>NC_056505.1:39950242-39959858 GCF_014905685.2 Nematolebias whitei | reverse complement strand
TATATATATATATATATATATATATATATATATATATATATATATATCTGATGTATAGAAGTTGATCTGAATAAAACACACATCTGACATGAATGCTGCACTCACACAGAAAAACATACATATAAATAAATGAATAAAAAAGACAGAGTTCTGATTACTTGTTGAATTAAAGCTTTATGGATGACTTTGTGTGTTTAAGTGTGAGTTATATTTGGTCCTGCATCTTCTCAGGTGAAGTGCGTTGTTTTTGTTTCCACTAACACTTTGTGTTCACCATCTATTGCCACTCGGGGCTTTGCTTGTTGGTGGAACAGGCTGCAAATGGTGATAATTATTCCAAACAAAATGCTACACCCACTACACATAATTACGCCACTGATTCTAATTACCATGTTAGTTATTAACAACTCATTAAACAATTACGGTCACCAGCAATGATATGCTAATGAATTTCACATGGAACATGTGTAGAGACTATGCAGTGAGGTGGCCCATGGAGGGCCAGAGCTGAGAAGAGCAGACGATCTTTGTTGTCCTTTATTGTTTGCACTTGGATTCAGATGGAGGTGAAAAGGTAAAAATGATTTGAAGCATCATTAAGCCTGAAAAACAGCGATCCTATCTCTCACTCACCCACAGCTAAATGCCTTATTATTTAACACGTTGAAACTTTATTTTTTAAACATTAATACATATTTATATGAAGCACAAACATATATGTGTATGTATGATCTGTTTATTAGTAATTTTCTCTTGTTTATGTTTTTTCTCTGTTCTGGGATCTCATTGTTTTCATTCCCTTGTTATCTGTCATCATTTCAGTTCCCTTCTCATGCCCCGCCCACTCTCACCTCATCCTTGATGTCTCGCCCCAGGTGTTGCCATTCATCCTTCTTTAGTGTTCCTTTATATTGCGTATTCTATATAGGTATATTCTCTATTTGATTATTATTATTAGTAGTAGTAGCAGTAGTAGTATTTTTAAAAAGATTATAAAACAACTCAAGTCATGTCGACAGCATACGGGTGTGAAAGACATTAGCAAATATTAAACCTCTACACTTTAGCACGACACAGTTTGTTTAGTTTGTCACTGTTTTCTCAGTCCAAACATGTCAACGTTACTATGTCAACGTACGTGTGCTGTGCACAGACTGCGCATGGTGACGCTGCTGAGAGGCTGTGAATGTATCAGGCCATCGGGGGTTAAGTAAACGAGGAAAGATTAGAGTTGATCTGTCAAACTGATGCACTCAGCAGCCTCGGCACCGTCCGCGTCTGTCAGCACACAAACAACAGCGACAAAACGCAAACATTCAGTTGAGAAAACGATGATGAATGGAATAAAACGCGTTCCACAAAAGTATAGAGGTTAAGGGCTAGCTCAAGTAGCATGCTTTCACACAAGTATAGCATGAAAAAAATTATATGTGCTAAATTAATAAATTCATAAATATTGCTCTCCTTTGACTCCACATTAGCCTAGCAGTAGCTTATACCTATATACAGATATCTGCATTTTTTTGGTATTCATCAATTCAATTCATGTCAGTTTATTTACACAAATTCACAACAAAGTTGTCTCAGGACACTTTACAGAAAAATTAATTTATATAAAAAAAACAATTAGTAAAGTCCTCTATCTAAGGAAGCCAGCAGACTCGTTGAATCGTCACTTCATCAGTCTCCCATCCTGAGCAAGCACAGTGGCAACAGTGGAAAGGAAAAACGATGACTGAGCATCAACTTTGTTCCCTTTTAACAGGAAGAAACCTCCAGCAGAACAGGCTCAGGACAAGCGGCCATCTGCTTTGACCAGCTGGGTTTGAGAGGACAGGAAGGAGAGACAAACTAACACAGAATGCCAGGTCCAGATATAAATGGTAAATGGTAAACGGACTGTACTTATATAGCGTCTTTCTTATCGAGATACTCAAAGTGCTTTACACTACAATCTGTGTCCTCATTTACCCATTCATACAGCACTCTACTAGATCTCTACAAAGCTAATTGAACAAATCATTCTAATGAGACTAATCAGAGCTTTATCACATTCATGCACTGATGGGACACACATCAGAGGCAACGAGGGGTTCAGTGTCTTGCCCAGGGACACTATGGCATGAGACTGCTGGTGGATTCAAACCCCCAACTCTTGCAATAGAGGACGACTGCTCTAACCACTCAGCCACAGCCGCCCCATAAAAAACAGGTTTTATTTTATTTTATTAAATATTGGTCCAGGTGTATCTGAAAGACAAAAAAAAAACCACATGTTAAGGATAGAAAAAATAATTACAAATACAAAACAGGTTGGGCAGAGTAAGTAAAGACAGTAGTAGAGTGAAAAGTGTGGTCAGCTTGTCCTCCAGCAGTCTAAGCCTATAGCAGCATAACTAAGGGACAGCTCAGGAAACCCAAGCTGACCCTAACTATAGGATTTAGCAAAAAGGAAAGTCTTAATCCCAGTCTTAAAACTGGATAATGTGTCAGCCTCATGGACAGAAACTGGAAGTTGGGTCAAAAAGAGAGGAGCCTGATAACTGATAGATCTGTCTCCCATTCTGATTTTGGAAACTCTAGGAACCACAAGTAAACCTGCAGTCTGACAGTGATGTGCTCTGTTAGGAAAATATGGAACAATAAGATATGTAATATAAGATGGAGCTAGGTTGTTGAGAGCTTTGTAGATTAGAAATAAGATTTTGAATTCTATTCTGGATTTGACAGGGAGCCAATGGAGAGAAGCTAAAACTGGAGAAATATGATCTCTCCTATTAACTCCAGTTAAGACTCTGGCAGCAGCTTTTTGGATCAATTGAAGACATTTTAAAGAAGTATTTGGACATTCAGATAATAAACCATTGCAATAGTCCAGTCTAGACGTGACAAATGCATGGACCAGTTTTTCTGTATCATTTTTAGATAAGATGTTTCTAATCTTAGTGAGCGCAGGTGGAGGAAAGCGGTTCTGGTAACATTTTTAATATGGAAGTTAAAAGGCATGCCCTGATCAAAAATAACAACACCATGGTTTTTAACATTAGCGTTCGAGGCCATTTTAATGCCATCTAGAGAAAGTGAAAGACTGAAAAATTTATTCCTAAGATGCTAATGTCCAAAAACCTAAACCTCTGTGTTGTTGGAGGTTTCTTCATTTTAAAAGGGAGTTTTTCCTTTTCACTGTTGTCATTGTGCTTGCTCAGGATGGGAGACTGCAACGAAGTGAAGATTCAACAAGTCTGCTGGCTTCCTTAGATAGAAAAAATGTACTAATTGATTTTTATATAAGTGAATGTTTCTGTAAAGTGCTCTGAGACAACTTTGTTCTGAATTAGCACTATATTAATAAACTGAATTGAACTGAATTTAAAGTAAAAAGTATTGGTCCAAACACTGAACCCTGAGGAATTCCATGACTAACTTTTGTGTATGAATAAGATTTATTCATCAGGCTCTATGATTGATATCAAAGTAGATAAGATACAAATTATTGACAACAATTGGATAAAATGTCATGCTCAGAATGAACAAACACCATTTATACACTTACTTCCACAAATACAATTACACCTGTTGCGCTTTCTGTTTTAAAAGTACACCATATAAGGACAAAAAAAAAACATTTTAAAACATTTACAGTCCTTGTGTAAGGACAGAATTATCATGTGATTTTGGCAGTTTTAACTGCAATTTCAAATTGTGTCTGAGTTTGGTATGAAAAGAGAACTGTGTAAAAATACTGTCCAATAATATCCCTGGAGGTGACTTAGGAGTAGCCAGCAGCAAAAAGGTAAATGTGGACAAAATGTTTTGGTCTGTTTGTTAAAACACTGGCCAAGTTCTAATAAAACCTTCAGAAAATAATGATTGGATGTCCTTCTACGACAGACTAACCTTTGGAACCACTTTTATTTAAGATGGCTGCCCAGCCTACCGACCAAAAACATATTAAATCAGTTTATTTTACAGATACTGAGCTAAAGTTTGATACTATAACAGCTGAGGTTCATTCACAACACTGAACACTTTGCAGTATTGTGCATAATAAAATGTTCATGTTTTGAACAAAATGGCCACCACTCTGTCTGTCCTCATCATGGAATGATGTATACCTGTAGCAGGGAAGGCGGCGAACAGTAATTAAAAAGATATTAGTGTGGTGTGAAGAGGACTATTTAACTGGTAGCCTGGGGGGCACATCAGGCCTGCAGGGGAGCTCAGTCTGGCCCATCAGTTTAATTAAAATAAACTAGATTTTCAAGCTGAAACAAAATCAGCAAGAGACTTTGTTTTTTTCACTGCATCATAAAAAAACATTATTAAACGGAATATCTCTGACAGGTTTCAAACATCTGAAATAAATATTTCTGTCAGAGATTATGTTATCTTGATGTTGATGGGCTGTACAAGTCAATCTAACTTCCAGTGAGTTCATTTAAAATAAACCTAGATTTTAAATCATATTTTAAATTTGTATAATGACAATGTTTGCTGTTGGCTTCCACTAACTGCAGTCCGCTGAGCAAATGAGCTCAGCCTGGTTCTAGACCTGGTGTAACGAGCATTTTTGATTTAAAAATGTACAGAGAAAATTAAATAAATAAATAAATTGTACATTTTGGTTTAGAAACATACTGCTGATACTGCTTGTTAAATTTTAATGCTTCATCTTTGCTGCTCGTATGTTTATGATCGCAGCTGTGAAACATTGTGATTAAATAATTTCATTTAGGATTGTATCTGAATATCATCATATTCAATTATACAATTGTACAAAAATACACAACAAACCATTTGGACCAGTGTTGTTAAGTACCTATACGAGTAGGTGAATATTTTCCTGCTCTTAAAAAAGGCATCTCTTCTTTGAAACAGGGGAAAATGCATGTTTTTACATTTTGTATGAGCAGAATAAAGGGAAATAATAATTTATCTGCATCGTAGAAACAACTATTTTATCTAAAATCTAAGTGTTTGTCTATTTTAACTTGCTAGAGTAAAGACCTCTGATAAATTGATGCATGCCTCCTCCTTCTCGGGCTCCCCTTTCTTCCTGCAGCATTATGGATGGCTCTAAAATATTAATATGAGAGTGCATTTAGCAGAGAGTAGCTCATAGGGGTAATCCCTTGTGACTCCACATTTAGGCCACCGGGGAATGTCTGCCTGTTTCTCTGTCTGTCTGATTTACTGTAAATGCATCATTAAAGATGGTTTTCTCTTCTCTGGGCTCCATGCAAGGGGCTATATTTTTCTTAATTCTTGCATATGGACACATTTAGATGGAAAAAGAACAAAGACACACGTGTACGTATAAAATCCACATAAAACCATTAAGCAGAATCTTTGTGTTATTTAGTGCAAGCACACAAATTTGAGCACAGCAGTTCTGGAAACACTGATTGAAATAGACTGAGTGTCATATCTAGTTAAAACACAAGATGGACCACACCACTCTCGGAGACCAACACACACACACACACACACACACACACACACAAAGTACACAAACAGAAAATCACAAAGTGTCAAATAAATATATGACTCATACACACACAAACACACAAATAAAACAACACATCATGCCAGTAAAAATTACCATCATGTTTGGGAAAAAAAGCTTCAAATGAACAATAAAATCAAGCTCATTTTATTGCCTCTACAGGAGCGAGCAAATAATGCAGCTACATGCAAAAATTTACTTTGGTTCAGTTTAATTCAGCTGGATTAGGTGGCAAGAAAACAAAACAATTAATCCTAGTATATACAAAAATTGTAAAAAGGACTTTATTTTGTTGCACATCCATCCATCCATCCATCTATCTATCCATCATCTTTACCTGCTTCTTCCTTTATGGGTCACAGAGGTCACTGGTGTCCATATCCAGCAGTCATTGTGTGAAAGGCAGGGGACACCTGAACAGGTCTCCAGTCCATCGCTGGGACACCTGGACAGGTCTCCAGTCCATCACAGGGACACAGAGACAAACAAGACAAACAACCGTTCACTCTCTCACTCACACCTAGGCACAATTTAAAGTTACCAATCAGTCTAACATGCATGTTTATGGTCTGTGGGAGGAAACCGGAGTACCCAGAGAGAACCCACGCACGCATGGAGAGAACATGCAAACTCCACCCAGAAAGGCTCCCCGGCCAGGATTTCAACCAGGACGACCAGCTCTCTGAAAGGCAGCAGCTCTACCAACTGAACAGCAAAAATGTTTTCACTTTTTTTTGCAAGTGTGTCGCTGATGACACATTGTTTTTACCAGCTCGCTTTGCATTGCAGTAGCTCACCATTCACACCAAAGCACTGGCGTTTTGTGCCATTTTGAGCCAGCCATGCCAGACCTATGTCTGGTGTGGCTATACAGCAGCAGCCCCAGGGGTAAACAAACATGGCCATGCCCAGCTGCTCCTTTTTTCCATTGTGAAAACTTCAGGAAAGGCTGGGAAGCCTACACAGCACAGTTTGAGCTGTTAGTTGGTACTGCAAGCTGGACAGCCAGAGTGAAAGCAGTTCAGCTGGCTTTGTCTCTGTCTGAAGACAGATGTAGGTAGTTGGACTGAGCCTGGGCTAAAGCGTGCATGTTGAAATCTCAAACTCTATCCAAAATAAGGTAAAACATGATCAATTCATCCAAGCTCTCACACCTGACAAGCTGTGCCTCTATGTCCAGCTCATCTAGACCACAACTTTGATTGAGGCATTCAATTTCATCATGGTGGCCGGAGCAGACATGCTGGTGAAGGTAATGGTAGAGATGAGTAGCTGATGGGCAGGTTTGGTTTCAAGGAAAAGAACAAGGAAGCATATATAATGGTGGATTTTGCCAAGAAAAATTAATGGTTGTAGTTAACACCTATTTCAAAAAGCTGGAGGAACATAAGGTTACTTATGTATGGAGGCAGGAGTATGCAGGTAGATTATATGTGTAGAAGAGGTAACTTTAGAAAGATTGGGGACTGTAAGGTTGTGGCAGGGGAAAGTGTGGCCAAACAGCATCAGATGGTTGTGTGTAGAATGCAGTGGTGGAGAAAGTACTCAAACACTGTACTTAAGTAAAAGTACAAATAAACAGACAAAAATGTACTCTAGTAAAAGCAGAAGTACAACATTAACATTTTTACTTAAGTAAAAGTAAATAAGTACTTGCTTTTAAAATACTTAAAATATTAAAATAAAAGTACTTGCTGAATGTATTACTTAATACAATGGTCTACAATATCGTTAAGTGTGCCTACCATATGTATATTTTCTGTAATACATTAATAGTGTTGAGTCATTTTAATGAACAATGCTGCAGATAATACATGTTTTTATTGTGTTTACTCTGTGACACAGTTCACAATTGGACTTGTGATTCTGTGCATCAGAATTTCAGGGATGACCTGCAGAGTTAAATGTCATTAATCAAAATATGAAAGGTGAAAGATTTTGCCTTTGAAAGTTTCTATTTAACACAACTCAAAACCCATGTATCATTTTAACTGCAGTAAAACGTTTAAGTAAAAGTTGTCTGCCTTAACAAAAGGAGCATTAGACACAACTAACAAAGGAATAGGCTCTGATCATTTCCACTGATATTTCAACTCCAGTTTGTCATCAACACTAGTTAAAATACTGTCTATTCAACCTTGTAATGGGTCAATATTGAACAATATTTTAACTTCCTGACACCATTTTTAAAACTTGGACCTGAGTGTCGAGCCATTTGGAGACAACCCTTGTCTCCTAACATCATGAACTGACACATTTTAATATTGCAGCAAGAATTTCTTGTTCAAGTTCAGAAGAAGTTGGTTTTCAAAGATTTTTGAATTCAATCTGGGTCTTTTGGGAGAGAGAAGCTGTCCTGCTGTACTGAGCAGTCTTTCAATAAGGCCATGGGTGGCACATATCTTCTGGCTGACTCTTTTGCAGTGGAATACATTTTGGGTGTGTTAGCGGTGCTGCGGGTGCACCCAGCTCAGTGACATATATACTAGAATATATGTCAATGGCCCAGCTCTTCTTGAAGGCGGGCCTAAGGTTACCTGCCCACTTTGCAGTGATTCAGAGGACCAACTCCCCTCTCGCCATTGGTTACTTTCAAACTAACGAACAAATCAAAAAGCCGCAACATGAATGTAACTTGTAACTCAACACATTATAGAAAAGTAGTGTAGTAGAAAGTACAGATACTTGATGTAAAATGTAGTGGAGTAAAAGTATGAAGTACCCCCATTTAACTCGACTTAAGTAAAGTACAGATACATGAAAAATGTACTTAAGTAAAGTAGCGAAGTATTTGTACTTAGTTACATCCCACCACTGGTAGAATGACTTATTGTGAAGAAAAGAAAAAGAGTAAAATCAGAGAAGAAGACCAAATGATAGAAGTGGAGGAAGGAAAAATGTTTTGGGGAATTCAGAGAGGCTCTGTTAAAGGGTCTTGGGTGGTAAAATAGAGCTTCTCGATGACTGGGCTACAACTGCAACTGTGATAAGGAAGATGGGTAGGAATGTACTCGGTGTGTCAACTGAACAGAGAAAAGATGATAAGGAAACCTGGTTGTGGAAAAGTGAAGTGCACAAGGTTATCCAGAGGAAGAGGTTAGTCAATAAAAAACGGGACAATGAAAGGACTGAAGAGAGGAGACATGAATATAAGGAGATGCAACATAGAGAAAAGAGGAATATAGCTAAGGCAAAGCAGAAGGCGTACGATGAGTTGTATGGGAGGCTGGCCACTAAAGAGAGTGAGAAGCATGTACCTAATGGTGAGACAGAGAGATCAGGCTGGAAAGGATGTGCAGCGAGTTAGGCTTGTTAAAAACAAGAATGGTAATGTTTTAACAAGTTCAAGTTTCTTTATTGTCATTTGCATCATATGGGGCGGCTGTGGCTGAGTGATTAGAGCAGTCGTCCTCCAATGCGAGAGTTGGGGGTTCGACTCCACCAGCAGTCACATGCCGAAGTGTCCCTGGGCAAGACACTGAACACCTCGTAGCCTCTGATGTGTGTCCTATCGGTGTACGAATGTGATAAAGCACTGATTAGTCTCATTAGAATGATTTGTTCAATTAGCTTTGTAGAGATCTAGTAGAGTGCTGTATGAATGGGTAAATGAGGACACAGATTGTAGTGTAAAGTGCTTTGAGTATCTGGAAATAAGATAGAAAGGCGCTATATAAGTACAGTCCATTTACCATTTACCATTTATCATATGTGGTACATGAGGTGGAATGAAATTGTGTACTCAAGGTCCCAGTTACAACCAAAAATAGCAAAAATATAAAGTATAAAAAGAACCAGTATACAAGGATCTAAAAGATACACTAAGATATATGCTAAATGAATGCTAAACAATATGCTAAAAGATCTAAGATGGACGCTAAACACTAATAACACTTACAGAGATATTTGTCAAACCAAAATTCAGAACTAGTCTGGAGGGAAGATCTACCTCAATCCAAGGAATTGGATTGTGGAATGGTCTAGAGAGGGATGTTAAAAATGCCAAGTCAATGTGTACATTTAAGAAAAAGATCAAAGCTGAATTGTTAATATATATATATATATATATATATATATATATATATATATATATATATATATGAAGTAGCT
>NC_056505.1:39918929-39949842 GCF_014905685.2 Nematolebias whitei | reverse complement strand
CTCTCTGCAAAGCTTTTCTTTCTGCAGCTGTGCAGCCTCCATGCCACACGTTGATGCTGGAGCACAGGATGCTCTCCACAGCACACCTGTAGGTGTGCATGTGTAGGTGAGGACTGAGCTTCCCAGACCAGCTTGTCTCAGCCGCCTGAGGAAGAAGAGTCTCTGATGAGCTTTCTTGATCAGGCTGGTAGATTTGTTGCCCCAGCTGAGGTTGTCATTCAGGTACACACTTGTAACTGGAGACCACTTCCACCTTAGATCCTCCTATGTTCATAGGGGGAGGGGAGGATAGGTGTGTTTGTTCCTTCTGAAATCCATGATCATCTCCTTCATCTTCTTCACATTGATGTGGAGGTTGTTCTTCCTGCACCAGCTCTCCATGTGTTCCACCTCCTGCCTGTAGCTGGACTTGTTGTTTGTGATGCATCCCACCATCGCTGTATCTTCTGCAAACTTTACCATATGACAGCCTGGATGGGTAGGTACACTGTCGTACGTGAGCAGAGTGAACAGGATGGGGCTCAACACACAGCCCTGAGGGGAGTCAGTGCTGAGGGTTATGGTGGAGGAGGAGAAGTTGTGGACCCTCACAGACTGCGGACGTTTTTTTTAAGAAGTCCAGGACCCAGTTGAATAGGGAGGGGCTTAGTCCTTTTTGTCCATCAGGGTCTGGGGGATTATGGTGTTGAAGACAGATGTGAAATCCACAAAAAGTATATGGACGTAGAAGCCCTTCTGCTCTGCTCTGCTCTTCTGGTAGGTGAGAGCAGTGTGGACCACAGAGGAGATGGCGTCCTCTGTTGATCGACTCTTGCGGTATGCGTAATGGTGTGGGTCATTGCTGATGTCGATTGCAGCTTTGATGTGGGTGAGGGCAGCATAATGGGAAGATGGAAGGAGTACTTTGAGTAGCTAATGACTGAATATAACAAAAGGCACACCAGGTACTGAAAGCAAAGTTTCACATACTTTTACCACTCACAAATATGTAATATTGGATCATTTTTCTCAATAAATAAATGACAAAGTATAATATTTTTGTCTCTTTTGTTCATCTGGGTTCTCTTTATATACTTTTAGGACTTGTGTGAAAATCTGATGATGTTTTAGGTCATATTCATACAGAAATGTAGAATATTATAAAGAGTTCATAAACTTTCAAGTGCCACTGCAGGGTTGACTGTCCAGGAAAACACAAAGAAGAAGACTTAGCTGTTTACGTGTTCAAATGTTTTTGCATGGCAATTCTGCACCAGAATGGCACCGATTCAATTGTGCAATTTTAAATTGTTTGTGTTAATTCAAGTAGGTTGTCAAGTAGTAAGTATAGCACTTTGAGATTCACTGTGAATGTAAAGTGCATTATAAATAAAAATTTATTATAGGTTGAGCTGCTTTATGATCTCAACTTTAAACAGAAATTTGTGAACATTTTTTATGTTGTAAAATATTTTAAACATGTTTAAAAACCCTTTTCAAAAATTTCAGTTAGATTGGTTTTGTTTTTGTTTTTTTTGTTTTTTTCAACTTAACATTTGTGTCATTGCTCAAACGTGCTGAGCGTAGATAGACCGTTTCATCTGATGGTGCTGAGGCTACAAATGTATCAATCCAGTAGAAGCAGAGTAAAGATTTGGACAGACTATTTGAATCAGATGAACTGATACATTTAGCATTCTTTTACACAGCTTTGTCATTTTGAGAATGAGTTGTTTTATAAAAATAAAAAAAATTAAGAACTACAAATTGGCTAGCGTTTAGCCTAGCCTGTACAACAACTTCTGCCTCTTTATTCCATTCTCTGTGCTCTATAACTGATGTCTAAACTATTCGTTACAATTACAACAGGACAAGATCAGTTGGAACCCATTCAATAGTCAGCAAAGAACAAGGTAACACATGGTAAAGAAGCAAAATTATAAACAATATGTTGTAAGTAGTGTGTGTCCTATACTCTGAGTTGGTAAAAGCTATTTTCAACAAGCAGACAGGAGCAGGCTGAAAGCTTTGCTGCTCCTCAGGTGCTTAATAATTAAGTTCATGCTGCTAACTGAGTGCTTGTGGTGGAGGAAGTCGAGAAACAGCACAGAGTGTGCGTTTGAATTAGTGTCTGCAGCTATGTCTGTCTGTGTGTTGAGAGGGCTTAATAACATAGAATATGTCCTTCTTGTCATACGGTGTACTTGCTACTACGTCTGAAATTATTCCCTTGTGTTCATTACCATGTCTTGGTGATTGAGGATAAGGTGGGATTTGCCACCTCACACTACAGTGCCACACCGTACAGGTCTTAGATACTGATTAAGTTTCTGACATGAAAGAAGTCCCACAGTGCATCAGGATGGGAGCTCCCAGAAGTCTTTGTGTTGACATTAATGTTTTAGCTTGTATGGGCCTGTTTAACATGGGTACTGATCCTTGAATGATACTGAACTGGAAAGCAGCCATGGGCAACAGCATGTCAAACATCAGGCTGCTGGTCTTCAGGTACTGCAGCGCCACAACCAAGTGTTGAAATGGACCCACTGGGACCCAGAGCTACATACGCTAACATCGCCCTGACGCTGTTAAGAGGACTGTAGAACATCAAAACTCAAAAGTGTGCCTGCACTGCTAAAATGTGACCAAAAAGCTTTCAAGTTGCACAAACGCAAACATTTTTAAGGTTCAGGTATCGCTCACTGTAAAAAGATGAAGGTGGACAATAATATTTTGTTGGTGTCTGTGTGCAGTTTTTCATGTATCTGTTAGCAATATATCACATAAAACAACAAAGTCCATGCTCAATAACCGAGGTATAAAATCCAACATTTTTCGGTCAGGTCATCTGGACAGTTTCTTTTTTTGTGATGAAACGTTTCGCCTTCGATCCGGAAGGCTTCATCAGTCAAGGAAACACACAACAAAACTGATTCTTCCTCCAACAGCTTACTCCAAAGTGGAACAAAGCAGTTCTGCTTGTAATTAGATGGTCTCTACTGTCCAGATGACCTGACAGAAAAATGTTGGATATGACATAAAACTTTTTTTTCCCTCTCTTTTGGCTGCTCCCTTCTTCGACGGTCACCACAACATATTGCTGCACTAAGATGTGGCAATTTGTCGAATGCTCTTCCTGACCCAACCACAGACCACCAAGTTACCACAGCCCTCTGTGTGGAGCAGAAAACTGCTATCTAGGGCACCGGGGGGAGCAGATGGTTGGGGTTGAGGGCCTTGTTCAAGGGCCCAGAGTGGGGCAAATGAGGGTGGAGGCAGGTGTGGGTGTTTCACCTATCCCAACCACGTTTTGATGTTTTCGATACCGGGAGTTGAACTGGTGATCTTCCGATCCCATCTTCTCTAACCTCTGCGCCACCACTCCCGCTCATAAAACACAGAGTCTTATTAAAATTGTCAAGAAATATTTATTGAAAGTGTATATGCAACTGATTGACATTATAACCAACCTAATTCAATATGTCCGCCACAGCCAAATTGATCTTAGAAGACACTAAAATAACTTTAACTTAGTCAGGTTTACACACATTGTGCTAAAATTGCTCTCGATGAAAGCAGACGCTTCCCCTCCTGCTTTGCTCTTTGTCCTGTGAACCCTATCAGAGCCTCTCTTTACATATCTTCTGAACTGTAAATTATGGATCTGGTCTGCTGGTCTCAATGCAATTGATAAATTTTTCTTGATGAGAAGACAGGGCAAAGGAGAGCCCTCTTGCCCTGACAGGATACTTGCAGCTGGATACACGATGGATTCCTGTGGCCAGTGTAAGATCCTGTGTCTGTCTATATTGTTGATTGAGGATGTTGAAGACGTGTACATAATTGGATTTATGATAACAGGTTTTCTGCTTTTTGGAGTTGGTGGTTATCTGGCATATCGACAAAAGCAAAAACATCAGCAGCTGTTCTGGCCATTGTGAGGCTGCCTGGCTTGTGTGATGGAATGTGCCATGTGGTGAGCACTCAGACTCAGATGCTGTGTGAGCTGCGTCGTAAGCTGGATGCAATTTTTGAGAATCACGGGACACTTGAGGCTCCTGAAACTCACTGGTGGGAAGGAATCGACCTTTGAGAAGCTACAAGCTCGGCTCAGCAGTGTTAACCACAAAATGTGGCTGTTTGGAGTCGCCATTGAGACGTACCAGTAGAATTATAAGGCAAACAGAAATCAAGCAGAGTCAGCCTGACCCAAAATAACAGTTGTTATCTGAATCTGGCTCCCCTGTTTCGGCCATGAGTTGGCCAACTATCCCAAACTCTCCTGTATGGTATGTGATCAAAAAGCTCTGCTCCCCCACTCCTCTACTCGCTCCCCTCCCGAGGACATCTGTAGACCTGTGTCAGAGCTGAGCTGGCTGATAGACATTGCACCATCTTATCAGGACTATGGGAACCATCTGGCAGTGTCCACAGAAAAACTCACCACCTTCGTCTGCCTCCACATGCGTATATGTATTATGATGTTATCAGTATGTTGTCATTTCTGTGCTGAGGTGTTTTTGCAACTTTTACACTGTGTCTCATCTAGGACACAGTGTGAGAAATTATTTTTTATACCTCCCCTCCCCACGTGTTTCTCTTTTTTTTATCTAAACTAAAAGGGCAGCACCTCCCACAAGGCCGCAGCCTCAGACACCTCCATCTCCTCATGTCTGTTTGTGTTTTACTTGGATGGGCTATACTGAAATGTAATTTTGTTGTGCTTTAGTGCAATGACAATATAGCCGATTCTGTGTGTTTCCTTGACAGATGAAGCCTTCTGGATGGAAGGTGAAACATTTCAGCACAAAAAAAAGAAACTGTCCAGATGACCTGACTGAAAATTGTTGGATTGTATACCTGGATTATTGAGCATGAACTTTGTTGAGTTTGTACCAGTTTGACATGACTGTCGACGAGGGAGAGGGCCAGCACCGGAGGAGGGGGCGTGCCAAAGAAACCATCGTAGCACCAACATAACTGGTTTGTTCCACTTTGGAGTAAGATGTTGGGGGAAGAATCGGTTTTGTGTTGTGTGTTTCCTTGATTGATGAAGCCTTCTGGATGGAAGGTGAAATGTTTCAGCACAAAAAAGAAGAAACTATCCAGATGACCTGACTGAACATTGTTGGATAAGATTTCTATATTTGTGACATTAAAAGTAGTGTGCTCCCAAAACCCTGAATTGTCCGGATTGCTCTCTTACGTCGCTATTAAAAATGTTGTAGGCTGTTTTTGTTTGTGTTGTCTTAAATATCCACACTACGACAGATACGGCAGTACAAGTGATGAATGCAGAATCAACAATTCTCTATCGTCCAGTATGTGTTGGGCTGTCCCTAGTATTGCACAACTTTTTGCCAATTTTTTTCTTCGCTCTCAGACTGCAGGCTTACTTGAGGTTCCTAGAGTTTCCAAAAGCAGAATGGGAGGCAGAGCTTTCAGTTATCAGGCTCCTCTCTTGTGGAACCAACCTCCAGTTTCTGTCTGTGAGGCTGACACATTGTCCAGTTTTAAGACTGGACTTAAGACTTTCCTTTTTGATGAATCCCATAGTTACGGTTGACTTAGTTTTCCAGAGCTATCCCTTAGTTCTGCTGCTATAGGCTTAGACTGCTGGATGACAAATTTATCACATGTCCTCTCTCTGCTGCTGTCTTTACTTGCTCTACTCTTCCTCTTTGTATTTGTAATTCCTTAGATAGAGAGCTTTACTAATTGGCTTTTATGTAAGTGAATGTTTCTGTAAAGTGCCCTGAGACAACTTTGTTGGGATTTGGCGCTATATAAATAAACTGAATTGAATTGAATTGAATTGAATTAATTATTTCTATCTTAACATGTTTTTTGTCTTTCCTCCTATAGAAAGTACATCTGGACCTGTCATTCTGTGTTCGTTTGTCTCTCCTTCCTGTTCCTCTCAAACCCCAACTGGTCAAAGCAGATGGCCGCTCGTTCTGAGCCTGGTTCTGCTGGAAGTTTCTTCTTGTTAAAGGGAGTTTTTCCTTTTCACTATCTCCTTTGCTCAGAATGGGAGACTGCTACGAAGTGAAGATTTGATGTGTCTGCCACTTTCTTAGATAGAGAACTTTTACAATTAGCTTTTTTATGTATGTGAATATTTTGTTCAGTGCCTTGAGAAGACTTCTGTTGTGACTTGGTTCTATTTAAATTAACTGAATTGAATTGAATTCATTAAAATTTAATCCCTTTAAGAAATGCTAACCATATGATGAAAAACAAATGTGAGTTATGTTGAAGAGTTCATAAACTTTTACTAAAGCCATATTTAAATTAGTCCAGCAGCTCATTTCTTCGTTGGCCTATTTTATGTCTCTTATTGACATTAGGCTCAGTCCTTCTCAAATACATCAAAGAACCCTCAAACATATATACATTATTAGACATATTTATGTTTTTTCGTTAATGGGTTTCTTATCTAAAATCTGTCCTGAGCTTTCTGAGTCGGTCTCCACATGACCAAATCTGCATCAATGCAATGAAAGAGTGAAAAAAGAAACATCCAAATTGCTACTTCAATTTCTGAGAGTTTTGAAGTGCTGTTTTCATCCCATTTTGAACAAAAATAAAATTATGTTTTTGTGACAGCATGTGTCTGGAGGTTGCTAATGGGTTCGGAATAAAAAACATCATTTTGATTCAGAAGGGTGCTGGTGGCAACGAGAGCCTTTTCTTTCATTTTAAAGCCAAACTGCTCCTCCACTATCATTGGTTGATCAAGTCAAAGATGATGACCCACTCACTGTTAATGTCTATCTGCAGACAGAGCTGATCCCAATGAACCAAATGAAAAGCTTGTCTCCAAGCTGAAAACGTAGTGTCCTCTGCTGCTGCCTTCAGTTCTTCAGAGATTATGGAAATACATTCATGTGAAAAAAAACTGAGTCCGGCCAAAGCTGCTCTCCTCTCCTGGGAGAAGACTTTACTGTTACTGAGGGCAATTCTATTTACAAATCCAAACTAAAAAGGGAAAGCAAAGGAAAAACAAATTTTAAAATGTGTAGAAAAGTTAAATTGTAGCTAAAATGAGCAGAATAAGCTAAAAAAAAGAGACCAGAGTGTAAAAAAGCTAGAATCAATGGAAAAATGTTACAAGAAGCAGAATGAGCTGAAATTACAAGAAAGGAGCAGAATAAAGCAGTGGGTGGATAAAAGAGAGTGAAAAAACTAGCAGACATGTGGCCTTGACCTTTAACCCTGTGACCGGGTTCATCATTGACCCCTGAGGTGTCCAGCTGGGCATGCTGACAGTTCTATGTGAAAGGGTTATCAATTTAAACATAAAAAATACATTGCTAATCATTGCACATGGGAAGTGGTGGCACAGAGGTTAGAGAAGCTGGGCCTGTGATCGGAAGGTCGCCAGTTCAACTCCGCACACTGACAACATCAAAATGTGGGTGGGAACGGTGAAACACCCACTCCTGCCTCCACCCTTACTTGCCCCACTCTGTGCTCTTGAGCAAGGCCATTAACCCCCACCATCTGCTCCCCTGGGAGCCCAAGATAGGAGCTCTCTGCTCCACACAGAGGGCTGTGGTAGCTCGGTGGTCTGTGGTTGCGTCAGGAAGGACATCCAGTGTAAAAACAACTGTCAAGTCTTCATGTGACTCAGTTTGCTGTGGTGACCCCTGAAGAAGGGAGCAGCCAAAAGAAGAAAAAAGAAAATCTATAGTGTATTCACTGTGCATATTTAGAATTACGACTTCCTTCATTTAACCAGCATCCCCCAACTAATACATGTTCCCACAGCTACACACACAATATGCAATTCATAAAAAAATGCACAACTCTGTAGGGGAACACCACCTCAGAAACAGTTCACCTCAGCTCAAACAAAAAAGAGTTCACCTCATCTCAAACAAAAATCATTCATGAGTTTTTGTGTTTGAAACTGTAAAATGCTGGAGGTTTCTTCCTTTAAAAAGGGAGTTATTCCTTTTCACTGTTGCCAATGTGCTTGCTCAGGATGGGAGACTGCAACGAAGCCAAGATTCAACTTGTCTGCTGGATTCCTTAGATAGAGAACTTGACTAATTGGCTTTTATGTATGTGAATGTTCCTGTAAAGTGCCCTGAGACAACTTTGTTGTGATTTGGCGCTATATAAATAAACTGAATTGAATTGAATTGAATTAAAATAAGATTCATCTATTCCCTTGGGAACAAACAGATATTGTTTTACAAATGTTCAACTCAGCTCACAAACTTCTCAGTTGACATCAATGTAATAATAAAAAAAACTCACTATATTAACCATACCATACCACTTTATTTATAGAGCACTTAAAACAGCGACAAGGCCAACCAAAGTGCTGTACAGACAAAACAACAGGTAACACACAAAGCAAAATACAAAATGAGGTAAATCAGAATATAGACATAAAAACGATGCAGATAATGATGACTAACCAGTGTGGAGCATACAGGATCAAAACACAGATCATCTGGTGTTGAAAGCTACTGAATAGTAGTGAGTTTTTAAACGGGACTTGAAAACTGAGAGGGAGGGGGTCTGTCTGACAAGCAGAGGTAACTCGTTCCAAAGTCTTGGTCCTGCTACAGAGAAGGCCCTGTCACCTCTGCGCTTAAGACGAGTTCCTGGAACTGTGAGGAACAACTGGTCCGCTGACCTCAGGGGACGTGGTGGGACATACAGTTGTAGCAGATCAGAGAGATGGGGGGGGGGGGGTGTGAAACTGTTCAGTGATTTGTAGACATACATCAGTATTTTGAACTGGATTCGAAAGTGAACCGGTAACCAGTGCAGTGAGGCCAAAACTGGTATAATGTGCTCTCTTTTGCCTGTACTGATTAAAAATCGGGCTGCTGCATTCTGGACCAGTTGTAGTCGTGCAATGGAGGTTTGACTGATACCAAACAGGAGTGAATTGCAGTAATCAAGCCTAGATGTAATGAATGCATGTATTACTTTCTCCAGGTTATTTTTGGACAATATGGGCTTCAGTTTAGACAGCCGCCTCAGTTGGAAGAAACATGATTTAACAATCATGTTTACGTGACTGTTAAGTTTCAGGGAAGGGTCCATTATCACCCCCAGATTAGTGACTCTTTGTTTTTCTGACAGGGTTAGAGCAGAGAGGTCGATGCAGTGGTTTGTGATCGTGTCGTTGGGAGGGAACAACATGACTTCAGACTTCTTTTCTTTGAAACTTAAGAAGTTTAAAGCCATCCAGTCCCTGATGTCAGCCAGGCAGTCGAGCAGCGGTTGAATAGAGCATGTACCATTGTGTCTTAGAGGGAAGTAAACTTGACAGTCATCGGCATAGAAGTGGAAGGGCATGTTGTGTTTCCGGAAAATAGCACCAAGCGGCAGCAGGTATAAAGAGAACAGGAGGGGACCCAGGACAGACCCCTGTGGAACCCCCCATTTAAGCTCTGCCTCTGCGGAACTAAAATCCTTGATGGAGACACAAAAGGATCTGTCAGCCAGGTAAGATCTGAACCAAATGAGGGCTGACCCTGTGATGCCCACCCACTGCTCTAACCTAGCAATGAGGATCTTATGGTCGATGGTGTCAAAGGCAGCTGTGAGGTCCAACAGGACAAGTAGCACAGAATCACCAGTATCTGTGGATCTGAAGATGTCGTTAAAGACCTTCAGCAGGGCAGTTTCAGTGCTGTGGAAAGGTTTAAAGCCAGATTGGAATAGCTCTAAGATGGTATGACCGTCCAGGAAGCACTTCAACTGGGACTCAACTATTTTCTCCAGTAGTTTTGAAACAAATGGGAGTTTGGAGACAGGCCGGAAGTTGGACACGACTGAGGGGTCAAGGTTTGTTTTTTTCAGGAGAGGCTGGATAACAGCATGTTTAAAGGATTTTGGCACCACGCCAGTGGATAAACTACTGTTTACTATATCAAGAATGGACGGACCTAGAGTGGGAAAAACCTCCTTTAGTAGTCGAGGGGGGGACCACATCAAAGGGGGAACCAGAAGGTTTCAAGCTGCACATGACCTGCTCTAGAGAAGATAGAGTGATGGGTTCAAAATGGTCAAATGGAGCTACAGATTAAGGTGGGATGGATGGGTCATGATTTGGAGGGGAAATGAGAGCCCGGGTGGTCGAAATTTTTTCCAAAAAGAAATGTAGGAAGTTTTTGCACAGCTCAGTCGAGGCTTCCAGAGGTGATGGCTCAGTGAGGTGGAGAACAGAGTTTAGGGTGGAGAAGAGGACACGTGGGTTGCGATAGTTTAAGGTAATTATATCAGAGAAGTATTTGGATTTAGCAGCTTTCACTGTTTTCTGATAACGGCGCCAAATCTCTTTAAGTATTTGGAAAGAGACCTGGAGCCTGTCTTTCCTCCACTTTCGCTCCGCCCTCCTACATTGCTGCCTAACGGCCTTGGTGACATCACTCAGCCAAGGTTCTGCTCTGAGTTTTGGTTTTCTAGTTTTAACAGGCGCAACATGATCCAGAGTCTTTAAGCAGACAGAGTTGAACTGGGATGTCAGCTCCTCAGTGGTGGTGAGAAACACCGGGGGCTGAATTATCATTTCAGAGTTATAAACATCTGTAAAACGTGTGGCAGTGAAATGGTTAATTGCCCGGGTACTATGTGCAAGAATGCACAGCACAGGAGTTAGATGGGGGAGGGTGAACTCAAACTGGACTGGCATGTGGTCTGAAAAAACATTATCACCAATAACAAGATCATTAACAGTCACACCATGAGTTAAAACAAGGTCCAGTGTGTGTCCGCGCTCTTGGGTGGGACCGTTTACATGCTGAGTTAGATTAAATGAGTCCAATAAATCTAAAAAGTCCTTAACCAAGGGCTTCTCAGGACAGCACACGTGCAAATTAAAGTCCCCAATAATGAAAACATGCTCATATTTTGGTGTGATTTCAGCTAAGAATTCAGAAAACACATTTATGAAATCCTTAGATCGAGGTGGGCGGTAGACGAGTGCAAATAAAGTCTGAGGTGAATGTCCGAGTTCAAAGACGCTCAGCTCAAAGCTGGTGTGGGAAACTGGGATGGGCAGTTGTTTACAGTCAAAAGTTGATTTGAATATTGTTAATAATCCACCACTGCGCCGGCCTGATGGCCGCAGGGTGTTAAAATACAGACAGTTCGGTGGCAGTAATTCCATCAAGGCGCTGGACTCACCCGGAGACATCCAAGTCTCTGTGATGCACAGAAAGTCTAACTCGAGCTCTTGAAAGTAGTCCCTTAGGATAAAAGTTTTGTTGGTAACAGATCTTGCGTTGACCAAACACATACGGATACTGTCCGAAATGGAGCCAGCGGCGGTGGAGTTAGCGCGAGCTAATGGCTGCAGGTTTTCAATAACAGCCCCTCCAGGTCGGTCCGAGCGGTGCACCGGCCGACAACTCCCGTTGGTTACCTGGTCCGGGCACGCGGGAAGCTGGCGATGGAAACCATGACCACCAACTGGAGAGGAAGATGCAGCGCACAGAGCTTTAAGCTTCACCAGCTGACCAGCACGTTTTCCCCGGCGTCTGAAGCGATATCTCTGGGCAGGCAGGTGAGGAACCCAGCGGAGGTAAACTGGCACGTCCGCCGGCGGGGGGGGGGGGGGGGGGTCCAGAGGTACGGTGATAATGGTTCAAACAAGCGACATCAGTGACAGAAAATCGAAGATCCAGAAGCTGTTGTCGGTCATACATGAGGAGTGAATTAATGCCACAGATAAAAAAACGAACAAAACAAAAATAATCCGAACACCATCAGCAGAGGTGTATTGCAAGCCATGCACACGGGCGCCATCTTACCGGAAGTTACTCATCTTAACTTCACTGCCAAAATGAACTCGATTCCCATGAAACAGACAGATCGTTTTAATGAGCGCTTTTGGTTCAACTGACCTCGAAGTTTTTGAAACATCCGAACTCGTTACTTTGATATCTTCCTTTATCGAAAAGGAGTATTTCTCCCAGAATGGTTCCCATGAAGATAACACCATAAGAACCCTTTGTTTAATGACATTTCCTTTTAAGAAGATGGACAGCAACACCTTTTAGTGAAACATTGCATGTTATTATTTCCAAGATATCATTTCTGTTTTATGTCATACCTGAATGTTTATTCATAAAAATGTGTGTTTAAAGTAATCTCTCTTTAAGAATATATTTGGTCTTATTGTCTCTTTTAAAAGAGTAATTTTAAGGCAGACAGAGAGAAAAGGACTATATTTATTTAATAGGCCTTTATAAAAAACAGGACAGAGTTAGGACCACCCCCTCCTGAGGTGGACAATAGTCAATCTGAAACACACAGACAGTCAGTTTCACTTTTCACTTCTTCACGACTTCTTCCAACACACACTTCACTGGACTTCGAGCAAACTTCAGAGAAAGACGCATCCTCCTAGAGAGACATCCTAGGAAGAGAACTGAGGAGAGAAGCATCCTTTCTGCAGACGTCTCAGGATGAGAGAAAGACAGAACCTGACCGAACCAGAACCATAACACCACAGAGTGGTAAATCCCAGCTGACTTCAGAGCCAGTGGCTGGACCTTCGTCCCTCCAACCGATGATAAGTGAACTTTGAGGAAAAATCAGCCTCTCAGTCACCGGAGCATCTCAGGCCTTGCTAGTATCATTTTAAGCAGCTGCCGGACCATTCTGGCATCTCATCCTAGTAGGACAAGAGACTTTTGATGCCTTTCTGGTGACCCTACATCACAATAATCTTATCAGACAAACTACTGCTCACCTTAGACACAATTTTAACTACTTCACAAACAGAACCAGTCCAAAATCTGCCTTTTAAGTTTCACTGATTTGAATAATCAATTAGACCTTTGATACAAAGCTATTTGTTATTCAGTTAATTTTGTCATGCATAATTTTCATCACATATATCACAGATTATTATTTTTATAATAAAATACATCAAATCAACTGAATTTGTGATTATTTTTGACATATATGTGTGTATTAACTGATTTGATGTCCTTTAAACATGAGAAAATAACTCAGGTTTCAGTTTACATTAATTTGGGCTTAAATAAGGACTGATTTTTCCTCTTCAAGGAAGGTGGTGCCCACACAATGAGGTTATTTGCATAACAAATGCATATCTTATGAGCTTAATTCATAACTGAAAATTAACAATATATATCCAGCCCCATATTCCCCTACAACTCTATAAAATAAAAATAAAGAAATGGGTTCCAGATGCCATGTGAGGGATCAAGCCAGTCAAGCATGAGGACATAGTAATAGGTTTTCAAAGGAACTGGGTTTTATTCCCAAGAATAACAAAATTCAAACTAATTTGTTACAGAGCCCTTAAAAGAGGTCAAATGAAGAAAAACCAGACACAAGCCAAAATCACGGGCTAACAAAACAAACTCTCAAACTAGTCAAGACAAAATAAACTGACCTGCCACACAGCAAACAAAGGGGACTTAAATATCTGGCTGATCAGACCAGACTATTTAACAAACAGCTAAACACAGTTTAAGAATTAACTTAAATAACTAATAACTAAACATAAATAACTAATAACTGAACATAAGTTTAACATAAGCAACAAATCACAACAAATCAAGAGATTCCATAGTCCCCACCCACCCACCCACACCCACACACACACACACATACACACTCCATGGTGGAGCTCCGCATGGAATCACACAGTCAGTCAATCTGAGATTAGAGTGTGCCAGTCAGAGTCCATGGTTTCAGCCCAGTTCAAAGGACACCCCCACAGCACCAGCAAAATAGAGAGAAACCAACACATTAAGATTGACGGAATCAAATTTACAAAGTTAACTAAATGTGCTCGCGACAATTAGAAATAATGCATTTTAATATTGTAAAACAAATAAAAAATATGAACAAAGCCTATACACATACATGTGCTTCAGTGTGTGGAATATACTGTATATTTATATATATATATATATATATATATATATATAAATGCATTAAAAAAATATATATATATACATCGAGATATATATTTATACAGTATTTGTATGTTGGGGGGTGTAAACCAACAACTTTCTATTTTTTATATTGCTTAAAAGTATAGTTTCCTCAAACAATTGGGGTGGCCTAAAATTAATGTTATCCGAGGCCACCACTGGCCAACCCATGGCTCTGCCATTGCGCCTGCTGGGGCATGAAATTATTCCCTCCATTCGCCAGGATCCGTCACTCCGAATTGCCTCAGATGAGACAAAATAAATATTTAAATAAATAAAAACACCTACCTCTGTTATTCTACAAAGTGTAACTCCTTACCACTTGAATGTCTTGCACTAAAAACTTTAATGTTTATTTGCGTCCCCTGTTCAATTCCAATACAGGAAAAACAGTCATCTTATCAGACATCAGTGCTGTTAGTGTTTGTTAGCTTGGGTTCAAGTGAAATCAGTCATAGTAAGAAAAAACTTTCCCACAGGTCTCCAGCACATCCTGCTGTCTGCTGAAGACTAACACCAGTGGCTGACAGCCTTTGAGTAAAGAATGTTCCTTTTTCTCAAACAGAACACTATTTGCCCTTTTGCCAGGGAGCATGAACTGATCCTAAGAGCTATTTACTCACTTTTAAAAACTTCAGATTTTATCTGAGGCAGATTCTAAAGGGCCCTTGAGCTCCTAACACTGAAAAATGCAGTGCTGTGTTTAAATCTCTTTTCAAGGTCTCCACTGATGTTGTCTCTATTTGTCTTTCTGCGGTCTTTGTACAGCAGTCAGGATCGAAACGACAAATGCTGCTTTAAAGTTACTTCCTGCATTAGGCTGTTATAAATTTTGCACCTTTTAGAAGGGAAACTGGCAGAGCATAAAGGACACAGGCACCCTCCTGCTCATGTAGGGGGTTTAATTTATGCCTGTTTCCATGGCAACTATCACCTTGGTCTTTGCTAAAGCAGTCAACTGACAGAGGTCCATTAGTAACTGTAACTGCTGCCTGCATGAAATGCATGTGTATTAGTGCATAAAGGCTGCTAGACTAAATAGGACATCTATCAGATTGTCATTTTGCTACCTTTCTGTGATGCCTTGAAGCCTCCTCAGGCAGAAACTTTGTGTTTCCTAAAACTACTATCTCTTAAGGCTCAGGTAAAACGTAGATTAAACAGTGTGTGCTCTATTTAGCTTCAAAAATTGAAGTTGGTGAAACTAAATATAACTTGTTTTGAACATGGCATATATAAAGTAAAGTAAGGAAGGTGAATTGGGTTTTTAAAGTTCGGTCATTATTGTTCATATACACATATATATATATATCATATATATATATATATATATATATATATCCATCCATCCATCCATCTATCCATTATCTTTTACCCGCTTCTTCCATTTTGGGTCAGGGGGGTTGCCGGTGCCCATGTCCATCAATCACTGTGCGAGGGGCGAGGTACACCCTAGACGGGTCTCCAGTCCATCACAGGGCCACAAAGAGACAAACAACCATTCACTCTCTCACTCACACCTAGGGACAATTTAGAGTTACCAATCAGTCTAACGTGCACGTTTTTGATCTGTGGGAGGAAACCGGAGTATCCGGAGAAAACCCACGCATGCACGGAGAGAACATGCAAATTCCACCCAGGAAGGCCCCAAGACTGGGATTTGAACCGGCAAACTTCTCGCTGAGAGGCAGCAGTTCTACCAGTTGCGCCACCGTGCTGCCCCCACTTATTTTTCATGAGAGAAAATCATTTCTACAAATCCAGTGGAAGATGGGATGAGGACAAAGGATACAACAGCTGGATGTTGAGGTCAGCTGCCTGAAGAACTTGATCCACCTCTCTGCTGTTTCCTTGGAGTGCCACCTTCTCCCGAGCTTCTGTGGTGAGGTGCTGCAGTCACACATACCTCATGAAGCTCATCCATAGACATGCTTAGCCTGCCAGAAGGAGTTCAAAGTTTTATGATCTGAGTTCACGAGGCACATAGGTTATGTACAGCGGTAAATAAATGGGAAAAAACATTTGTTTATCTTTAGAATTTTGCATCATATCCTAACTACATTTTGAAATTACTTTAATACATCATATATGAACTTTTTTTTATAGATGTGTAGAAGTACGCATATGTTTGTATACTGTAAAGTAAGTTTGATCATGTATTTATTTGTGTATATCAATTGCATCCATTTGTATATACTGTAACTATCATTAATAAAACCTGGTTCGTCCACCTTGTTTGAGGCATCGGTGTGAAGAGAGAATGGGAGTGGGTTGCTTCCACTTTTCAATTTTTGGACCATTTCTTCTATTGCATTTGGACACAGGACATCGTTGACCATAGCCTCAGCCTTCGTCCTCCCACAGGACATCTTCTGGGCAATGCTGGAATCATTCACTGTTTGGAGAGTCAGCTTAAATCACTCGGCTGAGTTGTAACTTAAAGTATGTTTCACAGTGTGGTATATGGACTATCTCTGCAGTAATCTGTAATCATAAACATAAGAAAATACTATATAAATGAATTAGTGTATTTTTTATTTATCTATTTTATGTATTCATTTTTTTAATTCTACTTGTTTATCACAATAAAAAATGTATTTGGCTTTCAATGCTCACATTCTGTTATCATCATTATTGTAGTAATACAAGTTCATAATATAAATAAAATCAAGCTAATTTTTTAAGTACTGGTTCTCTTAAGTAGTCCTAATATTAAAGTTCCTAATATTGCACCTTAGCACATATAGCATTTCACCATTTCAATGTACCTTAAATGTTTCAATGTTAATAGTAGCTAGTTACTTTCAAGAGGCTTTGTTTTCATTCTCCAGATTGTTAAGAACGAGTGCCATTTCGTTCTTCCCAGATTGGTTTTGATCGGAGGGAAAGACCAGGCTTCCTTCAGGTTTAACTACATTTATTTTCACAAACAGATGTATGCACAGAATACAAGCATCTGGAGAAGCGGACCCAGTATGACAGGAGCCGGTTCTGAAAAACAAAGGAAAAGTGCCTCCTTATAACACCTGGGGGCCTCCCTCTGGGAGATACTTTGACCTTCTGCGCAGGAAGACCACAATTCACCTCCTCAGGCAGACAGAAGCGCTTCTTATGACTCAATGTTATCTCTTGGTGCCTCCAAATGGTGGAGTTTTCTCAGAAGCCCTACAACATTCCTAAAGATATCTTCAAATGAGGCTGACCCTCCCTTCCTGCTGGTGTAATTATCAGAGGTTCCTGGTTCACATCTGCCGGTCAGTTATTCTCACATACACTAAAACATATTAACTTGACTAAACTAACCCCCTAATAATCAATTAACAGTTTTAAACATTCACAATATCCCACAAGATCACTACAAATGCAGGTGTTCAGAAATAGTATAAAACCATCAGCGACATTTAGTATAGAAAATTGTTAATGTTTGATAATTATTTTTTATAAGCACATTCAAATAAAGGTAGCCATAACAGAGTCCAATAAAATAACTTGGAGGCTAGTGTTAACATGCTAACACCACAAACAAAGAAAAAAACAAACTCACCATTTCCCACTTTTAGAATACACAGTCAGCTGAAGGTTTTTTCCACAAACAAAGCCATCTAAAAGTTGAGAGGCATATCAGTCAGGAATGGCAACATAATAATATAAGCATTAGATAAAGGCTAGTATTAGCATGCTAGCTCCAGAAACAAAGTCACCAGTTCCCACTTTTAGAATACACAGTCAGCTGAAGGCTTTTTCACAAATAGAGACTTCTAAAAGTTGAAAGGCATATCAGTCAGAAATGGCAAATAGGCATTAGATAAAGGGTTTTCAATGGCTTAAAGCCTACCTGCAGCCAGCCTGGTTGTATCACTGCACGGACCTGATACGGACAACAACAAAAAAACTGACTGAAAGTACACAATCGGTGCTGATGGGTACAGCTCACGTTTGGTGTGCACCAAGAGCTGATATCTGTGCCCAGAATCTTCCTACTCTCTTGTAATGTTGTGGAATAACTGCGCAAGCGCTATTTTTCACTAGTCTATGGGTAAGATTCAAGCGCCCCCAGGGCCGGAAATACGTCACCAATCAGACAACGTTTTTTGAAACAAACAACTTAACTCATCATTACCTTTAAAATATTTACCCTACACAACTAAAAACAAAAAATACATATATTTTGAAATATTTTTATTTTATTATTTCCTTTTTATTTTTATATTTTACAAGTCTTCAATGTAAAATGGTGATTAGTGTTGGAGTTTCCTACAGCTGCTGCTCTGTGGGCACCCACACAGCTGAGAAGAAGCTGGCTGATTGTCATCTTAAGTATAAAGAGCAGCAGATGTCTCATCTCAGTGCTGGGGCATTGAGTCAGGTACAGTAGTAATATCCTGATGCATACTCAATTAAAGAGGGTGAAGCAAAACAACTACATTCTCAGCAGGGTCCTGGAGGGTGCATGGGAGTTTGCCCAAACAGTCTACATGTGCTTTGTGGACTTGAAGAAGGCATTCCACCGTGTCCCTCGGGGAACCCTGTGGGGGGTACTCAGGGAGTATGGGGTACTGAGCCCTTTGATACAGGCTGTTAGGTCTCTGTATGACTAGTGTCAGAGCCTGGTCCGCATTGCCGGCAGTAAGTCGGGCTTGTTCCCGGTGAGACTTGGACTCTGCCAAGGTTGCCCTTTGTCACTGGTTCTGTTCATAACTTTTATGGACAGAATTTCTAGGCGCAGCCAAGGTGTTGAGGGGATCCATTTTGGTGGCCTTAGGATTGTGTCTCTGCTTTTTGCAGATGATGTTGTCCTATTGGCTTCATCAGATTGTGATCTACAGCTTTCGCTGGAGCGGTTCGCAGCCGAGTGCGACACAGCCGGGATGAAGATCAGTTCCTCCAAATCCGAGGCCATGGTCTTGAGCCGGAAAAGGGTAGAGTGCCCTCTCCGGGTCAGGGAGGAGGTCCTGCCCCAAGTGAAGGAGTTCATCTTGGGGTCTTGTTCACGAATGAGGGAAAAACGGAACGTGAGATCAATAGGCAGATAGGTGCAGTGTCTGCAGTGAAGCAGGTGCTGTACAGGTCTGTCGTGGTGAAGAGAGACCTGAGTCAAAAGGCAAAGCTCTCAATTTACCGATCGATCTACGTTCCTACCCTCATCTATGGTCATGAGCTTTGGGTTGTGACCGAAAGAACGAGATCTCGGATACAATCGGCCGAAATGAGTTTTCTCCGCAGGGTGTCTGGGATCTCCCTTAGAGAAAGGGTGAGAAGCTTGATCATCCGGGAGGGACTCAGAGTAGAGCCACTGCTTCTCTAAATCAAAAGGAGCCAGTTGAGGTGTCTCGGGCATCTGTTTAGGATGCCTCCTGGACGCCTCCCTGGTGAGGTGTTCCAGATACGTTCCACCGGGAGGAGACCCAGAGGAAGACCCAGGACACGCTGGAGGGACTATTTTCTCAGCTGGCCTGGGAACGCCTTGTGATTCCCCCAGAGAAGCTGGCCCAAGTGGCTGGGGAGAGGAAAGTCTGGGCCTGCCTACTTAGGCTGCTACCCCCGCCACCCGACCCTGGATAAGCGGAAGAAAATGGATGGATGAAATAGAAGAACTCAGAATCAAAGTTTCAGCCTGTCTCAGCAATGCCAAACCACCACCTTCCAACATCAGTAGAGAGGAGAGGGATGCACTCGCCACTCTTAGCAAGGACAAAAAAAATCATCATTCTCCCAGCAGACAAAGGAAATTGAACAGTGATTTGGAACCAGAAGGACTATCATGAGAAAGTTATGACACTCCTTAGTGACTTAACCACATATGAACCGCTGAAAAGAAATCCAGGAAGTGGTTACGAGAAGAAGTTGATAGATTGCCTGAAAATTTTGGAGTAGGACAAGGATATTGACCATATTCTGTACCACAAACTGTACCCAGGGGAGGCCACACCTAGTCTGTATGGTTTACCTAAAATTCACAAACAAGGTGTACCTTTAAGACCACTTGTTAGCATGATTAACTCTGTCACTTACGTTTTGAAATATCTAGCAACTCTACTCATCTCTTTAGTTGGCAGCTCAGGTCCTCCTTGATCATGTGAGCAGCTGGTTTTGGTTGTCAGTAACAAACTGATTGATCCACTCTGAGAATGTGCTATTTATAAGATTGAGCTGAATACAGCACCTCAGACTGAAGAAGTCTTTTGGATGAAAGACGAAACGTTTCTACATTTTTTTGTTTTGGTTTGTTTTGGTTTTTTGATGTCCAGAGGACCAGACTTAACTTTTTTAGATACGGTAGTAATGCTTCTACTCTGAGATTCATTGTTGTTCTGAGTAAGACTGACCTGTTTGCTCATGCCTTTGCAGTTAAACCATTGGTGATCTACTCAAGTTCTGGATCTTTGTGAATGACCTATCCTGGAACCGTTGGTTACGTACTGTAACCCCAGATTCTATGAGTATAGGCGTAGCCCTTTAAGGCTGTCGCTGGTGGGTTTTATCCCGTCATGCAAAGCATCGCACTGAAAAAAATGTCCACGCACACTAGTTGTGTGGGCCCCACCCGGTCTGTATAAATTACGTTAAGAGCGGGTAATCGGCTCCCATATTGCTTTTTCTTCAGCCATTTAGGAGCCAGTGAGGCCCGACGCTTAAAGGGCTATGCCGATACTCATAGAATCTGGGGTTATAGTACGTAACCAACGTTCTACTGTATTTCGTATATGCTTCGCCCTTTAAGGCTCACTGGTGGGTTAAGGGTGAAGCAGATGTCTCCGCCTCACTGGGTCCATTCGAACACCATAAGAAGTGCCCGCTTGCCCGAAAACAACATCTTGTCACTCAGCTCTCCATGTGCATAAATACGCATTGCGTAAATACGCATTGCATAATTACTCGCACCATGCACAGACGCGTACTGCATAATTTACGCGTTCCGAGTGCATGAACGCCCCAGAAAGGTCTTCAACAGAAAAGAGGCTGAAAAAAGCCGTGAACAGAGCAGATCTACAGCTCTTCATTATGAACAGATTAATAATAAATGAACTGATTATTAATCAAATGAACTGATTGATGACAGTAGTCATGAACTGATTAATAACCATAGAACAAGAACAACAGTCATAACCTGTGACTGATAACATCTCCTCACACTGTAAATGCATGCAGTCAGATGTGAGTTTAAACGAGAGTCCATGAAACAACAATATTCATTATATCCTGATGCATGCTCAATAATCCAGGTAGAAAAATCTAAAAAAGTTAAATCTGGTCCTCTGGACATTCAAAAAAACCAAAACAAAGCAAATCAACAAAAAAATGTAGAAACGTTTCGTCTTTCATCCGAAAGACTTCCTCAGTCTGAGGTGCTGTATTCAGCTCAGTCTCTTAAATAGCACCTTCTCAGAGTGGATCAACCAGTTTTGCTGCTAACAACCAAAACCAGCTGATCACATGCTCAAGAAGGACCACCAGCCTAACAATGGATCATTAGCACACTGATGGCTGTTTACTGTTCACAGAGGGCTGAGTGATACTAGCAATCACAGCATTGTAAGAGGGGGACAGTTGAACCCGGAGGCCTCCACCCCTGTTTAACGATGGACGATTTATTTTCACAAAGATGGCCTCCTTTACTCCTCTCTCAAACCATCGTTCCTCTCTGTCCTATAAATATAAACAATATTCATTCTGTTAAGGCACTAAGGACAGAATGTGTCATGGAACGAGCCGTCACATCACGTAAATAGAAGCAAATAAATGAACAGGATGTTGACAACACAGTCGCAGTGCAAATATCTTGCATTGACATACCATTATGCAAAGCAGTCGAAGATGCGACACCTCTGGTCGAGTGCGCCCTGAGGTTATCAGGAGGCTCTAAATCTGATGCTCTGTAGGCTTCAGAAATGGCCTCACACAGCCACTGTGACAGGCGCTGGGTGGATAACGGGCGACCTGCAGATGCGTCTCTATAATGCACAAACAAATGTTGAGTCTGGCGCAATGCTGCCGTGCGTGTTACGTAACACATCAACGCACGCACAGGGCAGAGAAGATGGAAAGATGCTTCTTCTTCTGATTGTGGGGAGGAGGGACAAAAAAAACTCCAATGAAATCACTCTTGATTTAAAGAGCTCGTGATGTTTAGGCATAAAACGATGAGATTAGGCCTCAGATCAGCCTCAGATGAGACATGACGGAGCGACAGAGAGGGCAGATAAATCACTCACCCTCTTAGCGGATGCTCAAGCCAACGGCAGGGCTGTTTTAAAAGACAAGAATTTAATCGGAAACTAATCTACTGGCTTGAATGGAGCTTTGATCAGGGCTCGCAGGACCAGCGTTAAATCCCACTGTGGAGCAAGTGAGCGTGAAAACAGGCCTGCGTCTCTGTACACCTTTGAAAAAACGCTTCATCAGCGGATGATTAAAAGCTGTTCTGTCCCCGAAAACCTTTGTGACAAGAAGAGATGGCTGCAGCGTACGTTTTAATCATGCTGAATACCAGATTTCTGTTCATCAGCTGCTGCAGAAAGGACAGCACGCCACCTAGTGGACATGAGGTGGTCTCGACACCTTTCTCCGTACAGCAGCGCTGAAAAAGCTGTCCACTTTGATGTGTACAGCGATGTGGTAGATGTAGCATGTGAATCCTGGATCGTACGCACTACATCTTGAGAGAGACCCATCCTCTCTAAGCGGATCCGCTCACCGGCCAGACCCAAAGGTGCTGGCCTATTTCTGGGAACTCCTGATTGCTCCTCCCACCTGGAGGAAAGCATCCTCCCTCCACGGCAGTTTCCACGGGCGCCCTGATAACAGGTGTCATAGAACTGGGAACCATGGTGCGTTCACGCGCTCGGGAGCCACCAGGAGAGCTGTCACTGCTACAGATGCACTCTGTAGCACTTTGAGACTTTTGTTAATGAAAAGTGCATTACAAATTAAATTCATTATTATTATTATTATCACTCCATCCTCCTGAACTCGGTTCAAAAACCGTGATATCAGAGGGAGTGGGGGAAGGGCGTAAAGAAGCATTTTGGGCCACAGGCTGTGAACAAACGTGTCCACCCATAGTGGTGGTTCGTCCCGCGGGCTCAGTGAGAACCATAGTTGACATTGAGCGTTCTCTCGTGTTGCAAACAACTCCACAGCTGCTTTGCTAAATTTCTGCCACGTCTGAGCCATCAGCTCTGGATAGAGGGTCCAGTCCCCGTGACGCAGACCGTCCCTGGACATCACATCCGCCCCCTGTTCAGAACACCGGGGATGTACACTGCTCTGATGGAGAGCAGATTTTGGTGTGTCCAACACAGCAGCTGTCTCACAATGTGTAACATTTGGGCTGAGCGCACCCCCCCCCCCCCCCTGCCGGTTATGTATGCAACAGTCACTTGCTATCTGTGTGAGTCAAAATATGATGATTCCGCAGCACAGAGGCAAAATGTTGAATCGCATTCAAAAACCATGACACTCCAAAAACATTTATATGAGTTGCTATGTGGGGTGGCCACAGTGCCCCCACAGCTCTAGAAATGTTTGTGCATCTGTGAAGTCTGACACGTGTGACGTAAGTCTGCTGACGGAAACAGCTGTTATCACTCTGTCGGTTTCACGTGAGTTGCACTGTTACCACCTGTCTGGAAAAGCGGGTCAGCATCAACAGACCGTCCAGATAAAGCAGAATTCTCCTCCCTGCTCTGTGAGGCGGCTACAGAGCGACTCGACGCATTTTGAATGGAAATGTTGTCTCACAGTTCATAATTGACAAATCTAATATGAATCTCATCCTTCCAGTCCGTTTGGGACCAGGAAGTGACGAGAGTGGAACCCTGTGTTTTCCTCTCCTTCTGGGACCCTGGAAATTACATTTTTAATCGGAATTTCCTGAGCTTCTGCGAGGGGGGGGCGAGATCTGTTCTAGAGATGACAGAAAACGTCTCTAGAGTTCCTCCGAACGGGGGTTTGAGCTGTACTGCAGGGTGAATCCCCTGCTGATAAACGGTTCATCCATCTATCTGGAGCTGCCACTCCACGTAACGTTATGGAAGCGGGCATGCGTTTATGCTGCTTCACGTTATTTACGGACGCCAATCACCACCGTCATGTGTGCCTCACTCAGACTGCGAGCTCACATCCGTGCTGATGTGAGCTAGTGTGCACTGAGGGTAGGTGCGCGTGCCCCGACCATGCGAAACCGCTTTAGGACTGCCGCGGTTGCGCGGCGTTCCTATGCCTTGCACAGGCTACGGACTCACATCCGTGCTGATGTGAGCTGGCGTGCGCTGAGGGAAGGTGCGCGCGCCCCGAGCATGCAGAACCAGTTTAGGACTGCCGCGGGTGCGCGACGTTCCTATGCCGCACACAGGCTGCGGGCTCACATCCGTGTTGATGTGAGCTGGTGAGCGCTGAGGGAAGGTGCGTGCGCCCCGAGCATGCAGAACCGGTTTAGGACTGCCACGGGTGCGCTGCGTTCCTATGCTGCGCACAGGCTGCGGGCTCACATCCATGCTGATGTGAGCTGATGTGCGCTGAGGGAAGGTGGGAAGGTCGGGAACCCTGGAAATTACTTCTTTTACCAGACCTTTTACATTTTACTGTTGGCGATCGCAGGGAAACGCTGAACCGCTGGGTGCCGGGATGAGTAGGGCTGGTCTCTGATGGGCCGGGCTGGTGGCGGAGCGGAGCAGGAGGACGCTGCTACAGCTGTGGAATGTCTCAGTTTGCTGCCTTTAGCCACGACGATCCTTCCAGCGAGCCGGGGGGCGGGATGAGGCGAGCGGCTTGGTCAGATGGCGCACAGTCTCCAACACCTCCTCCGGCTTTTTCGATTTCTCGACCATGTCCTTGAAAATTGGCTCCGAACAGCACGTCCGCTTCTCCGACAGGGAGGGGGGACAGCAGACGAGGCACACGGGTTGAGGGTGATGTCAGACGCCCTGCAGAAGGAGCTCTTGTCTCCTCAGGCAGGTCTATCCCTCCGGCCTCTGAGAAGCTCTAAGTCAGCGGCGTAATGTATTGTTCGCTGCGGCTGCCTGGAATGCATACTGTGAGCTCGGTTGGAGAGCGACGTCACCGTCTAGTCATGCCTCCCCGGAGGCGCAGGACTTTATGTCAGCCGCCTCCTGGATTATGCCGGGCAGCTTTAGAGGAGGGCACCGACGGCTGGGAGCGGTGTGGTCGCCGATGCGAAAAAGGTCCGGGGGGGTGAGCATTTGCTCAGCCCCTCCTCGTTCTGACACTACGCTCTCCAGGAGGGAGTGAGCAGCGGGGGCTGCTGCTGACATCACCTGTCCCGGAGGAACCATCCGATTCGCTCCGAGAGTAGGCGATAAAAGTAAAAAAGGGTCGATGGCGTCCTCCAGCATGTAGCGACCCGCCACTGAGAAATATTCCTGTTTCTGTCTCCGGCTGGGTGAGCCGGAGCCGGAGCCCAGCCAGAGACAGAGATTCTTGCCAGGGGACTGAACTTTGCGGTTGCATCAAGTAGAATTCCTCTGGTGGAGATGATCACAGCCACAGAATCAGCCATCCGCAACAACAAAATGAAAGAGGGTGAAGCAGAACAGCTCAGAATCAAAGTTTCATCCTGCCTCAGCAATGCCAAACCACCACCTTCCAACATCAGTAGAGAGGAGAGGGATGCACTCACCACTCTTAGCAAAGACAAAAACATCATCATTCTCCCAGCAGACAAAGGAAGGTGCACAGGGATTTTGAACCAGAAAGACTATCATGAGAAAGTTATGACACTCCTTAGTGACTTAACCACTTATGAACCTCTGAAAAGAGATCCAGGAAGTGGTTACAAGAAGAAGTTAATAGATTGCCTGAAAATTTTGGAGCAGGACAAGGCTATTGACCGTTTTCTGTACCACAGACTGTAGCCAGGGGAGGCCACACCTAGTCTGTATGGTTTACCTAAAATCCACAAACAAGGTGTACCTTAAGGTGTAGCTTTAAGACCTATTGTTAGCATGATTAACTCTGTCACTTACAATGTTTCCAAATATCTGGCGTCTGTACTCATCCCTTTAGTTGGCAGCTCAGAACACCACATACAGAACACCATGGACTTTGTGGATAAGGTGAGGGATGTCATCATGGAGACTGATGAAACAATGGTCTCTTTTGATGTCACATCACTCTTTACGTGCATTCCTGTTGATGATGCAGTAGAGGTGGTCAGTTTAAGATTAAAATCAGACACCACTCTGAGCAGTAGGACCACGCTTTCCACAGAACAACTGTGTCAACTCTTGAAACTGTGCCTGCAGTCAACCTACTTCACATATGGGGAGCAATATTATAGGCAGAAACATGGGTGTGCTATGGGGTCTCCAGTTTCTCCTATTGTAGCCAACCTGTACATGGAGGAGGTAGAAAAGAGAGCCTTGACGTCCTTTTCAGGGACACCACCAAGTCATTGGTTCAAGTATTTATGACACCTGGGTTAAAATTAAATCTCAGGAAGGCCAACATTTTACTGACCACATCAACTCTGTGGATAAATACATCAAGTTCACATGAGAAGATGTAAAAAATGGCAAGTTGGCTTTCTTGGACTGTGAGGTCTCAGTCTCTGATAGAGGACATTTGCAAACCGAGGTGTACCGCAAACCCACCCACACAGACCAGTATTTGCAGTTTGACTCCCATCACCCTTTGGAGCACAAGTTAGGAGTCATCAGGACTCTGTATCACAGAGCAGACAGCATCCCCACTAACTCGGGAGCCAGGCAGAAGGAGAAATCCTACACAAAACAGGCTCTAGAGCAATGTGGATATCCTAACTGGGCCTTCCAGAAAGCAGAGAAGAAAGCCAAACAGGACTCCAGTCAGCCATCAGGTGAAAAGGAGGAACCCAGACCCAGACCAGTGGTCATTCTGTATGTTGAGGGGGTATCAGAGAAACTGAGACGTTTATTTTTTAAACATAACGTCCCAGTGGCTTTTAAACCCCAAAATACATTATGGCAAAGACTAGTTCATCTCAAAGATCCAGTCCCCCGGCACAAACAGAGTAATATTGTGTATGCTGTTCAGTGTCAGGAGGGCTGTGATCAGTCTTACATCGGGGAAACTAAACAGCCACTGGCCAAAAGGATGGCCCAGCACAGAAGATCAACATCATCAGGCCAGGATTCTGCGGTCTACACTCATCTCCAGGCCAGCGGTCACTCTTTCAAGGATGAAGACGTTCACATCCTGGACAGAGAGGAACGATGGTTTGAGAGAGGAGTAAAGGAGGCCATCTTTGTGAAAAGAAATCGTCCATCGTTAAACAGGGGTGGAGGCCTCCGGGTTCAACTGTCCCCCTCTTACAATGCTGTGATTGCTAGTATCATTCAGCCCTCTGTAAATAGTAAACAGCCATCAGTGTGCTAATGATCCATTGTTAGGCTGATGGTCCTTCTTGAGCATGTGATCAGCTGGTTTTGGTTGTCAGCAGCAAACTGGTTGATCCACTCTGAGAAGGTGCTATTTAAGAGACTGAACTGAAAACAGCACCTCAGACTGAGGAAGTCTCTTGGATGAGAGACGAAACGTTTCTATATTTTTTTGCTTTGTTTTTTTTTTTTTTTTTTTAATGTCCAGAGGACCAGATTGAACTTTTTTGGATGTACACATTGATTTACTGATCGGTTTCTGATTAATAAACTTGGTACGCTTTACTAACAAGACAACAGAACATTACTGATTGAGACTGTGTAGATGAACATATACTGAGATATATTCATACTGTTAAACGGATTCTTTCATTTTTCTGGACCGTATATAATGTGCATTGAATTTAGAAATGTAACGTGAGACGTTAATTATCTTTGACTCACCAAACGACAGTGGGTCATTTATTAACAGAATCAAAGTTTAACACATCACACATTTACATTAATTGGCAAAATATGGAAAGATGAAGTTTAGAGGGAGAAAAAGATGGGTGAGGGGGGTTGTTTGTGTCAGCATTCAGAACGGCACTCTCTGGGTTTTTCTCAGCTTCTTCCCCAGTACACTTAGGTGGTATAAATCAACTTTTTACCTGGAGATGTCTCCACTGGTACGAAAGTCCATTCAACGCACCCTTTCAGCGTCTCCGTAGGAACAGCTGTGAATCGTCCGAAGTAGTGACGGTATTCCGTCTGACACAGGTTCACCTCACGAGTGGACTTCACATGAGTGGAGTCCGTCAGAGTTCCACCCAGAGGTGGAAGATGTTATAATCCCATAAGACTCGGAAGAGCTCTGTGGTCATGTCAGGATCTTCCTGTTTCCCAGCACGGGAGCTGCAACGACTCCAAACTCGACTCTCGACCCGACTGGAAACTCCACACGACCCTCGACACTGGTTTGAACTAGGAAGTACCGACATTTTAAAGAGCTCTATTTCCGGTTCATTTTGGAGTTTCTGATTGGTCAATATCGACCAGACAGGGGTGTGTTTTGTGACGTAAGAGGTCACTAGGAGTCAGAAAAACAGCAAGAATGTTATGGAACAGATTGAAAATGTTTTTAGACAGACGAGAGGGATATTTAGACGAGTTGGCGGAAAACAGGTGCCAACAGGTGCCAGCTTCTCTATTTACGTCTGAGAGGATGTAAAAACAAGACAGTTCGTTCCAACACTTGTCTGCGTTTGAGTCCAACCTTGGACCAACTTACCCTGCTCATTCAAAGACAGAAAATCAGAAAATGCATAATTACTCTGTAACAGACCTTAACATGAATTCTAACTTTGCATGAGGATTAAAAATCATTATTACTGTTTCACAGTTAATAAAAATTGATTAGTTCACTACAACATCTAAAATGGTTTGAACTAAAACACTTTGATTATCAAACATTTGTAAAATAGTAATGATAATAGAAAAGAGAGTGTTCTTTCACTTGAATTTTCAAGAAAGAAAGTCTCAGGATGGGTCAACCTGTATTTCTGGATTCAAATCAATGAAATGACAGCTTCTGTCCCATATGGTCCTTAAGGTCAAAGTTTTTGACATCAGGCCTAGTTCACTACAGTCCCCCCTTTGGAAATCATCGCCTGTCCATGGGGATGAATTCCAACCTGAACTTACGCCTTCGAATGTTCTTGAGCTTGATGTAATCCAGCAAGGAAAACAAAAGTCAAAAGTAATCCAGCAAGGAAAACAAAGTCAAAGGATGTAATCCACAATGTTTTTGTAATTCCATTGTGTTGATGGTAATTCCATATGTTGTTGGTAATTCCATTGTAGCAATGCTTTAACCCCATGGAAACAGAGTCTGTAATCCATTGGAAAAAGTCATATAATCCACAACGGTAAATCCACAACGATTGGAAGTGTTAATTGATCAGCATACAGAGGGGTTCCCTTGGATTGAACCGAAGAGGCGGCCACTGGATGAAGAGTGGAGACCAACGTCAGGATTGCAGGTCTCCTCCAGCGAAGGTCGTCGCTGGGTGGATGTCCAGTCTGTGCCGTTCTGGTTCAATGTGACATGCAATTATGTGGTTTAAGGTGGGCTTATGAAGGGGATTTTACATAAGGCCTTAAACTATATGCACCTGGTGTGTAAGCTATTATGGTTGGGAACAGCTACATTTACCAGTTAAGGGGTGGAACATGCTGAAAAGGTTAACTATAGGGATTTATGCCTATAGAAGAGTGTTCCAAACTATTTTTCCATTCCTAACTTGGTTTAAGTTAGCTTTACATGGCAAAATATAGTTTGGTTCAATTGCCTGTTGTCTTTTAGACGAACGACTTGAGATTGGGTGTTTGGTTTCCCATAAATGTTTTGGAAGTCTATGGCGAGACTCATCAAAAAGAATTAGCTATCCCCCCGAATAGAATTGTTCGAGTAGGTTCGGCTTACGCATTGTGAGATCAGTGTAGATTATGGCACTTAAGGTAGCAATAATATACATTGACTCCGCAAAGATTGCAATTTAACGAATGAACTGCAAGTTGGCATAGTTAAAACCCTTTACAGTCTCCAACTAAAACTTACACACAAAATTCATTCTTACCTCAGAAACAACCAAAACCAATTCAACAACGTTTCAACATCGACAAGAGTAGTGACTAAGCAACTAGAAACATCGTTTCACTGCTTCACCTCACCCTGGTTGTCAGATTCAGTCACGCTGTCCCGTTTGTTTGTTTCTTTGCACACCTTGTGTGGTTTAACCTGGTTACGATGTACCCATTTAACAGTTGGCTCTTTTTGGCCTTTGCTGATTTTTATCTGATAGACAACTGGAGACAGTTTGTCTGTTATCAGATGGGGTCCAGTCCATCTGGGCATCAGTTTACGGGCGAGAGTTCCGGTCCCGGACTCTACTCTCCCAGTTGTGGGGGCAAACGTGTAGTACCAGACCCGGTCTCCCACTTGGAGTTCCTCGTGAGAGGCCTTTTGGTCGTAGTACGCTTTGCGTCCTTCAGCTGATTTTTCCAGGTTTTTCTGTGCGAAAGCAAAAGTGTTTTTAAGGTGTTTTTCCAAGTCTTTCATGTATTGTTGTGTAGTGTAGGCTGTTGCCATGGCAGCATCGCCTGGTTGGTACAACAGGTGTAGAGGGAGAGTCATTTGTCGACCCGTCATCATCTCGAAAGGAGAGATGCCAGTCGATGTGTGTGGAGTGGCCCTTATGGCCATGAGGACCAGAGGGAGTTTCACGTCCCAGTCCTTGTGGTTTGCGGCTACGTATTTTTTCAAAATACTCACCACAGTCCTGTTTGCTCTCTCAACCTGGCCTGAAGCCTGTGGATGGTAGCCAATATGGAAGTTGGCTTTGACGCCTAGCGTCTTCCACAGTTCCTTCATTACTTCACCTGTGAAGTGTGTACCTTGGTCCGAGTTCACCCTGAGGGGAAGTCCAAACCTTGAGAATACATGATTCATTAATAACATAGCAGTGGTTTGTGCTGTGTCATTAGGGGCTGGTAGACATTCTACCCATTTGGTAAACGCGCAGGTTACCGTGAGAAAATATTTATTTCCTCTAGAGGTCTTAGTGAGTGGTC
>NC_056505.1:39917433-39918829 GCF_014905685.2 Nematolebias whitei | reverse complement strand
GAAATCAACCATCCTAGCATAGTGTTTTTTGGGATCAACACCTCATCCATGCCTGTGTTACACACAGCAATAGATGTGGTCCTGGAGTCAATACTCACTTGGTTCGTGGCTTCCACGGACAGTCCCAAGTTGAAAAATGCAGGAGAGGGTTGAAAATATGCCTGTTTATGGCTAATAGCTTGTCCAGCTATGATGTGGATTCGCACCTTTAGGTTAGTCACCTGAGGTGGTACTGTGGTGGTTTGGTTGCTAGCAACCTGGCAGGCCTCTGGAATGGTCTGCCCAGCCTTAAGGTTTGCTGTGTCTAGCACAGGAGGATCCTTTGTGGCTGGTTTTAGGGACCACAACACCTTGTTGATGGTGTCAACGCGGACACCCAACCTTACCAAAATGTCAGAGCCTATGTAGGATGCATGTGGTAAATTTTGGATAACGAGAAACGGGTGAACCAGTTCTCGTTGGTTCCAGTTCAGTTTTAGGTTAATTACTCCTTCTGCGGTCATTACCTGTGAACTATTGGGAACTAATGGAAAGCGGAAAGCTTTTTTAATTATTTCTAGACCAACGTGTTTGTGAACCAAGGTTTCATAGAAAGCTCGGTTAATTGCTGATTTATCTGTCCACAGAGACAGAACAGCATCGTTGGTGTGGGACCCTTGGATCTCTACACCTTTAACTACCAGTGGTAGGTAGTGTTTGGTGGACCCTGACTGCTCCAGCTCACAGAGGAGGCTGTCTTGTTGGGTCAGAGTTTGGACCACTTGGTGGGTCTCTTTAGTTTCACATGATGTCAGAGGAGTGCTCACCGGGCTCGTGTCCTCGGCTGAGGAGTCCTTTGCGTCTTCCGCGGTACCTGCTGTTGGGCAGTCTGTGTTACACTCCGGAGGCGTATCTATTGGCAGTGGTTTGCTCACTTTGGTCCACATTGTTTGATCACCATAATCTATAATCGCATCGAAGCGATTTATAAAGTCCTGGCCAACCAAAAATGGGAATGAGTGAACACGAGACACGTGTACCGGGTGGTACAGTGTCATTTTGCCAACCCGCATGTGAACCATTGCTATAGCTGTCAGGGTTGTTCTCTTCTCTGAGAGACCCTGCATTTCTATAGCACAATCAGAGAGAGGTATTATCCTGTTAACACTGGCAGCGGCTGTCCTCAGCTCCTCGAACAGTTTAGCTGACATAATTGTTATGTCTGCCCCACCGTCCAGAAGTGCTTCGTGTGTGAGGACACCTTCGAGTGTCACTGACAGGTATGCCTTTTTGGCGGCCCCCCTTCTGATAAAGTTACACAGAAACCTCTTGGGTTTTTTCTGACGCTTCTTCATGCGTTCAGAAGTGCTTGTGTAATCTTGGTTTGTCTGAACCGTCAGCACAGCAGTAGCTGTTT
>NC_056505.1:39903626-39917333 GCF_014905685.2 Nematolebias whitei | reverse complement strand
GTCACTGACAGGTACGCCTTTTTGGCGGCCCCCTTTCTGATAAAGTTACACAGAAACCTCTTGGGTTTTTTCTGACGCTTCTTCATGCGTTCAGAAGTGCTTGTGTAATCTTGGTTTGTCTGAACCGTCAGCACAGCAGTAGCTGTTTCTGCGTGTTCAGCTTGCGATGACTCGTCATCGTTTGTGTGTGTGTTTACCCCCCCTTTTTCCGATGAGGGGTTGTTTGAGGCAACAACAGCAATGTCTTGGTGTGTTCCACCGACATCTGTAATGTTGTCATTCGCGCCCAGGGATGTAATAGTGATTACATCACTGCATAGTGCTCTAGGTCGGCTTCCCTTGTCAGTGTGTTTCAAATCTTCTAACAACCCGCGTATTTTTTCTGTCTCTTCCGAGCTCAGAGGTGTAGGGCCTTTTTTCTGGAACTTTTGTGATTTTTTCACCTCGGTACGTTTCGTCCGAGGTGGGAGACGGCTAGGTACGTCTTTTGGGGGTTCCTTTCCGGACGTCCCCTGATAATATGGGTCCTCTCGGTTGCCATATTTTTGCGTCCTCCGCTGGTCCCATTTACGATAGTCACGTTCGTCCTCTGAAGGAGGAGCCTTTTTGTCCCAGCGTGCACCTTCATGATGCGGTTTGTTAGTCTGAAAATACTGCCTTTTCTCGCCTTTTTTAGGAGGAGGTGGCGATGAACGCCTTCCTTCTAATTCTAGGGAGTGGGGTTTAACCTTTACACCAGAAAACACTTCTATGGGCGTCTTGGCATGAGAACGTGCCTCAAACACATTCACAGCGCACTGTTTAATCTCACTGATGGATTTTTCTCTGAAATTTGCCATCATTTGCACTGACGTTTGTATGTCAGGGTGGAGATTTTTGCTGAAAACAAATTTAAAACCTTCTTCTTCCTCCATCCCGGTTTCATTTCTGTTACCGAAATAAGCTTGGAAGATTCTTTTGTAATAAACTTTTGGATGTTCAGCTTTACCCTGCGTGACCTTTTCTGCGACTGGGTATCCAGCTGGTCCTGTGCAGGAGTCGTACTCTTTGATCAAAGCTTCACACAGAAGGTTGTAATCCCTTCTCGTTGCATCAGGTAGACGCTCGATGAAGGTAAACACCTCTCTGTCCGAAGTGAGCCGTATCAGACTGATTTTATCCTCTACCGTAGCATTAGGATAAGATCTCAATCTGAACTCCAGATCTCTGAGGTACGCTTTTGTTCCAGATGAGCCCATCGGTCCAGGTACAAAGCGTTGTACATATTTTGAGATTTTTTGCAAATCATCCATTGAAGGAGAAGATATCAATGGTCTCACCTGCGTGATCGGTTGTGGGGGTGTTGCTCTGCCCGTTTGTGTAGGTGTTTGGATGGGTCTAAAAACACCGGGTGAGTAAAAAGGTCGTTGAGGTTTTGGTGTATTACCCCGACTCTGTTCAGGGTCTGGTTTGGATTCCAGATCACCTAGCCCAACTTCATTACCTTTATCTGTTGCTGCTTTTAGTTTCTCTCACATTTTTTTAAATGTTCCTGGGATGTATAATAGTCACTTTCTAAACGCATATGTAGCTGTTGTAGATTGTGTTTATCTATTTTGCATTGTTCCAGCTCCATTTTTGCGAGCTGCAACTCTTTTTGTAGCTGGTCATTGTCTGAGCACGCCGCTTGATATTGACGGTCTTTTTCACTAATCTTCTCATAAGATTGTGTTTGTAATGACGCCTGCATTTCTGAGAGCTCCCTCTCATGTGTTTTAGACATCCTGACAAGGCGTTCCGACCGTTCATCCAATTCTGCTTTTAGAAGCAGAGAGATTTTTGCTAACCGTTCCTGGCTATGCTTTTTACTCTCTGTGACTAATGTTCCTGCTGCCAGACTTTTCAGCTCTTCATGTCTTTGAATTTCATCGAGTTGTTGTAATTGCTGTATTTCCTTGCCAATAAGTGGAGTTGTTAAAATATGTAAGGCCCCCAAAATGATATCATCATTTGTTTGGGAGTTTAAAAGATGCTCTTCTTCTTCGTCGCTTGCCATTTTTCTTCTATTTAAGGATTAAATAGGAGAATTTAATGTTTTAGGTTTTTTCAAAATAAATAAAATCAGAAAAGTCTCTTTGTCTGATATATTTACTCTTATTTAGTGATTTATCAATTAAACGTGCACTATCTTTTTAGCAAATGAGTAAACTTTTTCCAACTCTGTGAAAATCTGTAACTGTTTCTATTTTTAAAAAGTTCCTAACTTTATTTTGTACCTTTTATAAGGGATTACCAGTGAATAAAGTCTCTTTGGTAAATGCTTCTTTGCATAGATACCTTAATAACTTTTAAAATGCAAGATAACAGTGACTATTCAGCTTTGAGGAACGTTTATTAACTCAAAAATGCCTTTAAAAAAAAGAAAATACGTTCAATTTCACTAAAATAACCTAAAAAGCGAAGTGAAACCTGTGTTCTCAAGTTTCTCCAGAAGATGGCAGAACAACCTTATTAATTTTAACTCAGACACTGTTAGTGTTGTCCAGTAGGGGAGCTATAACTTCCTGTGGCGTCCGGTCGTTAGCTGTTAGCTAAAAATTAGCATCGGCTAGACTCGGTTAAAACCAACATTTCTGAACGGATTTTTTACACAAGCGTGGCAAAATTTTAGCAATTAGACTTTGAAGACTAGAACAACGCATCAGAATACAGCTTTTAAAGCGTTTTTGAACTTTAAAAAGCAGATTTTATTTCCCTATGAAAACGAGTTTCATTTCCGGGTCACGTGACTGAAATCACCAATTACAGAGCAGCACGGGGGTGAGAGGAAATGACGTAGGCCCGTCATTCAACTTCTCAGCGAATCAGAGCGCTCCACAACAGCAAATTCAACCAATCACGAAGCGTTTCAGCAAGTAGCATGTTAGATTAGCCTGAAATAAGTTTGTCAACTTTTCGTCTTTTAAACTGTCAAAATGCACTTTTTCTGTTAAAAAATGTAACGAATCAACTCTGAGCTTAGCTGAGACTTCGTCCAGTCTTTAAAACGTTTCTCCATCTATTCAAAATACTCGTTCAAACTTATCAGAACCGAACCGGACCACAGCCGGGTCTTGCAGCAGAACCTCCGTCCTTTTAAACAGAATAACGTTTTCCACAGCTCATCAGCTTAGTTACACGTAACAGGCGTACAATTTCAGCTTTAAAAACACTTAATGACACTATTTCAGCTTTCAAAACATCACCAGCGTAACACAGCGTAAACATGCAGAGTTCCACTTCAAGCGGCAGCTCCAGCACGCTGCGTTCGATCACAGCTGACAAAACTGTTATTTTTCATGCCAACATGTAAAATCAATCTTTACACGAGTACACAGTCATTTATGAATACGTAAACGGGCCACCAATATGTAGTATGACATATGCAGGATATATTCATACTTTTCGCGAGTTCGTCATTTTTCTGACTGTGTAAATGTCATGCGTTGAGTTTAACAGAAAAGTAACGAGAGACGTTATTTACCTTTGACCCATCAAAATGAATGCGGTCATTTATTTGCAGAATCAAAGTTTAACATCAAACATTTACATTAATTTGGCAAAATATGAAAACATTAACATGGCTAGTTTCACAGGAAGTTGGACAATACGGCGATTGTCCTCACTTTTCAGCAGAAACAGCAGACATCAATCACACGGCGGTGATTGAGAACTTTGCTTCAGATATTTCTAAAATATCTGTAATGATTTAAGGAGAAAGGAGAGTTTAAGATGGAAAATGGAGATTTATCTTACAGAGAGATGTGTGAGGGAATTAATCTGTTTGACCAGAAACGTGCACGCTCCTTCAGTTCTCAGCTTGGTCACGGTACGCTTGGTCGAAGTAGAACTTTTACCTGGTTGACGATAGGTCAGCGTCGGTATAGAATCCTTCCTTTGACTTTTTCAGCGTCTCCGTTGAGAGCAGCTAAAATACTTCGAGAGTCGTGCGAGGTTATCCAAACAGAAGTTATAATCCCCAAAATCGTCCCTGCATTTTGGATTCCAATAGCATTCTGGACGCCTGCGTTAGCATCCAAGAACTCTGAACTCTTTAACTCTCTTCAGAGAGTTAAAGTCTGGAACTCTTCTCCAGGAAAACTTTCAAGCTCTGAAAACTCCCATGTTGAACTCATTCCTGAGCGCCACAGCTAGACTGGGAAGTTGCCACATTTAAATGGGTCGACTTCCGGGTCATTTGAGAGCTTTTTGATTGGTCGATGGACCAGAAAGAGGTGTGGTTTGTGATGTAAGGTGTTATGAAAAGTCAAGGATTGTTTTAGTGACAGACAGAAAGATTATTGGAGAACTTCAGACTTCGTGGAGTCTCTACTCTTATTATCTGTTGTAAAAGTTAAACATGACATTTCTTTTTCAGTAAACTTTTAGTTGACCGAAACTTGAACCTTAACACACTTACAAAACTTGTTCATTGAAGACAGAAAAATCAAGAAATGCATATTAACCTGATTTCTTCTTAGAATGAGGAATAAAAATCATTACTTACTGTTTATGTAAAATAAAAATGAGTAGTTCTCTTCAACCTGTAAACATTGTTTGAACTAACACAATTTGATTATCAAAACATTTGTAAAATAGTAATGATCATAGAGAATTGTCTTTTCTACTTGATTAATTCAAGAAAGAAAGTCTCAGGATGGGTCAAACTGTATTTCTGGATGCAGATCAATGAAATAACAGTTTCTGTCCATCTGGTCAGTTTTGACATGGGCCTAGTCCACTACAGACAACTTCCTGTGGATTTCTGTTGACATCCTGTCGTTAGTCGCTTAGCTTAAAATTAGCTTCGGCTAAACTCGGTTCAATCAACATTTCAGAACGGATTTAAAGCTAAAACGTGGCGTTGTTTCAACAAGCACGACTTCTTTGCATGAACATGAGTTTTTTGGGGACATGTGGCAAGTTTTATAGTGATTTTAAGCACAGGGAAGGCTTCGGTGCAACCGAGCTTTACAATCCGACATGGAGGAAGTGACGTGACACGTCACTCATCCGGTCGTTAGCTGTTAGCTTAAAATTAGCATCGGCTAGCGTGGTCCAAAAACACCATTTAGTGACGGATTTCAAACTCAAACGTGGCAAAATTTCAGTGATTAGGCTTCAAAGAAACGAAGCAGCGGATCAGAATCAACTTTAAAGCGTTTTTCAACTTTAAAAAAGCAGATTGAAATTCCCTAAGAAGACGAGCTTCATTTCCGGGTCACGTGCCTGAATCTACCAATGACAGAGCAACAACGTGAAGGAGTACTTATATCGCTGACTCAGAGGAAGTGACGCAGGCACGTCACTCACTTCTCAGCGAATCAAGGCGTCCCAACTCAGCCGTTTTCAACCAATCACGGATCGTTTTTCCAGCTAGCGTGTTAGCAGTAGCCTGAACAAGTCCGTCAACTTTTCGTCTTTTAAACTGTCAAAATGCACCATTTTCTGTTAAAAATGTAACGAATCAAGCTCTGAGCTGCACGGAGTCGGCGCCCCGGTCTCAAAACGTCTTCCCAACCATTTAAAAACAACTCGTTCGAACTTTTCAGAACCGAGCCGTACCAGAACAGCGTCTGGAACACGGTTTAAACAGAATAAAGCGTTTCCACAGCTCAGCAAATTTGTCACACAAAACAGACGTACAATGTCAGCTTTCAAACAGACACGTTGACTCACAATTTCAGCTTTCAAAACACCACTAGCTTCTAACATGCAGTATTTCTCTGAGCATCGCAGCTCAACACGCTGCGTTTTCTCCAAGTGTCACAGCTGCGCTGCGTTTCACACAGCAAAATCTGCACTTTTCATGCCAACATGATATCAATTTTACACGAATACACGGTCCATTTATGAACTTATACGGGCCACCAGATGTAGATGAACATATGCATGAGATATATTCACAAATTAAACGGATTCTTTCATTTTTCTGGACCGTATATAATGTGCATTGAATTTAGAAATGTAATGTGAGACGTTAATTATCTTTGACTCACCAAACGACAGTGGGTCATTTATTAACAGATTCAATGTTTAACACATCACACATTTACATTAATTGGCAAAATATGGAAAGATGAAGTTTAGAGGGAGAAAAAGATGGGTGAGGGGGTTTGTTTGTGTCAGCATTCAGAACGGCACTCTCCGGGTTTTTCTCAGCTTCTTCCCCAGTACACTTAGGTGGTATAAATCAACTTTTTACCTGGAGATGTCTCCACTGGTACGAAAGTCCATTCAACGCACCCTTTCAGCGTCTCCGTAGGAACAGCTGTGAATCGTCTGAAGTAGTGATGGTATTCCATCCGACACAGGTTCACCTCACGAGTGGACTTCACATGAGTGGAGTCCGTCAGAGTTCCACCCAGAGGTGGAAGATGTTATAATCCCATAAGACTCGGAAGAGCTCTGTGGTCATGTCAGGATCTTCCTGTTTCCCAGCACGGGAGCTGCAACGACTCCAAACTCGACTCTCGACCCGACTGGAAACTCCACACGACCCTCGACACTGGTTTGAACTAGGAAGTACCGACATTTTAAAGAGCTCTATTTCCGGTTCATTTGGGAGTTTCTGATTGGTCAATATCGACCAGACAGGGGTGTGTTTTGTGACGTAAGAGGTCACTAGGAGTCAGAAAAACAGCAAGAATGTTATGGAACAGATTGAAAATGTTTTTAGATAGACGAGAGGGATATTTAGACGAGTTGGCGGAAAACAGGTGCCAACAGGTGCCAGCTTCTCTATTTACATCTGAGAGGATGTAAAAACAAGACAGTTCGTTCCAACACTTGTCTGCGTTTCAGTCCAACCTTGGACCAACTTACCCTGCTCAGTCAAAGACAGAAAATCAGAAAATGCATAATTACTCTGTAACAGACCTTAACATGAATTCTAACTTTGCATGAGGATTAAAAATCATTATTACTGTTTCACAGTTAATAAAAATTGATTAGTTCACTACAACATCTAAAATGGTTTGAACTAAAACACTTTGATTATCAAACATTTGTAAAATAGTAATGATAATAGAAAAGAGAGTGTTCTTTCACTTGAATTTTCAAGAAAGAAAGTCTCAGGATGGGTCAACCTGTATTTCTGGATTCAAATCAATGAAATGACAGCTTCTGTCCCATATGGTCCTTAAGGTCAAAGTTTTTGACATCAGGCCTAGTTCACTACAACTGTTTCATCTCTGAAGGCATATAGGAATATATTTAAGGAGTAAGTTTAGATTTAAGGATGAAAGTTATGTGTTGAACCATAACATGGCACCCTTCCTCCGACATCCAGCTCAGCCCTCCGGTACACTTCAGGACGTGCAGCGACTTTGTTACCTTAGCAGAGGATGTATCCACTCCGGAACAGAAGTCCATTGGTACGCTCCCTTTTCAGCGTCTCCGGTTAGAGTAGCTGGGGGTCATCAGAAATCGTGACGAAGTACTCGGTTCAACCGAATAAGCTTCCTTAGGAGTTGAGTTTTTAATGCTCGGGTTGAGTCACAGATGAGGCAGGCTGTGACTACGCTGGGATGGAAAGACCCTTGGCACATGGTCAAATCCATCCGCTACTTAGTTGAGTCTCATCTCCGACTGAAAGTTCCAGCAAGACTGGAAAAGACTAAGACTCGTGAAGACTTCGAAGAAGACTGACTAAGACTTCGACTTAGAAGACTGGATAGTTCCAAGAAGTGTTGCCGGGGTATCCACTTCCTGTTACGTGGTACTTCCTGATTGGTTGAAACAACCAGCAGGGGTGTAGTTTAGTGATTTCAGAGGGTCACTAGATGTCAAGAGACAGCAGGAATGTTTAAGAATGGTTAGTACAGATGGAGAAATGTTTTGAAGAGGTGAGACAAAGCAGGTGCCAGCAGCTCTTATTTACTGTCTGAGAGTTTTAAAAACAAGACACTTCGTTCTAATAACTTGTCTCTGTTTGTCTCTGACTTTCGACCGACATCAGGTCCACTACCCTTATTCAGATAGAAGACTAAACGCACACTTACTTCGTAAATAGACATTTAACTGTATTATCAAAGTCTAATGAGGTTTAAAAATCATTAATACTGTTTCACAGTTGATTTAAATGAGTGGTTCACTTCAACATTTAGAAATTGTATGAACTAAACACACTTCTGATTATCAAGATATCTTAAAATAGTACTGATAATGTAAAAAGAAGAGTGTTCTTTCAATTGATTAATTCAGGATACAATTAAATAGTCTCTTGATGAGATAATTTGTATTTCTGGATTCAAATCAATGAAATAACAGTTCCTGTCCCCTGAAGGTCTTCAGAGACAGATTGTTGTCGGAGGCCTAGTTCACTACAAGAATAATGTTAGAAATACAGCTGCCAGGAAAAAGACAAATAGGAAGACCAAAGAGAAGATATACAGATGCAGTTAAAGAGGACATGGAGATAGTCGGAATGAGGACAAAGGATGCAGAGGACAGAGTGAGATGGAAGAAGATGACTGTGGTGACCTCTGAAGAAGGAAAAGCTGAAAGAAGAAGAAGAAGAAGAGAGATTATAGGAACCACTTGAGATTCAACCTCCGATGCAGACAGCGTGGCACCTTTCCCAAGTACCTGGAACTCAAATCTTCTGTCAGTGGGCATCGGGCAAGCAAGATCCTACTGTTGGATATTTTTATCTAGACTGCTCCTATGGTTTTGATCTGCTCAGAGATGGGATTATAATGAAATTATGACCCGGTTCTGACTGGGTTATACTGGGCCAGCAGCTCTGAGAGTCTCCCTGGGATTCAATATCTGTCAAGGAATAAAGTTTAATCTACTTACCACATCAGATAGAAAGGCTTTTGAAGCACCGTCTCATATTTCCTAACACATCAGAACCACATAAGATCCATTGTGATCACACTTAGTCCTGCCCCCTCATACACTGACAGGATGAGCTCCCCTTCTGCGAAAGAGGAGTCTAGGACCCTATAAATGAGTAATGACACGGGACATCTGGACTCTTCCGGGTTTGTGAATGTGTCACAGACCGAAGAGACCAGCCCTGAAACTGTAACATTTTTCCTGCCTTGATTTTAATATAATTGATAAAACTCAATTGACGTTTCCTTGATTTATTGATATTATGAGTTGCCACTTCTGAGGAAAATTCGAGCCAGGGGGAAAGACGTGGGCTGGAGGTGGTTTCCGGGTCCGGTGACCCGCAGCCAGCTCTCGTCTTTAACAGTTGGTGCCGGGACTCGGTCTCCCGTCTTTAGAAGTGGTAGCTCGTTTATTATTGTTTAATGGTGACACAGCGGCAGGTGACTGAGTCTGAGCAGACTGAACAAGCCGGCTATTATCATCTCATGAGGTAAGCAGAAAACCCGTTAAATCAAATTTCTGCGTGTCCCTTAAGAACTGACAGGCTGCTCTGTTTTCCGTTTTTGTGCATGCAGTTTAGTGAACTAAAAGGCAGTAGAATGTTACAGTATAATACGGGATTTTGTGAATGTACTTATCAGACGTAAAAGTTTATATATGGGACGTTTTTTGCCAGGGCACGAGTGGGAGCGGAGCCGGAAACGTTAGCAACTTGCTAATCGTAAGTGGTCCGAGAGCGTTATAAACACGCGGAATGCTATTTTTTCCCCTGAAAATAAGAATCGTTCGGTTGATTTAAAGCTCGTGCATAAGTTTTTCGTTTGATTATTGACCAAATTTTGAGATCCGACGTGGAAGATTTTACCCTCACGTGAAACTTGTTGCGTCACTTTTTTACGATATCTGCAGATGTAAAATAAAAGGCTCTCCTGTGGTACCCAGCAACCTTAATAATTCCTGCAAACACTATATTATAGTGGATTAATGAGGTGTGACGCTCCAATCTTGGCGTGAACGGTTAGGCCTACGGACGTCTGGGTGTCATACCCGTTGTGTTTTCCTGAACGTGTAAAAAATTGTACGTCTGGACAGCGTCAATGGGTGTTGGGCATTTGACATTTCGATAAACCTTGTCGGGTTTATCAAGGTTTGATAAACTCTATCGAGTTTGTTGGCGTTTGAGAGGCTCTATGATGTTTGGAGTACCTGTGGGGGGTCCTGATCTGCCCCTCGAAAAAGACGGCGTCCTCGGGGTGCTTTGTACGATTAGCGTCACCTAAGGTCTGCATTTGGATGCACTGGGCAGACTGGTCAACAGCACAATGGTAAACGACGTGTTGGTTGCAGCTGTGCTGTTTGAAATGGGAGTATCCTTAAAATGAACAACCCTTGATATAAAAAGTATGAAGTTCGAGAGAGACATGATGAAGTCCAAGAGAGACATGCAGAGGTCCAGGAGAGACCTGTAGAATATTGTGAAGTTATTCGAGTAGTAATATGGTCAGGTTAGTTTTTAGAATAGGTAGTTGAGGGACATTTATAAGTATTGTTTTATAGTAAAAGAAGTAAAATGTGTTGTATATGTTTGTAGCCTCGGAGTGCTGATAACAATGTAGTGTATGTTTGTATGTGTTGTTGTTGTTAAGCTAACACTGACTTCTCTAGTAAACAAAAGGAAAATCAACATCTCGTTGTTATCTTTGACCAAGGTTAAAAGAAATCTGTGCCCAGCCGCCAGATGGCTCTTTAGGAGCCTATATTGAGACTGGGAAAAACAAGTTTCGTAGCCCTCACTCCCTTCAGGATTCTAAACAACAAATTAAAACATTTGATAAATGGGCAGAAAAGCTTACTGCTGAGGGTGTTTTTGGAGATTTGAGAGACCCTGCACCAGATATTGTACAACAGGATTTTTATCTGACTATGTTAAGGAATCGTCTATCACAGGCACATATAAGATCTGACGGTGCAGGGTGGCTGACAAGGGGCAAGGCCCTTAAAGAGACAATGCAGGCACAAGATTTCTTGAAACTCACAACATTTTGTTTCGGTAATTTTTTCAGACTCAACAGGACAAACTGAAGGAGGCTGTTCAGGCGACTAAAGCACCAAGCTTGGAAGAAACTGATGAAAGAGGTGATCCTACCCACACAGGGACTGGTGAGATAAACCAACCTCTCTGCACACAATCCACACCTACAACACACACTCTCAATCTTGGGGACCATAACAGGCCCTATAAGGAGGTGAATACTTTGTTAGGAGTAGCTGAATCCCACCCTGAGCTTAGACTACAAACATCAAACAGCAAACATGAAGATGTTAACCCAGGTGAACCTGTCGCATTCCAAATGCCCGTGCTACAGATAGGGGAAGGTGACAAAACTCTTGACATTGAGAGAGACAGGGCGGAAATTGAGGAGAAGGGCAGAGATGAAGCAACAGATGAGGTGAGGGATGAAGAACCTGACCAAGTGACAGGCGACCCGCTTAGTTTGGGTGTGGAGCCCGGCCCGAGCAATATCATTACGAACGGGGTGGAGGAAATACAGGGTGGGATTGCACAGATGAAACTGGTGCAGGAATTACCAAGCCTGATACCTTTAGTAGCTGCGTTAGTAAACCACATAGAGAGACAAGATCAGAGACATGAAGAAGAGATGCATTTATTTAAAACTGTAAACCAGAAACTGGTTAAAGAGCAGCTGGGAGACAGGAGAGAGAAAACTAAGAAAAAGAAGAAAAAATGTAAGGAACATAAAATGGCCCAGATGACAGCTGTAGGCCCACCACTAGACACTAAAGGTGTTTTCCAAATGTATCAAATAACTTACCAATGTGTATCATACAGGGGTGGAGCTAGAAGTGGAAACAGGGAGATCAGATGTGGAGGACAAATGTCATTGGGCCAGTATTACTGTTGGACATGTGGGAAGGCTGGACATCTGGCCAGAAACTGCAGAAGTATGCAGGGCCCAAACATGTACCAGAATTAGCTACCGAGGAGTGGTTATTCATTTAAAGTTACATAAATAAATAACATGTGTACTATTCATGTTAAGCAACACTGATTCATGCGAGGGTTGGTAATGGAGCTCGTTAAGTTTTTTTTTTAATTTCAAGTAATAAAACTGTTAATCATTTTATTCCTCTCACAGACAAAACACATGCATGTTGGGCTTTGAGGCGCAGGGCCTCCTTAGCAAAGTTAGGCCTCCTTTGCTGGGGATGTCTGGTGACCTAAAAGGCATTTGCCTGGTTAAATAGAAGTCACTTTCAAACACATACATGTGCACACACCCATACACAGACATATATATATACACACACGCACAGAGTGCTTAATATTTTACAGAGATGGAAAGACATAGTTTTTTCAGACAAACACTATATGTTAAAATGTACCCCAGTGAAGATACACCTTCAAGAAATAGACACATGGATCCACCTTTAATTATGGACAGTTTTAAATGGTAATACAAGCCAACATTAACTATGGGATTTAACAGAATGTCTTGAAGGAGTCATGATGAGAGCTGGAATTATCTCACAGTGAGTGCCCTGCAGTTTTAAGATATAGTCATAGTGTTAAATTAAAGAAATACAGATTAAAATTGGTAATTTTATGTGTTCAAAAAAGAACTTTTCACTTCACCGGTACCTGTCCCTTAAAAAATTACTGGTTAAACAAAAATTATCTTTGAGGATTATTTAATTGATGTGATTTGTATATATTGAACAATATTAACTCTTCACAGATCTCTGGAGCAGTGCTGAACTAAAATAACTACTGTGAATGCTTTTTAGAACTGTTAACTTTTGTGCTGCAGCAGGGATGGATGGCTGTATACAGCCTGTCTGTCGACTCTTATCCACAATCCAGAGAAAATCCAGCTTTAACTTGTTATTAAGTTGTTGTTAGCTGAGCTTTTACCTCACAGGAAAGGAGCGGGCCGAGGCAGCACACATGCGAATTAGGTAAAGATACAAAATTCACAGCGCCAACTAATGACCTGGCATGGTAACTACAGCGGATTCGGGAGAGCGGGAGGGATTCCTCCGGATGCATGTAAACACAAAATCCGACCGTGTCAACGCGGATCTTTTCTTATAATTAACATACAAAAAACCCTAAGTTTCCCCCCCCCATCGTGTCCGTGTAAATAGGGCCTAAGTATTTTGGGGTCTTGTTCACGAATGAGGGAAAAATGGAGCGAGAGATCAATAGACAGATAGGTGCAGTGACTGCAGTGAAGCGGGCGCTGTACTGGTCTGTTGTGGTGAAGAGAGAGATGAGTCAAAAGGTGAAGCTCTCAATTTACTGGTCGATCTACGTTCCTACCCTCATCTAAGGTCATGAGCTTTAGATTGTGACAGACAGAACGAGATCTCGGATACAAGTGGCCAAAATGAGTTTTCTCCGCAGGGTGTCTGGGCTCTCTCTTAGATATAGGGTGAAAAGCTCGATCATCCGGGAGGGACTCAGAGTAGAACCACTGCTTCTCCATGTCAAGTGGAGCTGGTTGAGTTGGCTCGGGCATCTGGTTAGGATGCCTCCTGGATGCCTCTATGGTGAGGTGTTCCAGACACGTCCCACTGGGAGGAGACCCAGGACATGCTGGAGGGACTATGTTTCTCAGCCGGCCTGGGAACGCCTTGGGATTCCCCGAGAGGAGTCTGGGCCTCCCTACTTAAGCTGCTACCCCCAACCCGACCCTGGATAATTAGAAGAAAATGGATGGATGGATGGATGGATGGATGGATATATATACATACATACATACACATGTATATATATTGTAAGGATGGTACTTTTCTGTGGCCCGGTTTGTCTGTTTCCCTCGT
>NC_056505.1:39900829-39903526 GCF_014905685.2 Nematolebias whitei | reverse complement strand
ATATATATATAATACATATATATATATATATATAATACATATATATGTACATACAGGGGAGTGGTGGCGCAGAGGTTAGAGAAGGTGGGCCTGTGACCGGCAGATCGCCGGTTCAAGCCTCGGTACAGACAACATCAAAAAATGTGGGTGGGGTGGGTGAAGCACCCACCCTCATTCATCCCACTCTGGGCCCTTGAGCAAGGCCCTTAAACCCACCATCTGCTCCTCCGTGTGTCCTAGATAGCAGTTCTCTGCTCCACACAGAGGGCTGTGGTAGCTCAGTGGTCTGTGGGTGCGTCAGGAAGGGCATCCGGCATAAAAATAACTGCCAAGTCTTCGTGTGACTTAGTTCGCTGTGGCGACCCCTGACGCAGGGAGCAGCTGAAAGAAATATATATATATATATATATATATATATATACACATATATATATACACGAGTCTATTGGCAAAGACTCCTGCACCCCTAGGGCAGAAATACATAATCAATCAGTGAAGTTTTTGAAAGAAACAACTTTACTCGTCATTAAGTATAAAATGTTTATCTTACACAACTAATACAGACACATATATATATATATATATATATATATATATATATATATATATATATATATTTGTTTTTTTTTTATTATTTCATGTTTATTACATTTTTTTATGTCTTCAATGTAATATGGTGAGTGGTTTGAGTGGTGGGGCAGCGCCCTAGCCCCCTCTATTGGCCAGCCACCACTGGTTGTTGTCATCATTCAGGTTCTTCATCTGGTAAGTGAAGGTGTAGCTGTTAGTTTACACAGAAAAAAATCTGTGGAGAAAGAGCACAGCCTTGAGGGTGATCATGAGAATTTTGTGATAGTCATTGTTTCTTACCTGCTGCTCCCTGTTGGTCAGAAAGTCTTACATTCATCTGCAGGCTTGGGTGAAACATTCAACTAGTAGATACTTTTTCATTCATTCAACCTTTATTTAAACAGGCTAGCCTCATTGGAGCTATCCTATTCTGGAGCAGATTCAGGACAACATTATTAGTGGAGCTAAAGTCTACAAACTGTAGACTGTGACCAGGTTCATCAGGTGTTAGCAAAAACCAAACATAGATGAAGAAATTGTTCCATTATGATGATTGTAGTTGACATCTTTAAAAGTTTCCCATTTTCTCAGAACACATAAGACACAAAAAGAAGAAAAACAAATATCCAAATTGTTCAAGTTGTGTGCACTGTTTATACCAGCTTAGTTTTTAACATCCTCATAGCAAAACAGACTTTAAGGTTTTCATTTATGGATATAGTGGCAGATTGTACTGAGATGTATAGGTGTTGAAAAGTACCACGAGTCTATGAGAATATATCCTGATGATCATAGTTTTAAGGCTTGTAATTTCATTATTTTACTTACAATTTGAGTAAGCATTACAACATGTTCAGCTGTGACAATGGAATATGATACTGATGCTTTAAAAAATACTCTGTTCTGTGACATTTTCAACCAAATGCTGGTAATTAGATCTTGAGCCAGATGGAGGAACATGATAGTCACACCACACAGGTTGTATGGCCTCCAGAGACAGCTCAAGACAATCTGCCAGATAACTTCACGTTTGTTTGTACACTGAGAAATGCTGAATATGCAATGCAGCAAGAATGGGGTAAAACGTTTGTAATATCTATTCAGAACACCACTTCAAAGATTATGAATTGTCCCTTCATGAAACGTATAGAACTTGACAGCCATCCTTTCAAACCATCCAACAACAGCACAAGTATTAGAGATTATTGTTATTAAGATTATTGTTTCAGGACAGCTCAGAGTTGTTGCACCACTGACACTGTTCAGTGGGTCTGAGACTTTCATCTTCCAGTCCAGTGAAACTTTACCCCAGGCTCGTGGCTAGGCATGGGAATTGATAAGAATTTGGCAATTCCAACTCCTTCATCAATATCACCTATCAATTCAATTCCTTATAAATTCTGTTATCAATTCTCATCGGGTTAGGCAAAAAAATATAGTACACCATTTGTGTGCATGAAGTATTTAATGCTCTTTCACCAGCACAAAAATAGAAATGGTATGAAAAAAATAATTCCTAATTAACATTATTAACACATCATCATAAAACACAACTGCACTTTTAAATTTTGGCAAACTAGAAATTTTTTGTGCAGAAAAATTAACATGTTTGCTTTCTCAGGAAGGATACAAGATCTTGCTGGACTTACAGTATACCCAGCTGTGGAGAACAGTGGAGGATGCTTGGACACAGAGATACTTCTCAGCTAAAGCTGATAATATGGGCAGTGTGTCCTTCTTCATCCACCACCAGAGGGTGGGGTTGTCCTTGGTTGGAATGGGTAACGCTAAGCACTAGTAGTACATGTGCAGTAGCCCTCTTCTTGCATCCGGAGGTCTACATGTCTGTGATGGTGGGGAGGCTGACTCCAACATCTTCTGTGCAGCCTTCACCACTCTCTGCAAAGCTTTTCTTTCTGCAGCTGTGCAGCCTCCATGCCACACGTTGATGCTGGAGCACAGGATTTCTCAGTCATCCAGGTATATAACAACAAAAAAGGTTGAATCATGTCATCTGGACTTCGTTTTTTTGTTAAAAAGAAACGTTTCGCCCCTCATCCAAGAGGCTTCGTCAGTCTGAGGCCTAGCCATCTGGTATTACCCAGAAGCCACCCTGACTCTTGTGTT
>NC_056505.1:39867061-39900729 GCF_014905685.2 Nematolebias whitei | reverse complement strand
AAGCAAGATCATGGTTTTATCCAACAGAAAGCAGCAACCAGAGAACCCACCTCAAATTGAAACCCAAGAGGGAAAACAAATAGAAATGGTCTCCACCTACAAATATCTAGGTTTCAACATTGACAATGAACTGTCATTTAAAATCCACATCTCCAAAATGGTCACTAAACTCAAATTGAAGCTAGGCTTCTACTTCAGAAATAAATCCTGCTTCTCATGTAAAGCCAGGAGAACATTAGTAGCTGCAACTTTCATGCCGATATTAGATTATGGTGACGTGCTGTACATGAGTGCTGCATCAAAATACCTACAGTCCTTAGACTCAGTTTATCATGGTGCCCTTCGATTCATTACTGATTCCAGTTATCGCACTCATCACTGTGAACTTTACGTCAAGTCTAGCTGGTCTTCTCTCAGCGCTCGCAGATACACTCACTGGATATCCTTCATCTATAAGACCCTTCTAAACCTAGTCCCGTCATACCTTACCTCCCTAATACAAACATCACACAATCATTACTCCCTGCGCTCTAATGATTTAATCCTCCTGTCAGTTCCTCTGGTCAGAACTGAACTAGGAAAAAGAGCATTCAGCTTCGCCGTCCCCTCAGCCTGGAACAACTTACAGACAGATTTGAAACTATCAACACTCATCTCGCCTAGATCCTTCATGTCAACCGTATCAGATAATGTTATCAAAAATATGAACCATTGCAGATGTTTCTAAAACACTACTTATCAAATATACATGTCTTTGTTCACTTTTAACTCTGTATACTTAACCTGATGTCTGTTCTACATTTAATGTCTACAGAAGTCTGTCTTATCCGGATGGTTTCAAACTGTTAACATTTATTTATCGTGATAGTAGTTTCTTTTTTCTTTTGATAAATGTAAATGCTTATTGTCAATTACCCTGTGACGTGTGCTGATGACCACTTGACCAGGTCACCCTTGTGAAAGAGATCTCGATCTCAACGGGCTCTACCTGGTAAAATAAAGGTGATTGATTGATTGATTGATTGATATATACCGTATTTTCCAGCGAAAACGTCGCACCGCCCTATAAGTCGCATCAGTCCATATTTGTCTAATAAAGTGGAAAAGTCCATAAATATGTTGCTTCGCCGTATACGTCACATCTATTATGTGTCACCGCTGACATGTTGCGTTTGTTACGCGTCACCGCCGACAACACGGAAATGTGGACCAGTGTTGTGCCAAAAATCTATGGGCTGCAAAAAGGCTATCGCTAGTGGGTTTATCTCGTCGCATGCAGCGCGGCACTGAAAACTTTAGTCCACACCCACCGGCTGTGTGGGCCCCACCCTCAGTCCGTATAAATTACGGTAAGACCGGGCAATCAGCAAATAGCTTTTTCTTCAGCCATTTAGGAACCAGTGAGGCCCAGAGCTTAAAGGGCTGTGCCTATACTCATAGAATCTGGGGTTACATTACGTAACCAACGTTCTATTTTGTATAGGCTTTGTCCTTTAAGGCTATCGCTAGTGGGTTAAAGGCGAAGCAGGATGTAGTCTATGCCTCACTGGGTCCATTCAGACACAACATGAAGCACCTGCTTGCACAAAAAAAATGTAATTACTCAGCCTTCTGTGTGCGTAATTACGTGCTGCGTAATTGGGTGCTCCATGTGCAGGAGCGCACCGGAGAAAAGATCTCTGATGAGGAAAAAAAGCTGAGATAGCAAACCTGCTGCTGTGAATAGGAACAACGGAGGTTACAAATTATAACAGTGTAACAATGAACAGAGCAGGCCAACAGCTCCTCAGGATGAATCTGTTAATAACGATAAAATCAGCAGTCATGAACTTGTGACTGATAATAAATATCTTACACTGCGACTGCAGGCAGGCTGGTGTGAGTTCAAAAGTGAGGCTCCATGAAACAAATAATCATTCTGTCAGAACCCTGAGAACAGAATGGGTCATGGAGAAAGTAGAAACATCACGTAGATAAAAACAAATAATTGAACATGGCGATGACCAGGCAGCCGCCATACAAATATCCTCCACTGTCATCCCTCCATGCAGAGCCATGGAGGATGAAAACCCTCTTGTGGAATGTGCTGAGATTCTCTGGAGGATCCAGTCCAGATGAACTGTAAGCTTCAGAAATAGCCTCACACAACCAGTGTGAGAGGCGCTGGGTGGATAGAGGGCGTCCTGAAGAGCTGTCCCCCTAATGCACGAACAGATGCTGAAAGAGGCGCAGTGTGGCCGTGTGCATCACGTAACACAAAAACGCGCGCATGGGACAGAAGGAGGTGAGATGTTGCTTCCTCCTCAGAATTATGAGCAAGAGGATAAAACACATCCAATGTTATCACTCTCGAACTGAATGAGCTTGTGATGCTTTTCAGAGCAGGGTTAAAACACAGTACAGCTGAGCTGCCGTCAGCTTGAATTCTGAGACACGAGGGAGCAACAGAGAGAGCAGATAATTACTCACTCTCTTTGCTTACGTCATATCTAACAGCAGGGCTGTTTTAAATGACAGAAATTTAAGTAAAACCTGATCTAAAGGCTCAGAAGGAGCTTTCATCAGAGCATGCAGGACCATCATTAGGTCTCACTGTGGAGCTACTGGACGTGACACAGGTCTGTGTCTCTGTACACCTTTCAGAAAACGCTTCATCAGCAGGTGGTTAAGAACTGTTCTGTCACCAAAAAATCTCATGACAGGAAGAAATAGCTGTAGCATATGTTTTAATTGTGCTGAACGCTAAATTTCTGTCTATCAGTTGCTGTAGAAATGACAACACACCACCTAGTGGACATGAGATGGCCTCCACGCCTTTCTCTACGCACCAGCGCTTAAAAAACTGCCCACTTGATGTGTACATCGCTGTGGTGGAACCAGCTCGTGCGCCCTGAAACGTACGCACCACATCCTGTGGGAGGCCCATCTTTTCTAAACGGATCCGTTCAGCAGCCAGACCCCAAGATGCTGACCTATTTCTGGGTAACTCCTGATCGCTCTTCCTGCCTGGAGGAGAGTGCCCCCCCACAGCAGTTTCCACGGCCGACCCGATATCAGTCGCTGCAGATTCTGGAACCACGGAGCGCTTATGCGTTCGGGAGCTACGAGGATGACTGACAGTTCTTCCTCCCGGACCCGGTCCAGGGTCCGTGATATCAGCAGGACTGGAGGAAAGGCATAAAGGAGCATTTTTGGCCACAGGCTGTGAGCGAAGGCATCCACTCCTAACGGTGGGTTGTCTTGTGAGCTCAGTGAAAACCATAATTGACACTGGGCGTTCTCCCGTGTGGTGGACAGATCCACTGCTGCTCGGCCGAACCTGCTCCAAATCTGAGAAATCAGCTCGGGATGGAGGCTCCAGTCTCTGTGGTGGGGACCGCCCCTCTACATGATATCCGCTCGCCTGTTCAGGATGCTGGGAATGTACACTGCTCTGATAGAGAGCAGGTTTTTATGTGCCCAACACAACAACTGTTTCGCGATGCGTAACAGTTGGGCTGAGCGCAAGTCTCCCTGACAGTTTATGTAAACTGCTGTCACCTTGTTGTCTGTGTGGATCAGAACATGCTGATCCCGCAGCAAGGGCAAAATGCTGAGTCACGTTTCAGACCTTGAAACTTTCTAGCACATTTATGTGAAGCAAAATGTGGTCCAGCCACTGTGCTCCCACTGCTTGGGACAGACACATTTCTCCCAGCTTGACAGGAACATGTCTGTGAAAACTGAGACGAGTGACATAGGCCTGTTGATGAGAACTCCCTCTGACAAAACGAGGGGGTTTCCCCAGAGATTCTAATCAGTTCTCACAGAGCGGGGCACAAAGATAATCCACCTCTTCTGGCACACAGGATCTATGCGCAGGTGGGGGGACCATCTCTGATGGCGTCTCATGTGAAGTAGGCCCATCGGAACCACGATGTGGGCCACTGACATCGTCCCAGGAGTTGCATGACTGGCAGAACTATCACTATGCTGCAGGATTTGACACGGCAAAGCTGAGCTGAGCTGACAGAGCTTCGGCTCTCAGCTGTGATGAACAGGCTCTCGTTGTGGTTGAGATTAGTTCCACTTCAAGATAAACAATCATCTGGGACGGAGGAACGGAAATTTTTCCCAGTTTATAGAAAACCCCAGGTTTAGCAGGTGTAACACTAGAGTTTTGGTCTGTGCGACTGCTTCCTATCTGGACCGAGCTAATAGAGCAGATCATCCAGATAAAAAGAATTCTCATTCCAGCCTTGTGTAATGACTGCAGAGCCGTCTCCATGCATTTCGAGAATGTGCATGGGGTGTTTCAGAATGATGTAAAATGTGAAAAAAAAATGTGCCCTTCAGATCTATGGAGGTAAATCAGTTGTTCTGGTGAAGTTCTCCAGCAGTTGTTTGATTGTCAACATGTGAAATTATCTCCCCATGATCAAATTGTTGAACATGAACAGGTCGAGAATGGGTTTCATCCCTCCGGTTTTTTTCAGAACCAGAAAGTAGTGGGAGGAAGATAAAAAAAAACGTATTTTCCTCTCTGTTGGAAACTCTGGAAGTCACGTTTTTCATCAGAAATTCCTGAACTTCTGACTGGAGAGACGAGCTCTGTTCTGGAGAAGACAGAACCGTCTCTATAATCCCTCTAAACGGTGGGGGTTGAGATGCAAACTGTAGCGTGTAACCCCTGCTGATCAGACGGTCCGTCCATCTGTCCAGGGAACACACTCGCTGCCACTCTGAGTAATGCTCAGAGAGCGGGCACGCATGCACCAGTAGCTAGCCAGGTCCCCTTAGACAGTGCGGAACTACAGAGGCTAGCTCCCATTAGCATTCCTCAGCAGACCCAGAGCAGCCGGGACCCCAGGCCGGCTGGGTGACGGTCCAGAGCAAGCGTAGTGCTAAGGCCAAGCCCCCAGTTCACCACCGACCCGTTCACGTTTCTAATCGATTTTCCTCGCTCAGTGACACACCCGCTGAGAAGCTTGGAAGCTCCATAGTCCGAAATGTGGCTTTAGGGACTCCAGCGGCCATAGTTAAATGCATTCTGGGGGCCAGAGCGGGCGACATAGAATCTTATCTGAAACTGCTGACTAAGGCTAAGGCTAAATACGGTAAGATTGTTATTCACGTCTGCGGTAATGACACCCGGTTACGCTAATCGGAGGTCACTAAAATTAATGTTGCTTCATTGTGTGACTTTGCTAAAACCGTGTTGGACTCCGTAGTTTTCTCCGGCCCCCTCTCCAACCTGACCGGCGATTACATGTTTAGCCGTATGTCGTCGTTTAACCGCTGGGTGTCCAGGTGGTGTTTTGACAACGACGTGGGCTACATAGATAACTGGAATTCTTTCTGGGGAAAACCTGGTCTGATATGGAGAGATGGCATCCACTTTGGATGGAGCCGCTCTTCTTTCTAGAAATATGGCTGATTTTGTTTATCCCCCAAATTATTGACAACCCAGGGTCCAGTCCAGGAAGCAGAGTTGTAGTTCTCCACACTTCTCTGCTGCTTCTCCTCTGTTACCCACCCACACCCACATTGAAACAGTGTCAACTCGCCCACGGCTCAAATTAAATAAACAAAAAATCAGCTCTAAAAATATAAACCATAAAAATCTGATTAAAATAAGCACAGTTACTTTACCAGAGCAAAATCATAAAATCATTAAATGTGGATTATTGAACATCAGATCGCTTTCCTTTAAATCCCTGTTAGTTAATGAACTGATAACTGATCATCATATTGATTTATTCTGTCTGACAGAAACTTGGCTACAACAGGAGAATTTTGTTAGTATAAATGAATCCACTTCTGTTAATTATTTAAATTTTCATGTTCCTAGAACAACTGGCCGAGGTGGAGGAGTAGTTTCTATTTTTCAGTCAGGATTATTGATTAATGCCAAACCAGTTATTAGTTGTAATTCTTTTAAATCGCTGTCCCTCAGTCTTTCTCATCCAAAATGGAAATCAGAAAAGCCACTTTTACTAGTTGTTATATATCGTCCACCAGACGCTTACTCTGTTTTTGACTGAATTCTCGGAATTCTTAACTGACACTATTAAATACTGATGAAATCATCATAATGGGCGATTTCAATGTTCATGTAGATGTTGAAAGTGATAGCTTAAGCATAGCCTTTACTAATTTAATAGACTCAATTGGCTTTACCCAAAACATCCGCACATCTACTCATTCTTATCATCACACTCTTGGTTTAGTTCTGACCTATGGTATAGAGATTAAGGACTTGGTAATAGTTCCTAAAAATATATTCTGTCCGACCATTTTTTAATAACCTTTGAGTTTACATTAAATGACTACACAGTCACTGAAAATAAATTTCATCTCAGCAGGTGCTTATCAGAAAATGCTGTAACCAAATTTAAACAATCTCTTCCATCAATGTTTTCCTCTGTCTTGCATAGTAATGCATCAGAGAACAGTGACTTAGATCATCTAGTTGATCATCTTACAACTTCAATGCAAACTTCACTTGATAAAATTGCTCCACTGAAAAAGAAATTAATCAATCAGAGGAAACTGGCTCCTTGGTTCAATTCTGAGTTACATACTTTAAAGCAGGCATCTAGAGACCAGGAGAGAAAATGGCGCTCTACTAATGTTGAATAATTTTATTTAGCTTGGAAAGATAGTCTGCTAACATATAAAAAAAGCTCTCCATAAAGCTAGACCTTTATATTACTCATCTTTAATAGAGGAGAATAAAAATAACCCTAGGTTTCTGTTTAGTACTATTGCTAGACTAATTAAAAGTCCCATTTCTGTTGAACCGTGTATCCCTACAACTATAGGTAGTGATGACTTCATGAGATTATTTATAAATAAAATTATTTCAATTAGAGAGAAAATTCAAACCATCCTTCCTTCTACTATCTCTAGTCCCCTGTCAAAGGAGACAACTTTAAAAATTTCACTAGAGCCTGATTTATGTTTGGACAGTTTTTGTCCTGTTGAGCTCTCTGAATTGTCAAAAAATAATAACCTCATCCAAACCATCCACATGTCTGCTAGATCCCATCCCAACCAGACTGTTTAAAGAGGTATTTCCCCTAATTAATGTCCACATTTCTGATCTACTTAATTTGTCTTTAATGAATGGTTATGTACCACAGAGCTTTAAGGTTGCTGTAATTAAACCTTTACTTAAGAAGTCTGACCTTGATTCAGAAATTCTGGCCAACTATAGACCTATATCTGATCTAACTTTCATCTAAAAAATTCTAGAGAAAATAGTTGCAGGTCAGTTGCGTGAACGTCTACAAAGAAATAATCTGTTTGAAGAGTTTCAGTCAGGGTTTAGAGCTTATCATAGTACAGAAACAGCACTAGTAAAAGTAACTAATGATATTCTCATGGCCTCAGACAATGGACTTGTGTCTATACTGGTCCTGTTAGAACTCAATGCTGCATTTGATACGGTTGATCACAATATTTATATTATTATATATACTACAGAGGCTTGATTATGATATGGGATTACAGGAACAGCTCTAAAATGGTTTAAATCATATCTATCTGATAGATTCAAGTTTGTAAATGTAAATAATAAAATTTCTTCATACACCAAAGTTAGTCATGGAGTTCCTCAGGGCTCAGTGCTTGGGGCAATACTCTTTACTTTATATATGTTTCCATTAGGTAAAGTTATTAAACAGCATGGGATAAATTTTCATTGTTATGCTGATGACACACAATTATATTTGTACATTAAATCCAATGAATCCAATCAGCTACTTAGACTACAAGCATGTCTTAAAGACATAAAAACCTGGATGACCCTTAATTTTCTCCTGTTGAACACAGACAAGACTGAGGTTTTGGTTTTTGGACCAGAGCACCTTAGGAATGAATTTTTCAGTCTTTCTCCCTCCTTTGATGGCATAAATCTGTCCTCCAGCTCTAATGTTAAAAATCTTGGTGTTATTTTTTATCAGGACAAATTTATCCCCCACTTTGAAAACGTTACTAGAACTGCCTTCTTCCACCTGCGTAATATCGCTAAAATTAGAAACATCTTATCTAAAAATGATGCAGAAAAACTGTTCCATGCATTTGTCACATCTAGACTGGACTATTGCAATGGTTTATTATCTGGATGTCCAAATACTTCCTTAAAATGTCTTCAGTTGATCCAAAATGCTGCTGCCAGAGTCTTAACTGGAGTTAGTAGGAGAGATCATATATCTCCAGTTTTAGCTTCTCTCCATTGGCTCCCTGTCAAATCCAGAAAAGAATTCAAAATCTTACTTCTAACGTACAAAGCTCTCAACAACCTGCCTCCATCTTATATTACAGATCTTATTGTTCCATATTTTCCTAACAGAGCACTTCGCTCTCAGACTGCAGGTTTACTTGTGGTTCCTAGAATTTACAAAAACAGAATGAGAGGAAGATTTTTCAGTTATCAGGCTCCTCTAGTGTGGAAACAATTTCCAATCTCTGTCTGTGAGGCTGACACATTATCCAGTTTTAAAACTAGGCTTAAGACTTTCCTTTTTGCTAAATCCTATAGTTAGGGGTGGCTTGGGTTTCCTTAGCTGTCCCTTAGTTATGCTGCTATAGGCTTAGACTGCTGGAGGACGAACTGACTACAATTTTCACTCTACTACTGTCTTTACTTACTCTGCTCAACCTGTTTTGTATTTGTATTTTTTTTTTTTATCCTTAACATGTGTTTTTATGTCTTTCAGATACACCTGGACCTATACCTAGTTATAGCATTCTATGTTTGTCTGTCTCTCCTTCCTGTCCTCTCAACCAGCCGGTCAAAGCAGATGGCCACTTGTCCTGAGCCTGGTTCTGCTGGCGGTTTCATCCTTTTAAAATGGAGTTTTTCCTTTCCACTGTTGCCACTGTGCTTGCGCAGGATGGAAGACTGCAACAAAGCCAATATTCAACTTGTCTGCTGGATTCCTTAGATAGAGAACTTTACTAATTGGCTTTTATGTATGTGAATGTTCTGTAAAGTGCCCTGAGACAACTTTCTTGTAATTTGGCGCTATATAAATAATCTGAATTGAATTGAATTTTGTGTTGTGTCATGTTTCTCATGAACGTCAACCAGACTAAAAACCCTTACTTAGGTCACTCGCTGCGGAGATTCTCCGGGGGAACCCAAGGGGGGCTCTGACAGAAAAAGGCTGTATGTGTGCCTCTGTGCTGAGCCCAGGCTGCGGTCTCACATTAGAGCTGAGGTGAGCCAGTATGTACTGAGAGGAGGCGTGAGTGCTTTCTGAGTGAGACACTGTTTCAGTGGAGGCTGCAGCTGTTGTGGAGAAACATGTTTACTCCTGTTGCACTGTGAGTGGGCAGAAAACAGCAGAAATTAAAAATGGGCTCTGGCTGAAAACGAGGGATTATACCGGACTCGGTCTGCTGAAAAAACATAATTTTAGCTGATGTGACAGACGAGTGTTTTATGATATTTACTGAACTGCTGTGCCATTTAAAATGCTGTTTAGAGGTTACCGGTTCGTTCTGTGTGGGGAATGTGTGAAGAGAGGCAGCTGTGAGATCAGCTGATCTGACAGTCTCAGATGAAAGTTTACTTTCAGAGATGTTTCTGTTTTATTTCAAAACATACACAGTCAAAAAACACATACATTCCCCTCAAGGAGCTGTTCCCTGGAGGAGGGGGCCGGCGGAGGAGCGGTGCGTGCAGTCGCAGCAGCAGCTGTGGAGCACCTCTGCTGCTGGCCAAGGTGGTCCCTCCAGCAGCTGGAGGGGTGGGAGGACTGTGACATCACCAGATGGTGTACAGTCTCTGAGACCTCCTCGGATCTCTGTGATTTCTCAAGGATGGGCCTGAAGTTGGCCCCGAACAGCGCCTCTGGGTGATGGGGCCCTCCAGCAGGTCTTTCTGCAGCCTCTCAGACAAGGATGGCGAGAGGCGGAGCCAGGTGGTCCTCTGGATCATGGGCATCCAGGCGGCGATGCGAAACAGACAGACCGCAGTTGTGGCGTACATGTTTAAGATGACGTTAGCGGCTTTACAGAGAGAGCTCTTTGTCCCCTCCAGCAAGTCTGCTTCCTCCAGCCTCTTTGAGATGCTGTAGACCAGTAGAGCAATGTTGTTGTTGGCCGCGACCGCCTGGGATGTGCACTGGTGAGCTCGGTTGGAGAGCTTTGTCACCCTCTGGTCATGCTTTCCTGGAGGGATAGGTTGCCGGTCCATCCTGGAAGCTTTTGCCCCAAGCGCCTCCACAAGGCTTGGCTCCAGGGGGGAGAACCGAAGGGGAAAAAAAAACACAGATCGGTAAAAACCCTCCACTCAAGAGATGGAGGCAAAGGTGGAGACGGATGTCTTCAGCTTGCCGGGCCCAGCTGCAGCCTTGTTCCAATGTGACATCACAGCTGGACAGCGAGGCCAGATAGGATCAGGGCCATGAGCTGGGGTAGAGCCAAACCTTCCTGCCAGATCATCCGATTAGGGCGGAGGGAGGCAAGGGACGGAAAGTCCCTTTGTGTTAGCAGCCTCCTGGATTATGCCGGGCAGCTCCGAGAGGAGGGCGCTGATGGCTGGGAGTGGTGTGGTCGCTGACGTGGGAAGGCCTGAGGTGGCTGAGTATCCACTCGACTGCTCTTCTTCCGTCACTATGCTCTCAAGGAGTGAAGGGGCTGCGAGGTTGTTTCCAGCATTGCCTTTCTCGGAGGAGTCTTTTGATTCACTGCGTGACTCTGCATCAAAGAAAGGCGGTGGCGTCATCCTGCGCATAGCATCCCGCCATGGCAAAAACACTGCTGCCCACATCGCCTTTTTCGAGGAATCATCTGATTCACCGCAAGGAAAAAACATTAGAAAAGGCGATGGTGTCGTCCAGCGAGTAGCCGCCCACCACGGAAAAACACTCAGCGGAGCTGCTGCCAACAACACCTTTTTCGAGGGAATCATACAAATCACCGTGAGGAAAACATGTTAGAAAAGTCGGTGACGTCATCCAGCGAGTAGCGGCCCTCCACAGATAAACACTCAGCGGAGCTGCTGCTAACATCGCCTTTTATAGGGAATCATTCGATTCATCGCGAGGAAAAAACATTAGAAAAGGCGATGGCGTCGTCCAGCGGGTAGCGGTCCGCCACGGAAAAACACTCCTCAGCACTTACCTTGAACAAGGCTGCTCGTCTCTGCTTCTCCTCGGGAAGGAAGACCTCACCGGGACAGCAGGAGGTTGGCGTGGCGGAGACCCAGGCATCCTTAGCAAAGGTTATGCCAGAAAGCTGGACATCTTTTCCTTCTTTGTTCTTCTGACAGTGCTAGCTAGCTGGCTGAAGAAAAAAATGGGAGCCGATTGCCCGGTCTTATTGTAATTTATACGGACCGGGGGTGGGGCCCACACAGCCGGTGGGCATAGACTAAAGTTTTCAGTGCTGCGCTGCGCGCGACGGGATAAACCCACTAGCGATAGCCTTAAAGGGCGAAGCCTATATGAAATAGAACAGCTGCATTTCGCCGTGGTGATGCAGCTGCTTTGACGGTTCCAAGCAAAGAGCAGAATGAAGGTGGGGAGGCTATGGCAGGCCGATTGAGTCATTAAAAGCTGGTGAAGATTCTCAGTCATCAAATTCATTTTAAAGTTCTATTGTTTGTTTTTAAGTCTTTGAACGGTCTTAGTCCCTCTTATTTGTCTGAACTGCTTCACTTTTACATACCATCACGTGCTCTTAGATCCTCTCACCAGATGCTTTTAGCAGTCCGAAAAACCTTTTATAAATCCAGAGGGGACAGAGCCTTTTCAGTTCTGGCTCCTAAATTGTGGAATGAGCTTCCACTGGAGGTCAGGCAGGCCCTGTCACTTTCTGTTTTTAAAACTCGTTTAAAAACACATTTTTCATTGGCTTTTAACCTAGAGTGAGTCAGCATCTGTGTCTTAATGTTGCATTCTTTTACTTATGATGTTCTGATTATTATTTTTTTATATATATATTTAGGTGTTTTTATTGTTTTACTGTTTTTTGTTTGTTTTTAATTTTGTACAGCATTTCGGACGGCTGCTATGTTGTATTTTAAGTGCTTTAGAAATAAATTGGTATGGTATGGTATCCAGGAGATGGTAAATTCTAAAAAGTTCAAGAAAAAATAAAGTATAAAGTATAGTATAATAAATAAAGTCCAGTTGTTTTTGTCTTGAACTTTTTTGATTTTGTTTTTATAGCCACGTTTACCTATTACATAATACAACAGCCAACAGTATGCCATACATTTATTAATACTCTGCTGCTATTAAGTGGCTGAAAGTGGTACTGCTCTTTTTTTTTCATTCATAATGAATGGAAACGGTCATATCTCAGCCAAAAAATGGTTTATAAATATGGGAAAAATCCATAAATATGTTGCTTCAACCTATAAGTCGCAGGGCATGTAAATTATGCAAAAAACGTTGGTTTCGTACTGTAACCCCAGATTCTATGAGTATAGGCGTAGCCCTTTAAGGCTGTCGCTGATGGGTTTATCCCGATATGCGAAGCATTGCATTGAAAAATTTAGTCCACGCCCACCTGCTGTGTGGGCCCCACCCGGTCCATATAAATTACGTTAGGAGCGGGTAATCGGCTCCCAAAATAGCTTTTTCTTCAGCCATTTAGGAGCCAGTGAGGCCCGACGCTTAAAGGGCTACGCCTATACTCATAGAATCTGGGGTTACAGTACGTAACCAACGTTCTATTTCGTATAGGCTTCGCCCTTTAAGGCTGTCGCTGATGGGTTAAGGGCAAAGCAGATGTTGTCCTTGCCTCACTGGGTCCATTCGAAAACCGTATGAAGCAAAAGCTTGCCCAGAAAACGTCTTGATTATTAATCAAATGAACTGATTGGTAACAATAGTCATGAACTGATTAGTGACAGTAGAACCAAAATAACAATCACAATTTGTGATTGATAACAACATCTCACAATGTAATGCATGCAGACAGATGTGAGTAAAACGGAGTTCCATGAAACAACAATATTCATTCTGTAAACACTAAGGACAGAATGTGTCGTGGAACGAGCCGTCACATCACGTAGATAAAAGCGAATGAATGAGCAGGGTGTTGACCACGCGGCTGCAGTGCAAATGTCCTGCATTGTCATACCATTATGCAAGGTAGTCGAAGATGCGATACCCCTGGTCGAGTGTGCTCTGAGGTTGACAGGAGGCTCTAAATCTGATGCTCTGTAGGCTTCGGAAATGGCCTCACACAGCCAATGTGACAAGTGCTGGGTGGATAATGGGCGACCTGCAGATGCATCTCTATAATGCACAAACAAATGTTGAGTTTGACGCATTGCAGCTGTGCGCGCTATGTAACACGTCAACGCCCGCAACAGACAGAGAAGATGGAAAGACGCTACTTCTTCTGATCTGTGGGGGGGGGGAAGAAAAACCCCTCCAACGATATCACTCTTGATTTAAAAGAGCTCGTGATGTTTTTAGGCATAAAGCTGGATTTGGTCTTAAATCAGCTGAGCTGCCATCAGCCTGAATTCTGAGACATGACGGAGCAACAGAAAGGGCAGATAAATCACTCACCCTCTTAGCAGATGTTAAAGCCAGCAGCCGGGCTGTTTTAAGAGACAAGAATTTAAGTGGAACCTGATCCAGAGGCTCAAATGGAGCTTTGATCAGAGCTCGCAGGACCAGCGTTAAATCCCACTGTGGAACAAGTGGGTGTGAAACAGGCCTGCATCTCTGTACACCTTTTAGAAAACGTTTCATCAGTGGATGATTAAAAACTGTTCTGTCTCCGAACCCTTCGTGGCAGGAAGAAATGGCTGCAGCGTACGTTTTAATTGTGCTGGACGCCAAATTTCTGTCCATCAGCTGTTGTAGAAAGGACAGCATGCCACCTAGTGGACATGAGGTGGCCTCTACACCCTTCTCTGTACACCAGCGCTGAAAAGCTGTCTGCTTTGAAGTGTACAGCGCTGTGGTAGATGCAGCACGTGAAACCTGAATTGTGCGCACTACATCCTGTGGGAGACCCATCCTCTCTAAGCGGATCCATTCAGCGGCCAGACCACAGGTGCTGGCCTATTTCTGGGTAACTCCTGATCGCTCCTCCTGCCTGGAGAAGAGCGTCCTCCCTCCACGGCAGTTTCCACGGACGCCCCGACAGCAGGCGTTGCAGGACTGGGAACCATGGTGCTTTCACGCGTTCGGGGACCACCAGGAGAGCTGTCAATCCCTTCTCCTGAACTTGGTTCAGAAACCGTAAAATCATAGGAGGTGGAGGAAAACGCGTACAGAAACATTTTGGGCCATGGGCAGTGGGCAAACGCATCCACCCCCAGCGGTAGTTTGTCTCGCGGGCTCAGAGAAAACCATAATTGACACTGAGCATTTTCTCGTGTCGCAAATAGGCCCACAGCTGCTATTTCAATCTGAGTCAAAATTCTCCGTCAGAGGATGATTAAAGGTTGTTCTGTCTCCGACAACTTTGAGACAAGAAGAAAACATAGCTGCAGCATACGATAATCGTGCTGAACGCCAGATTTCTGTCCATCGACTGTTGCAGAAAAGGACAGCATGTTGTCCAGTGGACATGAAGTGGCCTCTACGCCTTCTCTGTACACCTTTTACAAAACGTTTCAACAGCGGATGATTAAAACTGTTCTGTCTCGAAAATTTTCGTGACAGGGAGAGATGGCCGCAGTGAACGTTTTACTCGAGCTGAACGCCAGATCTCTGTCCATCAGCTGCTGCAGAAAGGACGGCACACCACCTAGTGAACAAGAAATGGCCTCTACACCTTTCTCTGTACAGCAGCGCTGAAAAACTGACCACTTGATGTGAACAGCGCTGTGGTGGTTGCAACATGTGAATCCTGAATCGTACGCACTACATCTTGAGAAAGATGCCTGATCAAACCCAGACTGTGACTATAATTGAGCAACAACACTTGCTCGCATTGCAAATTCAATGCATAGACATGTAGCCATCTTAGAAAATATCCTCTCTCAATTAAACATTACTCTGTCTAATCTCCAGGAACTTGGCGGAATGGTATTCACTACCAATAAAACCTTGTCGGCAGTACTTCCACCTGCTCCTGTACCTGCTTCTCCACCCGAGGTGTTCACCCCAAGCCACACAAACCCCCTGCTGCCTCTCTGGAACACAACCTCAGACCATCAGAACTGTTTGAAGGTAACATAGATTTATGTGGTGGGTTTATATTACAATTATTAGTTTTTATGAGACCTCCCACATTCTATTCCTCCGATCTGGCCAAGATTTCTTGTCTTATCAACCAATTAAAGGGAGATACCCTACGCTGGGCCCATATGGACTCTCATCCACGTGATTCTCTAACCTTTTCTATGTTTTGGAAGGATTTAAAACTGTTATTGATCATCCATTCCAGCAGGCAGAAGCTGTGAAATGCCTAATAACCCTCAATCATGGGAAGAACCCAGTCTCTAAACATGCCCTCTAATTCAGAATCATGGCCGCCTGAACAAGGTGGGACGAGACAGCTCTCCAAGGTACATTTTTACACTCACTTTCAGACAAAATTAAAGAGCAGCTAGCTTCCAGGGATGAACCCCAGAGTCTGGATGTATTCATCCTTTTAGCAAAGCGCATTGACAGCCGCTTCTACAAGAGAAAGCACCAACAAAATTAAAACTCCCAACTGCCTTCCACTTCCGGGTTCCACCCAGCACCTACTTCCACATCGTCACTCCACAGGTAAATACGGCAGAACCAGAGCCGATGCAGTTCAGCTGAACCAGTCTCACCCCTTAGGAGCGACAGAGGAGAATCATAAGTAAAGCCTGCATTTATTACGGAGAAAAAGGTCATTATATTGCTCGCTACCCACTCCAGGGAAATGAGTCGTCTCACCAGTAAAATGGGAGATACTGGTGGGGAGTTCAGCTATTTCTCCATTTTCTTGATTAACATTACCTAATGTTATTTACCACGATCTTGAAAGAATTTATATTTCTGCCATAGTGGATTCCAGTTCTGAGCAGAACCTTATCAGCAAGGATTTAGTGGATCGTCTGTCCATTCTCATGCAGACGCTCCAACAACTTCTAATGGTGACAGGACTCACAGGGTAAAGCTTCACAAGATACACCTTAAGACTTACAAGAGTCATTTAATCATCTGCAGAAATCACCACGAAGACTGAGTTTTTCATCTTTGAATCACTCTCCTTACAATTAATCCTCAGGTTCCCTTGGCTTAAGGTTGTTTTCACACCTGATAGTCCGGTAGACTCAGTTCGGTTGGGGACCAATATTCATAACATTTATTTACATTTCAGCTGGCGTGGTTCGTATTCACACTGCACTGTCATTCGAGCCAACCTATTCCCCCCCTTACCTGTGGTGGCACTGCACCAAGAACTACTGAAGGAAACAACACAAAAACCTCTGAAAAAGACACTTCTTCTTCTTCTTCTCGAAATAAACACAAAAACGGAGCAGCGTTAAATTTTAGTGGTTTTAGGATTTCTGTTTTGTTCTTTTTCAACAACGGACTCAGCATGAGCGGAAGATGAGGCAAAAGACCATGGAGAATGTTGTTTTTCACACAATGCAGCTGACGGCTTCGTATGAGGTAAGAGAAATGTGTTTGTTTGTCCAGCGCTGTAGTCCACTTCCTGCTTTTGGAGCGGTCTCCGGTCTGCTTTCATTCACACTGCATTCGGACCACGCCAGAGTTCTTTTCAACCAAACCGAGACCTAGGTTTTTAGTCCAACCAGACTTCGCATTTTTGGTCCATATCAGAGTTTGATTGTGCATTCAAACCTCCCCAAACAAACCAGACTTTCTAGGCAAACGGACTAAAGGTTGATTAAAGCAGACTAAACAGGGCTGGTGTGAATGCACCTTAAAAAACACAACCCCACTATTAATTGGACAGAAAGGAGAGTAGAGAAATTAATTAACTTATGTATGGAAGGATGTTTAAAAGCTTCTGCTCCCTCTTATATTAAGAATATGATTAACATAGAGGACATGGATTTATCTAAAGTTCCCACTGTTTATCACAACCTCACCCTTGTGTTTGGCAAGCAAAGCTTCATCCTTACCTCTCCATCATTCATATGACTAATCTGTAGATCTCCAGCTGGGGGCTCCTCTTCCCATTAGTCGCTGGTACAAATTGTCTGGTCCTTAAAGGGAGTCCATGAAGGAATACATTGAGGAATTTATAACCTCTGGCATCATTCGCCCCTCCACATATCCTGTGGGTGTGGGGATTTTCTTTGTGTCCAAGAAGGACAAGTCTCTTTGACCATGCATCGATTATAGAGGGTTAAACCAGATTACCATCAAGAATAAATACCCACTACCTCTAATCGATTCTATCCATGAGTAGCTTCACTCAGCCTTTATTTTTTCCACATTGGATATCTATAATTCCTACCACTTGGTGAGGATTAAGAAGGGGGATGAGTGGAAGACAACATTCAGGACCTCACTTGTACATTTTGAATACTTGGTTATGCCTTTTGGGCTTATCAATGTCCCCCGCTGTTTTCCAAGCTTTAGTTAATATCCTCAGAGATTCCACCTGCTTCGGATGTTATCAGCCATTAAATGGCCGTTATTAGTTGTTATCATCTCCATATGTAGCGGTCAGACTGCCCCTCCTGTACCTCCTAGTGGTTTTAAAGGTACGTTGTTAGCCATGATAACAGGCTCTGTTTTTCATAATAGCTTCACGTGGTTAGGTTTAGAGTAAAGGGGCTGACGGTTAGATTTATGGTCTTACTTATTAGGTTTAGGCACAAGGGGTAAGGGGGTTAAGTTTAGGGTTGGTCCTCTGGGTCTGGTGTAAGCTTACTTTTAGGAGAAGGGTTACATAAGCTGGAAAAAAACAAAAAAGACACTTCCTGGTTTACCCCCGTGTGACGCTGCCTATTATCAGCAATAATAACGATAATAACGTACCTTTAAACCTACTAGGAGGTAGGTGGGACAATTTGACCACTACATATGGGGATGATAACAACTAATAATGGCCATTTAATGGACTGATAACATCCGAAGCCGCTCGAGATTTTCGGAATGAGATGACATTCTCATCTACTCTCAGAACCATGACCAGCACACCCAACAAAATCGAATGGTGCTGCAGCAACTGTATGACAACCGACTCTTTGTTAAAACTGAGAAATTTGAGTTTCATATATCCTTTGTGACTTTTCTTGGTTTTATCTCCAAGGATGGACAAAACATAATATAATAATCTGTATTCTTTTAATTTACTAGAAACTTCAAAATAAATTCTCACCCTGTACTGAAACCTGTTTCAGCATCTCACCGCCGCCAGCTGGTGAGACGCGCGACATCAATTTGAACCCCTCCAACTGGAACCAGTACTGAAAGCATAATGGAAACACAACCGTACAAGTCGAGTAGAACCGTGTTGTACCGGTACTAAAGGTACTAATGGAAAAGGGGCATTAGATTCAGAGATTCGTAGAGACATATTTGTCATTGTCATCTCATGTGGTACATGTGGTGGAACAAGACTATGTACACAGGGTCCTAGTTACATCCCACAATAAAATGTAAAAAAAAAACTGTAATAAGATCTAAGATATGAACTAAAATAAACATCAACTAATAATACACTAAGCACTAATAGCATAAAAACATTACGTCGAACAGCAGTGCAAACATGAGTCTGTGTGAACAGATGAGCACGAATGAACACATCAGCATGAAACAGATCAGCAGCAACATGATGTGATTTTTTCACAGTGATTATCCTGATTAGAGATTCATAAGTCTAACAGCTTCAGGGTAGAAGCTGGTCCTCAGTTTAGTGGTGCTACACTTAATGCTCTGCAACCTCCTTCCTGAGGGGAGCGGGGCAAAAAGTGTGTGTGCTGGGTGAGTGGGGTCCTTCAGGACCTGCAGGTGGCTCTCTTTCTGCATCTAGAAGTGTAAATGTCTGTGATGGTGGGGAGACTGATTCCAACAGACTTCTGTGCAACCTTCACCACTCTCTGCAAAGCTTTTCTTTCTGCAGCTGTGCAGCCTCCATGCCACACGTTGATGCTGGAGCACAGGATGCTCTCCACTGCACACCTGTAGAAGGAGGTGAGGACTGAGCTCCCAGTCCAGCTCTTCTCAGCCGCCTGAGGAAGTAGAGTCTCTGATGAGCTTTCTTGATCAGGCTGGTGGTGTTGTTGCCCCAGTTGAGGTTGTTGTTCAGGTGCACACCCAAGTACTTGTAGCTGGAGACCACTTCCACCGCAGATCCTCTTATGTTCAGGGGGGTGTAGGTGTGTTTGTTCTTTCTGAAGTCCACGATCATCTCCTTTGTTTTCTTCACATTGATGTGAAGACACTCATGCTCCAGAGTTTACCACCTTCTCCTCAAGTCAACAGTCTGTTATTTATAACTATTATCACCTGCAGACCTGCTTGACTCCTACTAACTGTTCCCTGTCTTCAGGGTTCCAGCTCTTCCCTCCAGAGATTGCAGTTTGACTGTTTGCACATTTATCCGCTAGTTAAAAAAAAACACTGTTAAACTATTCTGTCTTGTGGTTGCTCTACGATTCACAACTATTCTGGGTCCTTAGTAAATCATTACACATTTTTATTTAAAAATAATAATAGCAGGGCAGCATTGTGGCACAGATGATAGAGTTTCTGCCTCTCAGCAAGAACGTTGGGGCCTTTCTGGGTAATTTGCATGTTCTCTTCGTGCATGCATAGGTTTTCTCCGTGTATTCCTGTTTCCACCCACAGACCAAAACATGCATGTTAGACTTCTTGGTAACTCTAAATTGAGTGAGAGAGTGAATGGTTGTTTGTCTCTGTGTGTCTCTGTGATGAACTGGAGACCTGTCAAAGGTGTCCCCCGCTTCTCACACAGTGACTGCTGGATATGGGCACCAGTGACCCCCATGACCCAAAAAAGAAGAAGCAAGTAAAAATGATGGAGGGAGGGAGGGAGGGAGGGAGGGAGGGAGGGAGGGAGCGACCGACCGACCGACCATAATGCATTTGATTGTCCACCTATATTTAAATGACCAGGCTCTGCTACAGATCACACACACACTGCTGCAACATGTGAGCTGTGGTGTCAGCAAAATCAGCTGAAGATAAAACACACACATACAAACACAGTGGTTAGTGCTGGTTTTATACATTTTGATTTATTGATAGGATTTGTGCAAACACTGTGTCTAACCTAATGAATCCAATCAGCTACTTAGACTACAAGCATGTCTTAAAGACATAAAAACCTGGATGACCCTAATTTTTCTGCTTTTGGATACAGACAAAACTGAGGTTTTAGTTTTTGGACCTGATCATTTAGGAATCAATTTTTCAGTTTTCTCCCACCTTATCTGTCCTCCAGCTCTAATGTTAAAAATTTTGGTGTTATTTTTGATCAGGACATGTCTTTTATCCCCCACATTAAAAACGTTACTAGAACCTCCTTCTTCCACCTGCGTAATATCACAAAGATTAGAAACATCTTATCTAAAAATGATGCAGAAAAACTGGTCCATGCATTTGTCACGTCTAGACTGGACTATTGCAATGGTTTATTATCTGGGTGTCCAAATACTTCTTTAAAACATCTTCAGTTGATCCAAAATGCTGCTGCCAGAGTCTTAACTGGAGTTAATAGGAGAGATCATATTTCTCCAGTTTTAACTTCTCTTCATTGGCTCCCTGTCAAATCCAGAATTGAATTCAAAATCTTACTTCTAACCTACAAAGCTCTCAACAACCTAGCTCCATCTTATATTACAGATCTTATTCTTCCATATTTTCCTAACAGAGCACTTCTTTGTTCTCAGACTGCAGGTTTACTTGTGGTTCCTAGTTTCTAAAAGCAGAATGAGAAGCAGATCTTTCAGTTATCAGGCTCCTCTCTTGTAGAACCAACTTCCAGTTTCTGTCCGTGACGCTGACACATTGTCCAGTTTTAAGACTGGGCTTAAGACTTTCCTTTTTGATAAATCTGACAGTTAGGGTTGACTTGTTATGCTGCTATAGGCTTAGACTACTAGAGGACAAAATAACCTAATTTCTTAAAATTAATTGTTAAAATTGAATAGTTTTCATTTGATGCTTTTTCTATCTTAACATGTGATTCTTGACCTGCCATTGTGTATCTGTTCCTACCAAACCCATCTGGTCGAAGCAGATGGCCGCTTGTCCTGAGCCTGGTTCTGCTAAAGGTTTCTTCCTCATGAGGGAGTTTTTCCTTTCCACTGTCTCCTTCATGCTTGCTCAAGATGAGAGTTCTGTGTTCGAGTTAATCTCAAAGCAGCTTACTCAGATAAATAATGTTAAATTATTATTTTTATAATGTTTCTGTTCAGTGCCCTGAGACGACTTCTGTTGTGACTTGGCACTATATAAATAAACTGAATTGAATTAAATTGAATTTAAACGCAGCCTCCAACCTGTACCTTTGACAAATGTTTTTTACAGAACCTGCAGAACCCGGGTAGCCTCTGACGGCAGATGACTTCCTGTGTCTCCAGACCAGTTTGATGGGACTGTGGTCACAGACACACAGGGTGAAGTTCTTCGTGCTTCTATGGGCCTCCCTCTGTTGGTATTGCCCATTGTGAAAAGCAAAAATGGGTGTTAATGTTTTTGCTTGTGTCTGTTAGCAAAATATCTCACAAACTAATGCACAAATTTAAATAAAGCTTTCAGAATTGTAAATGAGTCCTCGAGGCTCAATGGGATTTACTTGTCTAAATAAAGGTTGAATGAAAAGAATGCGATCAAGGAATGTACACCCTGATTTCAAGATGGCTGCCACAGCCAACTGACATGATTCAGTCACTATTACAGATTTTTAGCTAACGTTTGGCGTGGTAGTAGCTGAGACTGATCCCCAACACACAGTCAAAGCTCTAACAGATTGAACTATATCTCATGAACCTCCAGATGAATTTTTCTGCAACTTTCAGGAAATAAACGATGAATATACGTCCACAACTGAATCAAGTCAACCTAGTTCAAGATGGCCGTATCAAACAACTGATCTTAGAAGACACTAAATGACTATGAATCAAATTTCAGTCAATTTTAGTCAAAACCAGTAAATTTCACAGACACTGTGCTATATATTAGCGTAGTTGCAGCAGAGTGATTTAATACAAATACTTCAAATATGACTCTCTGTTTAAGATTGCATAAAACTTTAGCATTAACTGTTGGAGTCAACCCTGTGTGTCTGTTAGCAAAATATCTAACAAACCACTTGATACATTTTAATGAATCTCTCAGAAAGTACTCACTGAATTAATATCTACCACCCATTTACTTTAGGACCCTACCCATTTCAAGATGTTCGCCACAGTCCACTGAACTTAGAAAATGTACATAAACATTATACTTCAGTCAGTTTTACAAATATTAGGTTGAAAATGGAAGTGGGAACAACTGAGAGTTGTTTACGACACATACTTTGGATGCAACATCTCACAGTAATGAGGTTATTTCAAGGTTTGTTCAAAACAGTTACAAGTCTGTCATTTCTAAACTTATGATGGTCTTAGTTCTTACAGGGCCTACAGATGAAAAATATACTAAGGCATTAGTTCCATGCTCACAGTGTATAAAATATTTTTATATAATATTTTAAATCCTGGGCAGCACGGTGGCGCAACTGGTAGAGCTGCTGCCTCTCAGTGAGAAGGTCCCTGGTTCAAACCCCGGTCCAGGGGCCTTTCTGGGAGGAGTTTGCATGTTCTCTCCGTGCATGCGTGGGTTTTCTCCGGGTACTCCGGTTTCCTCCCACAGTCCAAAAACATGCATGTTAGGCTGATTGGTAACTCTAAATTGTCCCTAGGTGTGAATGGTTGTTTGTCTCTATGTGGCCCTGTGATGGACTTGCGACCCGTCCAGGGTGTACCCCGCCCCTCGCACAGTGATTGCTGAACATGGGCACCAGCGACCCCCGTGACCCAAAATGGAACAAACGGGTAAAGAAAATGGATGGATGGATGGATTTTAAATCCTTCAGATAATCAAAAATGATCCATTAGCACAATATAATGAACATTAAAGAACTCTTAAAGCAGAAAAGCTGAATTTTTCACTGATATTTTAATCACATTTATCCTGCAGGGTCTTCTAAGGGTTGAAACATAGAACTTCCACTTGAAGGCTTTTCACGTGGAGATTTTTTTTTCTTTTCACTGAACTAAAAGGTCTAAATAAATACCTGCTTCCTTCACTGGGCTCACGCCAGTCGGCTGACAGCGTCATGTACGCGCAAAGCACAGAAAGTAAATCTGTGGAGCTGCAGCGACCTCTGCTGGTCACATGGAAACTCTGCAGGAAGAAAGCTTCCTGTTGTTCCCAATGCAGCCACTAGAGCTCGTCACGTGCCTAAAATACAAACGACGCGAAAGTGAAACCAAACAAATAGTTTACAGGTCGTCGTTTGTTCACTTAAAAGTTCTGCTGAAACTATTGCTGCTAACAGCGCCGGGAAATGGAGGATTTAAAGGAGGTAGGTTTGACATAAGCCACGAGAGCGCGACGTGTTTTGGTTTTAGTTTATCAAAATTCGATATTTCTGTATACTTTGATATGATTTTAATTTATACAGCATTGACCCGGGCGTTGATTTCGTCATGTTTTGTTTACTTGGCATCGCATAAAAGGCAAATTACTAGTGTTCAGTGGATTTTCTTGTTGAGGGAAAAAGTGCTGTAAAGTAGCGCAGTTACATCAGAGCAAGACTTCCGGTTGGACAATCGACCCAGCAAAGTAAAGTTGGGTTTAGCTTTTAAAATTTATTTTCTTGGTTTTACATCTCTACTTTATTCTGCTTTTTTAAATGGATCTCTAACTTAAGGGTATCCATTTCATATTATAACGTCTCAGCCATCAGGTTTCATATCGGTTATTTTAATGAAAGAACAGCTTTTATTTTGAAAAAAGTTCCGGTTTTATCAGTCCGGATGTTGTGACTTGATGACTGGACTGTGCTGTTTTTACAGCAGTGCTGGTGGAGGATTTAAGTCGCTAAAACGAGCTATAATTTCCACGTTTTTTTTTCTATAATTACACAACTTTTAAAGAAACGTTACAGATTACTTGTGAGAGAGAGACGGGCAAGAATAAAAACAGAGACAACTTGTAAATACCAGCGTGGGATATTTTAATAAACAAAGTACAAAATATTGCATGTCATAGTGCACGTTGTGGCGATTTATGCAAGCAAATATGATTTGTAACAAGTGTTCAACAGGAAGAAGACAAATCCAGCCGCTTAGCGTTAGCAACCTTTACACATGGGCAATTGAACTTTTAAACCGTTACTGATGCGCATGCGCAAATCGGTCCCTCAATTACAGCTATTTCCGGTCGGTGTTCCTCTTGTTGTGGTCCTGTATGTACACCATATTTTGCATTGACTATTCCATGCGCATGTATTTGTAAACTGTTTGTTTTATTGTTGTTTTTACGCTGTGATAGTGATTTGTAATGTTTCCTGGTGCAGACACAGCTGAAACAGGTGGATGCTAAATGGACTGTACTTATCACATTTCTATCTTCTCAAGATACTCAAAGCTCTTTACAACACAATCTGCCTCATTTACCCATTGATACAATACTCTACTAGATCTGTACTAAGACTAATCAGAGCTTCATTACATTCATACACCGATGGGACACACATCAGAGGCAATGAGGGGTTCGGTGTCTTGCCCAGGGACACTTCAGCATGTGACTGCTGGTGGAATTGAACCTGAACTCTTGCATTGGAGGACGACTGCTCTAACCACTCAGCCACAGCCGCCCATGGATATGAACGCTGTTTAGACTACAAGTATTTTGATGAATGGGAAGTAGGCGTTATCTAAACTTCAAAACATCACAAAATACTGACTATGAGCACGCAGATTATTGTTTTATTATTATTGTGCAGATTATTAGCTGTAAAAAGTCTGTTTATTGCCCAAAGAGGTCTAAAGTAGCTTCTGGATGATTTCAATAAATCCCCTGATAATTCTAAAATCAAGTACAAATAAATTTAAAAGTCATAGCACAGTGTTACTGACGGTGCTTATGGTTGTGTAAAGTTTCCATAAATGTAAAAAGCCTACAGAAGAAACTAAAACCACAGTCTGGATGCTGACTCAGCAGACTGGTGCTGCGTCAAACAGATTCGCTAACTTGAACTTTTACACTCCATTGCAGTTTATCGTAGACGTCACCATCACCATCAGTAAGGCAAAGTATGGAGACTGTGGAAGGCTGGAGCAGATTCTCATGCCCTACATCTATGACCAAACAAGGTCCTCCTATAAAGTCAGGGGAACGTTTAGGGAGCTGGAGAACCTGGTAGAGTTACTGCCGTCAGCAGAACCTTGCTACGCTCCCACAACACGAGAACTGGCTCGTCAGACAAGTCAACACGCTTCCACGCAGACGCCTCTGACTGTATCTGCGCTTGTGATGGACTACATTCAGCAGAAGTGTGCAGAAAAACTCAAGCAAATTCAAGGCAAACGCTTGAGCATTAAAATCCAGGACAATCTCAAGGCAAAGCACCAAAACACAGTTCAGGTGACCTTCAGGAGCCGGAGTGAGTCGTCCCACCCTCCTGACAGTGTGAGTGTAGATTTTGCGAGGCAGCGGTTCATAACGTTCTACCAGAGGACCGCATCAGACCTGCAGGTTACAGCTCTCAGCCTGAAGCCCCATGACCCGAAGGACTTGCAAAGAAAGTTCCCTCTCCTTTTGTTCAAGCCAAGCCCCAGTAAAACAGTGACAGTGATGGGACCTTTTGCAAACGTGCACAGTCTGGAAGCATTCCTTTCACAAAATTCACCAAAGTTAAGCAGCAGTCCTGTGAAAAGAGTCATACAAAGCAGTGCAAGTAGAAAAGCATCAAGGCCTTCATCTAAACACTGCAAACAAGATGAAGTGGAGTCATGTCCTATCTGTATGGATCCGATCAGAGCTGGAGATATTAAAACACTTCAGTGCAACCATTCCTTCTGCTGCAGCTGTCTGAGTAAAGCTTTCGACTACAAGCCTGTTTGTCCCATCTGTGGTGAGGTGTACGGCATTCTGAGGGGGATACAGCCTGAAGGAGGAGAGATGAAGTCCTCGAAAACCTCCTCATCTTTACCTGGATATGAGGGATATGGAACAATAACCATTCATTATCACATCCCAAGTGGCATTCAGAAGGTAAGAGTGCAGCTCTGAACTCTTTAAGCTTAGTCTTTATCACCCACCGTCAGAGGCACAGGAGGAGGAGGATGTTTTGTCCTCTGTTCAGCTGGACAAGTTTTATTGAATTATACAGAAAGTAACCATTGGATGTACATCCACAACTGTTTAACTTTTGAAATCAGCCACAGCCAGCTCACCTCAGACAACAGAAAAATGTCTCTAATCCAGTTAACTTCATTGGTAGTGTGAGAATCTGGGCCAGAAACTAGTCCGACTTTGTGCAGACAAGACCGGGGGTCTCGGCGTGATAATAGAATAACTCTAACAGTAATGTGTAGGCCTGTCACAATAAACAATAAATCGCATGATAAATGAAAATTATTCACCTCATTTTCATTTATCGGCTTTATCGTTTCTTCGTCTCTCTCTTTTCTACTGAAGACACTGGATGACAAAAGACTCAACCCTGGTGCTCTTCACTGACCCCTCCCTTTCTCTTTTTTCTCTTTTCTTTAAAATCCGTTTTAATCGTCCAAAACGCGTTTTTGGATCGTTGAAAGCAGCTAAGCTGAGAAGCTAAGCTACGAGCTAAGCTAACAGGCCGACCTCGGGAAAAAGTCTCGTCTTGTTGAAGCTCCAAAATTCACGGTTGAAACCTGTGCCTTCGTGTAAAAAGTCTTTTTTTCTCTGCAAAAAGAAGCTGAGAACTTGTTTACTGATTTATTTATTTTTTATTAAAAGCTTTGTGTGAAAAATGCTATGCTAAAGAACTCAAACCACACAGAGCATTCGCCATTTTGAGAACCGAAAAAAGGAAAGAGAGCTAGCCCATGTCACGTCAAGGTGCCTCGCTCCCATTTTTCCTTAGAGACACGCTGCTCGCTCCCTCACTAGTCATCCTTCGGTTCAAACAGTCGTATACTGCCATCCGGTGGTAAAAAAAAAAAAAAAAAAAAGGTACTACACCCAAAACAAATTAACCAACATTTCTTCTTAAATTTGACAATAATTACGAATTATTGTCAAATTTCAAACAATATTATCGTTTATCGCAATAATTTCTGAGACAATTAATCGCCCAGCAGAATTTGTTATTGTGACAGGCCTAGTAGTGTGTTAAAGTTGATTGTGCTTGTAGCTGAGCTATTCACAACACACTGAGCTGAACTGGTTTCAGTTATTTTCAGGGTTTGATCTAAATGACTACAACTCTGTCACATCTCAACATAAGATTATCTCAGTTTCAAATTCTGGCATGAAGGTTGGTGGGTGACATGCATTTGGCCTTGTTAACAGTTTTTCAACCTTTTTATCTATAGAACCCTTTAAGAAGAACAGATAAGACTTCTTGTTTTTATCAACACTACATGTTTTTAAACATCTCTTAAAAAGTGGAGTTGAGTTGGCCCCAAATGTTTGGAGGGTTGGTTTAGCTGAACTGTACTGACATCTGAAACTAAAAAAGCCTTTTTTTTTCCAGTTTGTGGAAGCATCAGAAATTCTTGGTTTATATCCATGGACAAGCATAGAATTACCGTCATTTCCAGTTGAATACAAGCCGTGCCTACTAAAGTTAAAAATAAATAAAATTGTACATAGGCCGCCCTTGTCTATAAGCTGCAGGTGTCCACATTGAAACGTGACATATTTGCACATAAATATTTTTTAAATCTTTTAATTAAATACGGTGGCGCAACTGGTAGAGCTGCTGCCTCTCAGCGAGCAGGTCCCTGGTTCAAACCCCGGTCCAGGGGCCTTTCTGGGTGGAGTTTGCATGTTCTCTCCGTGCATGCGTGGGTTTTCTCAGGGTACTCTGGTTTCCTCCCACAGACCAAAAACATGCATGTTAGGCTGATTGGTAACTCTAAATTGTCCCTAGGTGTGAATGAGAGAGTGAATGGTTGTTTGTCTCGTTTGTCTCTATGTGTCCCTGTGATGGACTTGCGACCCGTCCAGGGTGTACCCCGCCCCTCGCACAGTGATTGCTGGACATGGGCACCAGCGACCCCCGTGACCCAAAATGGAATAAGCGGGTAAAGAAAATGGATGGATGGATGGATGGAATTAAATACTGTAATGTGGCAGCACACAGCTTTTGAGAGAGATGTACAGCTCTTGTTGTAGATCAAAATTCAACCACCAGATGGTGTTTTATAGACTTTATTTTACTGTTCAAGTGAGCTCCAAAAGAAAGAAACTGTCCAGATGACCTGACTGAAAATTGTTGGATTGTATACCTGGATTATTGAGCATGGACTTTGGTCTTACTGTTCAACACAGACAACATGAACCCACAGGTCTTCCTGACAACTACCTCCCTCTCTCATGGTTACTCTACTGAACGGACTAACACAAACTAACACATGATGAACACATAAACTTGGCTAACAAGAACAAACTATTCACTAAAAGAACGGTACTAAACACCCAACTGAAATGATTAACAATTATCATAAATTTTACCAGCAGTCAACCACAGCAGAATGCTACAGTACGTACTGGTAACATATACGCATATGTGCAGTAAAAAAAATAAAAATAATTATGAACAGTGCTGGAAACACGGCTGGTTAAAAAAATAAATACAGTAGCCTACCAGGAAGTCAGTGATCGCTATTTTCATCTTCCTCCTGCGCAAAGTGCCCCCCACCCTTTGGGGTACAACAGGGAGGGGAGGAGAGAATGGGTTTATTTCCTCTATTCCCCAGTGGACCAATGGTTTCATTGGTCCACTGTGACCTGTTCAGTAATTTCATTGGTCAGATTTTTTTTTTTTAATCTTTACTTATACAGGTAGTCTCATTGAGTCATGAGGACCCCCCCCCCCCACACACACACACACACACACACACACACACACACACACACAGAGGGGGGTGTTAGGCAGCTATGTGAGCATCCAGGTGTGATGAGCTAAATGTTTTGGTGGCATGAAACTCGTTAGCTTGGTAAAGAAGCCCAGGAAAGTTTGAATATAAAGATAACTAGATTTATTTACCAAAATAAAAGACTGTCATGGCAGCAGATCTACTTCCAAATATGGGGATGAACAGGGAAACTCACGAGGAGGACGACCAGGATAATGCATGACTGAGGGACAAACTAAAGAACACAAAATATGTAGGTACACGTATGAACATCAGAAGAAACACTTGGAAAGGAGACAAACTATGAACAGGTGTGTGGGGCAGGAGCAGAACTACAGAGGGAAAAACCTGTAGGGACACAGAAACACAGGAAATGAACTCAAGAACCACAGAAAACCCAATAAAATATTCAGAAACCAACATGAGCACAAATTCTAACAGACTCATAGCTAACATGTAGAATAGGTTCTTGTCTCACTGGACTTCACAGAGCTGTACTTCTGTGTGAATTCTTAGGTTTCTTTCAGTAAAATGTGATTGTTGTTGTTGTTGTTGTTGTTGTCAGTTGATGCTGTGTACTAAATTAATAAAACTAAGCTGAAAGTCATTCTGTGTGCAGAAGGAACACCCAAACCCTGGTCGATCATTCGAAGGTGTGCACCGAACAGCTTACCTCCCAGACTCCCCTGAAGGCAGGAAGATTCTGCAGCTGCTCAGTCGAGCCTTCGATCAGAGACTCATCTTTACTATCGGACAATCCACCACCAGTGGCAGGAGCAACGTGGTCACATGGAACGATATTCACCACAAGACGTCAACACATGGTGGACCAACTCTGTAAGAATCACTGCGTTCTAATAATCAGATATTTATTAAATTTGTGATAAATGTGCCTCCGTCTGTACTAGAGCCCAACAGATATGGGAATTTTGGCTATCGGTGATACAGATATTGGGATTTGAAGTCGACCGCCGATGACCAATATATAATGGCAGAACATTTAAGAAAACAGCGAGTGGAGCGGGGCTTGATTATTCAGTGCAGCTGTTAGCAACCAAGAAGTTAAGCTAATCCGATCCACAGTATACGTAGTCCCACTTTAGGTTTTCAAGTGGTGCACTGGTCATAAAAACAGTCTTCGTAACGTGCGTTCACGTTTTCTATCCTCCACTATTCATCATAAAATTATCAAGTGAGTTGCATAAATGTAAATTAAACAAAGAAACACCTTCACTGTCCATTGTCTCATTGTTTAAACAGTCAGTCACGTACGGTGAAGGTCTCATTAGTATTTATTGCAGCAGAGTTTATTTTTCTTTGCAGAGTAAAGATTTCAGACAATGCATTTCATTGAGGACGACAAAGATAATGTTACTGATATATTTTACCGTAGGGGTGGGCGATATGGCTCAAATATAATATTGTGATATTTCAGAGCATTCTGACAATAATGATAAATTTAGTGATATTACAAGAAAAAAATAACATATCTTAATGGAATGAGGATAATGAGTTACAACAACAAATAATTTCCCTTTGGGATTAATAAAGTATTTTTGAATTGAATTGTTTTCTTCGTTTCCATGTAGATTTCTAGAAACTGTGTCGTGTTTGCAAGGGTTCTTTTTGAAACTACACTTAAGAAGATTGTTTTAGGATGCAAACGTTTCTGTGTGGGCGGGGCCTGAGTCTGATTCAAAGCTTTACCTATGTAAATTAATTTTCTAAAGAGTTTAGGTGAGTTTTAAAGTATTTAAATAATAATAAGTGCCACAGGTTTATTATTAAAGTATAATTTCCATGAATATTGAAGCGGTCCGTATGAAGTGAGTGAACGTTTTGCTGTTTACAGCTTTGGATACCCAGATCCTGATTACCTCAGCCGAGTCCGAGAAGAACTGAAAGTCAAAGGAATTGAATGAATCACTTCAAGGTTTGTCAACACATGAAGGCAGAGAGAGATGTTATTAAAAAGTGATGATAAGTTTCTATACACTCAGGCATGGCTGTTGTTTAATTTTTACAATTTAAAGACTTATTTAAAATTTTTTGTTTGTTTGTTTTTTCAGGGTGGAAGAGGTAAACAACATACACGGCTGACTTTTAAAGCATGAAGAGTCGGATCCACAAGTTTAAATTCATTGTAAATTTTAATTTGCACTGGGTTCATTTCACACATTGGTTCAAATACACTACGATCTTTTGTAAAAATGTAGCATGTTGACATGATTCTAGTGTTTTTATAATCCTTTTAACTTCTTGTTTGTGATCATGATTGAAGTAATGGTTTAGATTTACTAGTATAAAAATGATTAGTTTGGCAGCACCTATTACTCTGTCCTCTCAGATTAAAGGATATTACCCCTGCACCTTTAAAACCTACACCTGTAATGAACTGGGAACTGCTGGAACACAGCAGGTTGATGCAGGTTCTACATCGTCATCATCATTTAAAAGTCCCTTCTTTTAAAAGCGACACCTTCGAACCTGACTGAAATATGCAGCTGACCACACAGACAAGCCAGATGTCTTTTGCACAAAGGGTTTACAGTCAGAAGAGACACATTTTGAAAGTTTTGATCACAGTCGCAAGTCAGTAAGAATAATTAACTGTCAAGCATGATGGTGGCAGCAGCATCATGTGGGGCTGTTTTTTTACCAGTGGTACATGAACACTTGAGCTCAGTGGTAGGGAGATTATTGTCTTTCAATCCAAGGATCCTTCACCCCATCCAGTGTGCTGAAGTGCTATTGGGCAAGACACACTCCCCGCTGGCTCCGATATGCTTATCAGTGTATGAGCTGGACCATGAAGGTGATTTATGTAGCGTGTGAAATATTTAACAGGAAGCATAAGTCTGTGTGTGGAATAAAAAACATTAAGCATTTTGCAGAACCATCCATCCATCCATTATCTTTACCCGCTTCTTCCAATTTGGGTCACGGGGTCACCGGTGCCCATTTCCAGCAATCACTGTGCGAGGGGTGGGGTACACCCTGGACGGGTTGCAAGTCCATCACAGAGACACATAGAGACAAACAAGACAAACCTAGGGACAATTTAGAGTTACCAATCAGCCTAACATGCATGTTTTTGGTCTGTGGGAGGAAACTGGAGCACCCGGAGAAAACCCACTCATGCACGGAGAGAACATGCAAACTCCACCCAGAAAGGCCCCTGGACCGGGATTTGAACCAAGGACCTGCTCGCTGAGAGGCAGCAGCTCTACCAGTTGCGCCACCGTGCTGCCCGCATTTTGCAGAACCCAGAGAGGAAAAAAATTAAGGACTACTTCCAAATATTTGAACTTTACTCAAACCATCAGCTAGATGACTTGGACACTGTTCCAACAGGACACATTCCCTAACACATCAAATTGATTTCTGACTGGATAAACAAGACTCATTTTAGGTTTGTGGAATGTCTTTCTAAGAGTGAGAGAGTGAATGGTTGTTTGTCTTGTTTGTCTCTATGTGTCCCTGTGATGGACTGGAGACCTGTCCAAAGTGTCCCGTCTCTCACACTGTGATGGCTGGACGTGGGCACCAGTGACCACCATGACCCGAAAAGGAAGAAGCGGACAATGGATGGATGGTTTCTGGGCACGGACCCAGCTTCTAATAGTCCACAAGTTTTCCCATCAGACCTAGCTCACATCTAGGGACAATTTAGAGTTACCAATCAGCCCAACATGCATGTTTTTGGTCTGTGGGAGGAAACTCACACATGCACGAAGAGAATATGGAGACTTCACCCAGAAAGGTCCCAGCCGGGATTTGAACCAGTGACCTGCTTGCTGAGGCAACAGCTCTACCAACTGAGTCACTGTGTTGCCCGCCATCCATCCATTCATCCAACATCCATCCATCATCATCCATCTAATATCCGTCCATCATCTTCCATTTTCTTCAACCAGTTTAAATGAAGCTACCAATTTTTTATTCCATTCAACCTTTATTTATACAGGTTAGCCTCACTGAGCCACATGGACCCATTTACAAGAGAGACCTGCTGAGTGGCCAAATGTTCAGATTTTCACCTGCAGAAGTTTCTTTGTCAGTTTTATAACTAGTTTTACTGAAACAAGGACATGAGGTCTGAGTCATTAGTTTTATTACAGCTTTATGCTTTTGATCTAAACAATGACGTTTTTTTTACTTTTTCAAATCCTACATTGAGCATTGCTGTAACTTTATTTTAAAGTAACGTTTGACAGAAAACTGTTCTCTGACATCAACAAAGTCCATGCTCTGACATAGTAAGCTTTTAGGTTTGGAATTAAAACTTTCTGTTGTGTTTAATTTGTGCAAATATATGGACAATATTATTTGCAGTCTACAGATGTATTTGTATCAATTTTGTATATTTATGCACTTTGGTACAGTTCCAGTTTTAAATGTTCTATACAAATAAATTTGACTTGATTTCTAGTTACAGAGAATACTGCAGCCTAGTGGTGTTTGGGAGGAAATGGGTTGTGGTCAGTTATTTTACAATAAACGTAATCTATAATTTTACCAAGACATTTGTTATTTTGTAAAAACTTTCTATTTTTAAATAGGAATCATAATTGGGACATAAGAGCGTTTTACCTTTATTTTTATTTATTTATTATTGCTTTATTTAACCAAATTAATGCAGATTCGTCAGTTTTCTTGG
>NC_056505.1:39850686-39862061 GCF_014905685.2 Nematolebias whitei | reverse complement strand
ATATGCTAATTTTTTGGGACAGGCATTTTGGGTTTTCATGAGCTGTATGCCATAATCATCAGTATTAAAACAAGTAAAGACCTAAAATATTTCAGTTGGTGTGCAATGAATCTGAAATATATGAAAGTTTCATTTTTATCATTACATTATGGAAAATAATGACCTTTATCACAATATGCTAATTTTTTTAGAAGGACCTGTATTGTCACAAAAAACACTTAGCAAAATTCACAAGAATAAGTCTCCTCAGTAGTGGCTTTTGTGGCATTTATTAGCTTAAACGTGTTTGCCTTTTCAAGCGTCTAGTTCTGACGACTAAAACTTTTTTATATCCAACTTGTTGTTTTTTCAGTTAAGGATATTGAAGGCCAGATGTTGTCCACATCTGGTGCAGCTGCTGACAGAGCAGAACTCAATGCATGAAGCAGATGTTCTGAAAACAACTTTTATTGGATGCCACTGAAAATAACTTGCTGTGTTCTTGTTAGGACAGGTGGCTTCATGAACATTTACTTCCACTGTGATCACATTTGGTGTTGCCAGCAGCACAGATTAAAGGGATAGTCTGGTCATTTATAATTGATTAATAGTCATCAATCGAAGCTTATCATCTTAAATTTGACAATAATTAGTAATTGTCAAATTTAAGATGGTTTGTTTTGCGTGTAGTACCTTTTTTCGACCACCAGATGGCAGTATGACTGTTTGAACCGAAGATCAATAGTGAGGGAGTGAGCAGCGTGTCTCTAAGAAAAATGGAGGAAGTCTCCTTGACGTGACATGGGCCGTCTCTCTTCGGTTCTCAAAATGGCAGACACTTGGTGTGGTTTGAGCTCTTTAGCGTAGCATTTTTCACACAAAGCTTTTAATAAAAAAATCAGTAAACAAGTTCTCAGCTTCTTTTTGCAAAGAAAAACGTTTCACACGAAGGCACGGGTTTCAACCGTGAATTTTGGAGCTTCAACAAGACGAGTTTTTCCCTCCCGAGTTTTCCCCAACAGCTTAGCTTCTTTTAACAACCCAAAACCGTGATTTTGGATGGTTAAACGGATTTTAAAAAGGGTCAGTGAAGAGCACCAGAGTTGAGCCTTTTGTCATCCAGTGTCTTCAGTAGAAAGAGAGACGAAGAAATGATAAAGCCGATAAATGATGAGGTCGATAATTTTCATTAATCATGTGATTGATTTGTTTATTGCGACAGGCCTTCATGTAAACATGTAAAAGTGTATTATAAGCCAGTGCAGCGTTCTTTAACACACATCTGTTGGTCTTAAGAACGAGTTGATTCTTGATTCAAGAGTTGCTGAAAGAAAAGGTCCGTCATTGTTTAGCTAACCTTTAGCCTTCTGCCTCTCTCCATACTCTGACCGACGTCACGGATGGAAAGAAACATCTGATTTGATAGATCACCGCTACAAAAATGTCCAGACAATCCCTTGAACTTGTCATCGTCTTACACGACCACTACAGCTGTGCTTTAAAGTGCACATCAAAGTTAGCCATTGTATTCTTGAACGTCAAATACAAACCTCACCTGTAAAAACTAAAGTAAAAAAAAAAAAAAAAAATTATTAAAAAGCCAACATCGTGATTTGTGCCGGATCTATTTTGTCGCCAAATGCTTCATTCAAAACTCGACAGTTAAATTTCAGGTGAAATAAACATAAATGAAAAGTAACATCCATGAAGGAATGCAGATTACCCCACACCCTGCATAAACGTTTCAGACAGCTCATGTGATGTTAGCACTTGGGAGTAGGTGGCAGGGATGACTCTCAGCTACTCCCACATTATACGTTAGCTCTAGATCTGTTACTGAGTTTTAGCCATTTTTGTGTTAGCTTAAATCAATTAGCTGTGGTGGTCGTCTTGGATCAGGTCGACTCCAAATGTTAGCAGTTGTAAACGTCCATCCAACCACATCTTAGTGAGTTTCATTCAAATCTATCCTCTGGTCCATACATTTGGTTTGAACAGACAGACAGGCAGTTACAGGGGGGAAGGTGGGCTAATGACGACAGATGAGAACATTTATTTAAAAGGAAACAACTGATAAAGGCAGAAACATGGAGAGTAGCCCACTCTGCTAGGTCAAGTGTGGGTACAGTTGTCATGTTGGGGTTAATGGTCTGTTCCCACCCCACAGTCCACCCACAGCACCATCTATATGCTCAGCCTGTAGTCTCATTTAGTGAAAGCAGCTATGACGGCCCATAACAGCTCGTTGGTGTTGCTCTTTATGCTTTCCCCCTCAGGCTCAAGTTCCAGCAGCTGTCGTACTCTCTTCATGGCCAGGTCGTACTGGTCATCTAGCAGCGGTGCAAATGCATTTTCCAAAACATCAGACGAATGAGCCAGGAAGATGAGCGCGAGCATACGCTTGTCCATTCGATGAGGGTCGTTCACCCATTTGTCTAGAACAGCCTCCTGCACCTTCTTGATGAGACGCTGCTTGATGGTGTTGTTGGTCAGAGGATGTGTGGTCATATCAAACAGCAAGAAGTTCTGTTTCTCCGTAGTGAGGACGCCTTTCTCCACCAAGTTCTTGGCCAGCCTCTCACGGACGTTCCTCAGCTGGTAATGCAGCTTCAAAGGGTTCCATGTCTCTCCTGAAAATGTACGTTTAAAATTAATAAAATGTAAAAACTAAAATAAACCAAGTTAATGTAGTCAGAACACACGATATACATATTAACAGTTTGTCAATAAAATGCGCTGTAACGAAGAACAAAGTACAGATACGGCACATTATACACCCATCAACAGACAAAAATACAGCAATCTATAAACAGCCCAGTTAGCAAAGGCCTTATATAACATGACCTTGATCTGTGATCTTGACCTTGAAATAGTGGTGATGAGAAGTGTATGGGACACTCCATCTAGTGATGATGCTTATGTGTATGAAGTGTTAAATTATCTTGAGCCAATAAGAAACTACAGGCCAGACAAGAGAAAGATTACGGCCAGAGACCACCACCTTTGACAGGCGTATGAAAACCTAAAGTGGCTGTTCAACTCATAACAGACTGATTGATTGATAGTCCACTCAGCTTCTGGTGGATTGAAAACAACTAACCAACCTGGAATCATTCTGAAGACATGACTTTTCTGTTTGGTTACGTTTTTCATAATCCTTTTGTTAAAAAAAAGCCCATTGTGCGTCAGGATGTTGTTAGAGGTGATCACCAGAACACTGCACAGGATTTTCTCTTTAGTTGGTTCTGATTGTTTTACTGTTTGATTGTCTGCAGTACGCCGGACTTTGTGAAGGTGAAGAGGGAGCTGAGCTGTACGGCAAAGCTCTCTGTTTACCGGTCAGTCTACATTCCTACCCTCACCTGTGGTCATGAACTCTGGGTAGTGACCGAAAGAATGAGATCATGGATACAGGTGGTTGAAATGAGTTTTCTCCACAGGGTAGCTGGACTCTCCCTAAAGCCCCCAGTATACTCCCGTGTACGTTCATACGTGGAGATACGCACGTACGTACATGGAGGTACGCGTGTACCCCCCAGGGCATGTCCGTGCAAAGCTCAATTTTTATGACCGCGTACGCGGTGTCGCACAATAAACTGCCCGGCGACAGACTGTTTTGTATGCGACACCAATGTATTAAATTCCCCTTCTTCATCCCTGATCTGGCATTTTCTTTAGTTTTTTTGCAAAGAGACAGTGATCTCTTCCTCCTCCATTGATGCCATGACTGAAATGGTGAGAAATTAAAGAATTTGTCACGAGCGAATTAAACTCAGGCCCAGCGTGGCTGCGGGAGGGTCTGGAGATTTCCTGGTGGGCTGGTCTGATGTGTGGACTGCAGAGCCAGGGCTTCCTGGGTTTTTTTTTTAGATTGTTTTATTAACAACATATAAACACAGAACACCGCTGCGGCGGCGGCTGTCGGTGCTCGTTTTTTTCTTTCCGACCTGTCGATCAATCCAGTAGGCGTGTCAGCAAATGACCAATCGGCAAACTCAATTTGTCCCAAGGTAAACGCCCCCTGTCTGTGAAGCTGCTCTGCAGCTGCTCAGGGTGTACGCTGGAGTATGAAGTCTGAACGCTCTGCGTACAGTACATGTGTACGTACGCATGAACAAACATACGCGGGAGTATACTGGGGCTTTAGAGATCGGGAGAGAAGTTCAGTTATCAGGAGAGACTCAGAGCAGAACCGCTGCTCCTACAATGAGAGGAGCCAGTTGAGGTGGTTTGAGCATCTGGTAAGGATGCTCCTTGGGCACCTCCCTAGGGAGGTGCTTCAGGCATGTCTGACCGGGAGGAGACCCCAGGGAAGACCCAGGATACACTGGAGAAACTATATCTCTCAGTTGACCTGCAAACACCTTGGAATCCTCCCAGAAGAGGTGGCTGTGGAAAGAGATGTCTGGACCTCCCTGCTCAAGCTGCTACCCCTGATACCCGACTTCGGAACAGGCGGAAGATGATGGATGGATGATTGTTTAGAGCTCAGTGGACCCATGTGGTCACTGTAATTTATCATGTGCTGAATCACAGCACCATTTAAAGCAGCATTATGTCACGTTATATTCTCCTCATAACCAACAGGTGATGTTCATGGTGAAACTGTCTAAAACAACTGACAGCTGCTGGTGCAGTTTACCTGTGGTGGATTGACACAAGTTAAAATCTTCGTGGACATATGAATGATGTAATGTTTACAGAAACTTCAGAAGACCTGCTAATGTCTGGTTTGTTAATCAGCTGCTGATTAGTTGTGGCAGCCATCTTGAATTAGGGAGACTCCGAAAAATAATTTGTTGTTACTGTACAGCCAGTGATTACTGTAAGGGTTTATTTAAAATACACCCAGTGATTAGGAATATATTTTGCTAAGAGACAGGGTTGATGCATACAATTAATAAAAAAACACTTTAGAGAAAAATATTTAACAATAGAGTGTTTCCCCTGGGGCACTTGCCTTGGCAGGGCGCTCAAGAAACATCTGTGTGAAGGAAAACAGCTCAGCGTGAGGGAGATGGAATGCTACCTAAAAGCTTGAACGTCTGTATCTACGTCAGTGCCAGGATCGGGGGGTGGGGGTATGGGGTTTAGAAGGACAGTTCGGGGTAGGCAGGGCGCTCGGTTCTGTTGACAGGGTGGGGCGGCCTCCTTGTATAATGGTAGGGGAAACAGTGCAATATGTAGCACTTGGGAGTACGTGTTAAGGATGACGCTCAGCTACTTCCGCACGGCTGTGTGTATGAACTGGATTGGAGGGCAGTGCCTGATCATACTGTGCACAATAAATGTAATTTTATGACATAATTTGCTAATGCTAGAAAAAAAAAACACATCATGGACCTTTCACCTGTGGCAGTGGGTGAAAACTATCAGGACTCACCGCTCAGCAGTTCGATCCAGCTCTGCACCGTCTCAGGTGGTTGGGTGTCTTTGATGTGTTTTAAGGCCTCGTCTAAAAGCACATCACCCGTTGGAGCATCTGACTTACAGATCACCTGTGAAGTTCAATCAAAGTTAAGATCCCCGTTTACTAAAATACTTTTTTTTAACTGAAGTTGCTGCAGCAGATACATTTTAAATCTTATTTTAAAACTGGGCAAAAATGTGGGCATTATGAAGTCCTACTAATCTATTTACACAAAAACAAATTCCCAAATTGATGTTCACGATTTACTTCACTATTTAGTAGGGGTGTAACGGTACACGTGGGTGTAACGGTACACGTGGGTGTAACGGTACACGTGGGTGTAACGGTACACGTGGGTGTAACGGTACACGTGGGTGTAACGGTACACGTGGGTGTAACGGTACACGTGGGTGTACCGAACCATTTCGGTACGGCATGCTCGGTTTGGTCCACGTGCGTACCGTTGCGGTTATTTTTTCACTCGTTAAATTTTATTAACGAGAGTTTATGCGCCGCGGAACTAAAATTCCTAAGCATGTTTCAGCACGGCGCTATTATCTTGAAGCATGCACAGCATTAGCAGCTTAGCATCTCGTTGCGGTCTCCTGTTTGGGAACATTATGGCTTTCTTGTGACAAGTGCAAATCCAAAGCTGTGTGTCGACGTTGTTTCACGGAGATTGGATCTGCAGCAGCAACACGTCTAACTTGTTAACACACTTGAAACGGCATCATTTGAACGTGAACGCCTCTTCTACAAGCAAGAAAAGCAGCTTGGTGCAAACACCGATAACAGCAGCATTTAAACAAACTTTATCAGGTCGTTCAGATCGGTCCAGAGCAATAACACAAGCTGTAGGAGTTTTTAAAGCTCTGGATCTACGTCCGAATGTTGTTGATGCGCCGGCTTTAAAGTTCTTGAGCCCCGCTACCACATCCATCACATCAACACTTCAGCCAAAAAATTGTAGCAGCTAAAACTGATATTGTCAACGAGCCGTGGATCAGATTAAAACCCTGCCCTGATGACCGAGAGATTCAACCACCTCATTACAACTGTTCAAGAAGAGGTATTGTTCTTTTATTATTATTATTATTATTATTATCTAATTAACTTTTTTTTTGTAATTTATAATCTTATTAACTCGTTTTTTTTCCCCTTTGTGTTTTATTTCCAGGACAGAGATAGCAGCCGAGTCTTCCTGTTCAGGGAAATCCACCACAGATCACCTCCAGCTAAGAAGTCTGTGATACTGAACTCTGAACTTTTCCAGGGACCTGTTCCACCTGTGGGACCTGGTCCACCTGTGGGACCTGGTCCACCTGTGGGACCTGGTCCACCTGTGGGACCTGTTCCACCTGTGGGACCTGTTCCACCTGTGGGACCTGTTCCACCTGTGGGACCTGGTCCAACTGTGGGACCTGTTCCACCTGTGGGACCTGTTCCACCTGTGGGACCTGGTCCAAGCGGTTGTGAGTAATGATGAAGCCAAATACAGCCACACTGCAAAATTAGTAAAGCTCTACCTCTTCATTCCTGTTGTAAGTGAGAGGTTTTCTCCACCGCTGGAGACATTCACTGCAACTAGATCTGAGCTTTTGGCAGAAAATGTGAACAAATTGGTCTTTTTGGCCAAAAACTTAAAACTTGATTAGATTGTAAACAGTCTGTTGCTGCATATTGTTCTGGTTCTGACTGTTATTGTATTTATTAAGATTTTTATTTTATTATTGTTCAGTGTTACCCCTAGATAACTTGCCATGGCGGGGCGCTCATCTCGTCCGTGACTTTTGTCAGGTGGGGGGTTGGCTGGCTGGAATGGAGACTCGTCCTAAGCTGCGCAGCGCGCTGTTTAAACCAACAGTTTTGGGGGACACAGCCGTGCGCTGTTTGTACTGACAGTTTTCGAGAGGCGGGGGTGCGTTCAGCGTGAGGGTTCAGCGTGAAGGAAGAGGCTGCCTTTAGCTTTTTAGCTAGTGCACCTGCATAGCGAGCCGCTAGTTTAGCGACACAATCGGCTTGCCAGTCTGACACCTTTGTCGAGCTCCAGGATCATGCCAGGAAATGCAGAAATGCATTGAAAAACTGAAATGCAGCTGATTTGACCATTAAAGTGCATTTATTAAGTAAAAGTTCAACTGAGACACACCTTTACTATAATGTCGAGCAAACAAATAATTGTTTTTAGGTGCTTATCTTGTTAAATTTCGAAGAAATGCGCAGCGTTCCAGCTTCCTGATTTCCTCCCTCTGCATGCCCCCAGAGCACCAAGGCAGCGAATACTTTTGAAAATACAACTAATTTGACCATCAAAGTGCATTTATTAAGGGAAAGTTGAACCGAGACACACCTTTAATATAATTTAGAGCAAACAGATAATTGTTTTTAAGTGTTAATCTTGTTAAATTCTTGTTAACGTACTCATTTCCGGGTTGTCAGCGGTGATGCATAATAGATGCAACCTACACGGTGAAGTGACTTATTTATGGATTTTTCCACTTTATTACACATATTTGGACTGACGCGACGTGTACGGCGGAAAATACGTTAACACGTATCTAAAAGAAGTGGGCACCAGTTGGGCTGCAAAGTCCACAACGACAACTTCAGCTGAGCTATTTTCAAGAACTTACACAGCAAAAATTTGTTCTACCTTCCTGGCCAAAAGACTTTTCCTCCTCATGCCACAAGCTTCCAGCTGCAGGCGTCCTCGCAGGGCTAATTCTATCAGCATGCACCCTCGCAACCCTGACGAAATGCAGTCATTCCAGAAAGAGGTGTAGCCCTGCATCGTGAACACACAAAATCAGAGCCCAGTTATGAGAGAAACAAGAAACCCACAGCACATACATCATGCATATATACATGTTCATATGAATAAACATAACCCACTAATTTCAAGCTCGAGTTTTAAACTAACATTATCTTATGTTGAAAAATTAAAGTTGGAATTACTGTTTAGGTTATGCAGGCATTAATGTTATCTTATGTGATACTGCAAAACATCCAGCTCAACATAATCTGCTGGCTTCCTTAGATAAATCAGAATAAACTTTATTGGCATTGCACCGAGATACAACGAGAATATGTACGTACAGTCATCCGAAAGATGGGCGGAGTGCACGAAGCTGCGACTATAAATAATTAGCGCGGCCCTCTTATTCTTATTCAGAATAATATTTTGCTTAGATGAGAAAAGGAAAGAAAACATGAGAGACATTATTAAAAAAAGATCTCTCACTCCATGTTCTAGACAGGGCACGATTTGAGGCATCAAAAAACCTACCACAGCAAAGCAACATAAACAGACGTTATACATGAACATATAGGCGGTGAAGACATTGGATTTTTAAGGGAAAGTCGTAGCAGAGTCCAGAGCCCCCCCTCAGCCCTTGTCCAGATAAGGTGACATTCATCTTCAGCTCAGTTGAGTTTCTGTCACATGTCCACGGCCTTGGGGAAGGGAGGGGTGAGGAAACAGTCAAAGCATCTTTGTTGTTTTCAAAACATTCCAGGAGTTGAGATAAGTCCGGCGTCAAGGCCACAGTTTGGGTCAGGCAAAACTCGTGAATTGTTGTTTCTGCCTTTAAAGTCTCGCTGTACATATTCTCTGATGGAAACTCCAAAACAGCCGAAGCGATCCTTTACTCCTAAAGTCGAGCTCACAGCTTCTCCAAGATTATTCCCAGCATTCATGAGTGCTGCCAGGGAGATCACAGTCCTGATAACAGCTGCTCCAACTCCCTGTCGCAGCTCCACATTCAGTCTGAGCACTGTCGAGCTTCAACACCTCCACACGAATTTGTAGACAATCCAAGATTTCACCAACCCAAACAGCAAAATAACTAGTTGTCATCATGAACCCAATTGTTTCCGTTGAGGTAAGAGGGTCCTCCTTACCCTGATTCCTGTCGGGAGAAGTTGATCGATTTTGTTGAGACCAGCTGATCCTTTGAATTAAGAGGTATGCAGAAAAAAAAGAGGCTTTTTAAGGGTTCACAGGACAAAAGAGCGCAGCAGGGAAGCGGGTGGGGGGGGAAGACATGCAAACACGTCTGGTTTCACCGGAGAATAGAAGGACTAACTAATAACTTTACTAATCAATTTTATGCATGTGAATGTTAGCACAGTGCCCTGAGACAACCATTTATATTGTGGCCGATGATGATTAGCTGTGGCAGCCATATTGAACAGGATTTACTCTCAAAGTTAATCACTTGTAGATGGGGTGCACCGATAAATCGGCCCCGGTTTCCTTAATTTTGGGAAATCAGAAATTGGCTGATACATGAGAAACCAATTTTACAACATTTTTTAGTTTGAACAACAATTGTCTAAACATTTATATTTCAGAGCACTACTTCATGGCCAGTTAAAACAAGTTTGTATTGTTTCTAGGATATTGTCCAAGGATGTTTTTTTTCCTCCAATAAAACAATATTGGAAAATTGAAGGTGCATCGTGACCTTATAACACCTGACAGTGTCACTTAAACACAATCAGTATCGGCCCAAATCTGAATGGGCAGGTCAGATGTTTTAGAACTGGTCCAGAAAACTGAAATCGGTGCACCCTACTTGTAGAAGTGCATTCAAACATTACTTTCTGAAATATTTATTAAGATCAACATATTCTGCTAACAGATGAGCAGGGTTTATGCTAAAGTTTTAAGTAAATATCCCTCACAATCAGAAGCACTTGGTTTATGTGTTGTGAATGACTCTCAGCTACTACCACACCAAGTTCAGCACAATATCTGTAAAACTGAGTTATAGCCATTCAAGCATTTGCTTAGGATGACTTATGGTGGCCATCTTGAATCAGTTTCCTTCAAAACAGTAACAACAATAACAACAACAATAATAATAGCAACAACAATAATAGTATTAATAATAATAATATGTAGATAAACATCCAATGAGCACCTAGTTTCATTAAAATCCGTCCAGTGGGCCGTGAGATATTTTGCTAACACTACAAACTAAGAAACACAAAGCCTGACAGGTATTATGTGATGATGAATATACTGTTCGTGATGGATGAGGCTTCATCATAATAATTTCAAGCTGCGATGCAGAGAACATGCAGGGGACTCCGTCCACCACCAGCCATTTTCTATATGGCTGTAACGCAAACTGCTGTCATGAACTGATCGAACTTAGTGTTGATTCTAATATGAACAGATCAATAAAGACTGTGTACAATTCATTAAACAGCTCGTATGTTCATATATTCGCCTTTACATAAAACAAGCAAGAGGCCTGCGTTGTTGTTAGCTTTTAGCTCAAGCTAAGCTAAAGCAGAGGGAAACATTAGCCTTCTGCTGTTAGAGCTGAATCTTTACCTCTCGGTCCTTCAGTCCTAACAGCAACACTTCTTCCATTAAGGTCAGCCGGGTTTCTTTGGAGTCTCCGGTGTCGTCGTCCTCCAGCTCGTCTCCCCGCCGGGGCTCGTCGTGGTCCTCCTGCCCCGGCGTGCGGTCCTTCTCCGCCGCGCTGCGCGAGGCTTCGGTTCGCCTCTGCACGAGGCCCGAACTTCTCTGGGTCAAGGAAGTCATCTCCGTCTGTGGCAGCAGTCGGCGCGGCAATGACGAAAAGCACCCTTCCCCAAACCGCTCTGTCCTTAACGTTTAACTGGACAACTTACCGACCATAAGGGAAGCGGTTAGGTTGTTTTAGATCGATGTCAGCTGCCCGAGCGCCTCTCGCCATCTGGAGAGCTGCTCCACTTCCTTGAGTTCATCCGCAACTCGCTTATCCAACATGGCGTCGCCTGGTTCACCCCGAGTGCCTCAACGTTAAAAACAACTTTACGTTCAAACACCAAGTGCTGCACAGCGTCTACAATAAAACACAACTGAAGTATGAGTGAATTAAATCAAGGAGTGAAAAAATAAAATAAAATCAGACCTAATAATAAAATCAGATAATCCATAAAATTTACATTAGAAAAAAAAAAATCTATTTAAAATGTCTTAAAATACAAG
>NC_056505.1:39846967-39850286 GCF_014905685.2 Nematolebias whitei | reverse complement strand
TATATAATGCGCATGCTCAAAGTCAGTAGGTTGAATAATTTCATGCCTACTTCCGGTACGTTGCCCTCAAAGCATAGATATCATATAATCACTAGATACAGCATTGACCGCTATCGACTATTGGCGCTGACGAGCTGTAGGGCCGCCATCTTGGAACGGTCGACCGCTCCACTCAGTGTAACCTGTTTGACGGGAGCAATGAAGTATTTGCGCGTTTAATCAGTCATAGCTAAATACTAAACTCATTCTCACGATTTTTTCCTCTGTAAATCTCAGGAGTACAGCCATTAAAGCTGAACACATGGTTCAGTGTATTTAAATATTCTTGGTGGGGTTAACATTAACACTAATAAAATATTCTTATGACATCCAAAAAAGTTCAATCTGGTCCTCTGGACATTCAAAAAAACAAAAACAAAACAAAGCAAAAAAATGTAGAAACGTTTCGTCTCTCATCCGAGAGACTTCCTCAGTCTGAGGTGCTGTTTTCAGCTCAGTCTCTTAAATAGCACCTTCTCAGAGTGGATCAACCAGTTTTGCTGCTGACAACCAAAACCAGCTGATCACATGCTCAAGAAGGACCATCAGCCTAACAATGGATCATTAGCACACTGATGGCTGTTTACTACTCATAGAGGGCTGAGTGATACTAGCAATCACAGCATTGTAAGAGGGGGACAGTTGAACACGGAGGCCTCCACCCCTGTTTAACGATGGACGATTTCTTTTCACAAAGATGGCCTCCTTTACTCCTCTCTCAAACCATCGTTCCTCTCTGTCCAGGATGTGAACATCTTCATCCCTGAAAGAGTGATCGCTGGCCTGGAGATGAGTGTAGACCACAGAGTCCTGGCCTGATGATGTTGATCTTCTGTGCTGGGCCATCCTTTCGGCCAGTGGCTGTTTTGTTTCCCCGATGTAAGACTGATCACAGCCCTCTTGACACTGAACAGCATACACAATATTACTCTGTTTGTGCCGGGGGACTGGATCTTTGGGATGAACCAGTCTTTGTCGTAATGTATTTTGGGGTTTAAAAGCCACTGGGACGTTATGTTTAGAAAATAAACGTCTCAGTTTCTCTGATACTCCCTCAACATATGGAATGACCACTGGTCTGGGTCTGGGTTCCTCCTTTTCACCTGTTGGCTGACTGGAGTCCTGTTTGGGTTTCTTCTCTACTTTCAGGAAGGCCCAGTTAGGATATTGTAGATGAACAGATGCTGCGAAATATTCATCAATTAAAACGGATTCCTCATTTTTCTGGACTGAATAAAACGTGCATTGAATTTAATGAAATGTAAACGTGAGACGTCATTTATCTTTGACCCATCAAAATGAATGCGGTCATTTATTTTACAGAATCAAAGTTTAACATCAAACATTTACATTAATTTGGCAAAATATGAAAATAACAACATAATTAACAGCTTTACAGGTGGTGAGAAACAATGCGGCGATTGTTTCCACTCTTCAGCAGAACAGCAGACATCAATGAAAACTGTACAATTATGATCAATTATCCACACGGCGGTGGATGAGCACTTTACACAGACATTTCTAAATTATCTGGAAGGATTTCTACTTGAGAGAAGAATTTAAAGATGGAAATGAAGTTTAAAGGGAGTAAAAGATGGTGTATGAGGGGAAGTGTTGACCAGAACCGACACTCTCCATCCGAACCCAGCTTTCCTCGGTACGCTTGGTAGGGAACTTGACTCATTACCTTTCTGAAGATTAATCAGCAGATATGGAGGTCCAGTTAACGCTACCTGTCCAGCGTCTCCATAGGATGGCTGTGACTCGTCTGAAGTAGTGACGAGATTCCGTCCGACACCAGCTCACCTCAGCAAGTGGACTTCACATGAGTGGGGTCCTTCAGAAGTTCCACTCAGAGGTGGAAGATGTTATAATCCAACTCGGAGGAGCCTTATCATGCTGGACTTCTGTTCTCCCAAACGACTTCACAGAACTGCGAACGTCTTAGGACTTCTCAGCGCCTCACCGAACTCCTCAGAAGCTTCACCGAACTGAGAGAACTAGGAAGTACCGGCATTTTAAAGAGCTCTATTTCCGGTATATTTGAGCGTCCCTGATTGGGTAATATCAACCAGACAGGGGTGTGTTTTGTGATGTAAGAGGTTACTAGAAGTCAGAAAACAGCAAGAATTGTTATGGAACAGATTAAACTGTTCTCAGAGACAGAGAGAGTTTTGTTTTGGCGAGTTTTAGAAACAGGTGCCAACTCCTCCGTTGACGTCTGAGAGGATGTAAACAAGACAGTTGTTCCAACACATGTCTGCTTCGACTCCTGACCTTGGAAAACGCACACTTGCTCATTCAAAGACAGAAATCAGAAAATGCATAAAAATCTGTAACAGACCTTAACATGAATTCTAACTCTGCATAAGCATTAAAAAATCATTACACTGTTTCACAGTTAATAAAATTGATTAGTTCACTGCAACATCTAAACTGTTTTGAACTAAGACACTTTGATTATCAACATTTGTAAAATAGTAATGATAATAAAAAGAGAGTGTTCTTTCACTTGATTTTCAAGAAGGAAAGTCTCAGGATGGGTGAACCTGTATTTCTGGATTCAGATCAATGAAATGACAGTTTCTGTCGAACAAGGTTCTTAAGGTCAAGGGTTTTGACCTTAGGCTTAGTTTTGACATCAGGTTAAGTTCACTACAATATCCACATTGCACTAGAGCCTGTCTTGTGTGGGATTTATCCTTCTGCCTGGCTCCTGAGCTAGTGGGGATGCTGTCTGCTCTGTGATACAGAGTCCTGATGACTCCTAACTTGTGCTCCAAAGGGTGATGGGAGTCAAACTGCAAATACTGGTCTGTCTGAGAAGATGCTATTTAAGAGACTGAGCTGAAAACAGCACCTCAGACTGAGGAAGTCTCTTGGATGAGAGACGAAACGTTTCTAGATTTTTTTGCTTTGTTTTGTTCTTTGTTTTTTTGAATGTCCAGAGGACCAGATTGAACTTTTTTGGATTTTTCTACCTGGAATATTGAGCATGCATCAGGATATTCTTATGACACATTTGCAAAACTCACAGTCACTGATACATTTTTATTAAGATATATCACTAAGGTATAATCACGTTAAACAAACAGTGTTAACAGTTTAAACGCAGACACAGAAACTAAGATGATTCTGCCTTAAAAACAATCACCAGGCCTCCAACAGATATTGAATTAACATACCCATGAGGTAGATAATAATTAATAATTACGTATAAACAATTTTGACACGAATCATTTTTGTATCCCTAAAGTAGAATAGCAAGTTAAACGTTAAA
>NC_056505.1:39840284-39846957 GCF_014905685.2 Nematolebias whitei | reverse complement strand
TAACGTCCTTGAGGGGGCGGGCTAAGTCGTAACCATAGCGACAGAAGTTGAACCAATCAGGAAGCTAGCCTTCTCAAACGGGGATAAAAGGCCGGAAATGACACACGCCCACCGAGCATTTCCGGGAGGCCCACATGGCGACGGTTCGTTCTTAATGCTCCATTTATATGCATATATCTTATTAATGTAATTGTTTGTCTCTGAATATCTGTAACCCATGTTGTGTCAAATAAATCTTTTATATGAAGGGCGACGCCTCAGCCGTTTTGAACACGACGTGTTATTCAAACCACAACAGTACCATATGTATATTTTCTGTAATAATACATTAATAGTGTTGAGCCATTTTAATGAACAATGCTGCAGATAATACATGTTTTTATTGTGTTTACTCTGTGACACACTTCACTCTTGGACTTGTGATTCTGTGCGTCAGAATTTCAGGGATGACATGCAGAGTTAAATGTCATTAATCAAAATATGAAAGAGGAATGATTATACCTTTGAAAGTTTTTATTTAACACAAATCAAAACCCATGTATCATTTTATCTGCAGTAAAACATTTAAGTAAAAGTTGTCTGCCTGAACAAAAGGAGCATTAGACACAACTAACAAAGAAATAGTCTCTGATCATTTCCACTGATATTTCAACTCCAGTTTGTCATCAACTCTAGTTAAAATACTGTCTATTCAATCTTGTAATGGGTCAATATTGAACAATATTTTAACTTCCTGACACTGTTTTTAAAACTTGGACCTGAGTGTCGAGCCATTTGGAGACATCTCTTGTCTCCTAACGTCCCATGAAATGACACATTTTAATATTGCAGCAATAATTTCTTGTTCAAGTTCAGAAGAAGTTGGTTTTCAAAGTTTTTTTCAGTTCAGTCTGGCTCTTTTGGGAGAGAGAATCTGTTGTACCGAGTAGTCTTTCAATAAGGCCCTGTGGTAGAGCATATCTTCTGGGTGACTCTCTTGCGGTGGAATATATTTTGGGTGTGCTAGTGGTGCTGCGGCTGCACCCAGCTCAGTTACATATATACTAGAATATATGTCATAGGTCCAGCTTTTCTTGAAGGTGGGTCTAACGTTACCTGCCCACTTTACAGTGATTCAGTGGACCAACTCCCCTCTCACCATTGGTTACTTTCAAACTAACGAACAAATCAAAAAGCCGCAACATGAATGTAACTTGTAATGCAACGCATTATAGAAATGTAGTGTAGTAGAAAGTGCAGACACTTGATGTAAAATGTAGTGAAGTAAAAGTATAAAGTACCCACATTTAACTCTACTTAAGTAAAGTACAGATACACGAAAAATGTACTTAAGTACAGTAATGAAGTATTTGTACTTAGTTACATCCCACCACTGATCACAGACCCTGTCAAACTAGACCTCACAGTTCTTAATTAAATATAAATGCAACTATCTCAAGAAATATACAAAAATACATTCAAGTGTAAATAGCAGAGGGTCTGAAACAATAAACAAAGAAATACACAATACAAAGAGAAAAGGATTAATAAACAACATATGGATCTGCTTATGGGATAAAATTAAATTTCTGGATAAGATTTTTTGTTCTTAGAAGTTTTTTATTGTTAAAATTAAGCTTTTCAATAGAGGCAATATATATATTTTTTGTTCAGTTTCTTTAAAATTATTAAATGAGGGTATTTTTTCATTCCACTTAATTTTGTGTATATAATATTTTGCTAAGATTATAATTAGATTTATTATAAGTAGTTCGTCTGAAGAAAAGAATGAATTATTAAAGATGAGCAATATTTGCATTTTTGATAACACAATGTACTTTTTTATTTTTTCAGTAAGCAGTTTTTGTATTTCAGACCAGAATATTGTAGTGTGAAAACGATCTACAAATAGATGTTCGATACTTTCGCCTTCACTCTGGCAAAAAGAGCAGCTTTTGCTGACATTTGGGGAGAAACGACAAATGTAGTCTTTAACTGGATAATATCTATGTAAAATTTTAAACACAAATTCTTTAATTCTATTAGATAAAATATATTTATAAGACAATAAGAAGATTTCACTCCATAGTTTATTGCCAGTAACTAACTGAGATCTGATAAACCTGTTATTAAAATTTTTATGCATCATATTAGTACCTTCAATAGAAACGGAATGATAAAAAATATAATTCATCTAAATGTATGGTTTGTGCTAGTGCATGTAAGTTATGAACCTCCTCCATTGCCGGCCCTCTTCCTATTATCATTTATATTTAGATTAGTTAGTGATTTCCATGCTATGTTTATTTTTTCCATATTAAAAAGTATTTACTGTTTTTTCACCTTCCTCCAGCCATTTTAATCTACATCGAATGAAAGCACCACATGCTTTTTCTTTATATATCTCATCTAATTCTTCTTGATAATTTTGTAGTTGTGTTACAAGAACTTCATCATCAGATGTTTTTATCTTTTTATCTGTTGCTGCTGATACACTGGAATTTCCCATCCGTGGGACAATAAAGGCTGTTTCTATTCTATTCTATTCTATTCTATTCTATTCTATTCTATTCTATTCTATTCTATTCTATTCCATGTAATGGCAGTATGGATCTAATTAACTGCTCTAACTTTTCTCTTTTATTACGTTTTAATCTTTTACTAAATTGGATCACATATTTTCTAATTTCATATTTGAGCAGTTCCCAATATTTCACAAACTGGTTCTTATTTTGAGCAATTGTCCAATACTGTGTGATTAGTTTTTGAATACATAATGTAAGTTCTGTATTATTTAGTAGTGAATTGTTAAGTTTCCAGTAGATATACACTCTTCTACTCTCCTTATTGGAAAAATTTAATTTCAAAGAAATGATTTTATGATCCGTTAAAACTGCAGGGGAAATTTTTACCTCTGTTACTTGTTTCTCCAGTTCTTCTGAAAAAAGCCATAAGTCAATTCTAGATTGAGCAGAAAAAGTTTTGTTACTCCAGGTGTATTGACTGCTGGAGGGATGATGATGTCTCCAAATGTCCAATAAATTCAGTCTGTTAGAAAAGTCCATAAGAAGATTTTGTCCATTTCTAAGTCTTGAAGGACATCTGTCCAGCTGAGGGGACCAAACCAAATTAAAATCTCCTCCTAAAATAACCTTTGCTGATGGGAACTTGGTACATAGAAATAACAACTCCTTCAAGAAAATCAAATTTAAAGAATCAGAATTATATCCATAAATATTACCCAACAGAAAAATGTAGGAATGAAATTCAATCACTGTGAAAATCCAGTGACCCTTATTATCAGATTTGACATCTAAAGTTTTACCTTTGAAGTTGTCTTTTAATGTAGCTACTCCACCTGATTTGTTTGAACCATGTGATAACCATAAATCTTTGCCCCTTTGGGATTTCCAAAAGGTTTCATCTTCCAAACATGAGTGACATTCCTGAAGAAAAATGAAATCTGCTCTTGCCTCTTTAGCAAACAAAAATAAAGCTTTTCTTTTTATATTATTCCGCAAACCCCTTTTATTAACAGATAAGAATGATAACTCCAAAATGTCTTATCTTTAAGAGCAATAAAGAGAAAAACCTTAGTAAAACGTCAACCATTGAAAAGAACTCTAAGATGAAACTTGAAGCCACTGTGTAACCTGTTTGAAATGTGTAATGCTTACTGCTCGATCAGAAACACTGTTGTCCAGATGCCTGTCGAATTTCTTTTCCATCTACGAAAGCTTTTCGTCCCACAAAGTAGGCCCTCTTTCCATCTTTGCGGGCTTGTTCGATGATCGGCCAGAGAGCAGCCCTGGCATCCTTGTCTTCCTTGGAAAGGTCTTCACCAAAACGAAGTTTGGCCTCTCGTAGATATACGCTGTTCTTCGCACTTTTCCAGATGATGTCTCTTGCTGAGCGATAAGCAAAGAGGATGATGATGGCTCTGGTCTTAGCATTGTCCCATCTCCCTAGCCGATGAGCTACATCGATTCCTGCAGCTGCTTTGGATCCTAGATCAAGTGCAATTTTGTTACAGATAGACAAAATGATCTCTTTCAGATCTTCATTCTCCTTCTCAGGGACTCCATAGAGCCCAAGGTACCATCTCCGTTTGTAGCGCTCTGCATCGGCAACACGTTCCTGTAGACCGTCTAATTTCGCCTCCAACTTTTCAGTTTTGTTCTTCAACATACTGTTCTCCTTTTTTAAGCCTTCAATTTCACCATGCATGAACTCAATAGCTGTTTTAATATCCTTGATGTCAGCCTTTACCTCCTCCGCTCTGTCGTTCACCGCTTTCAAAATGGCGTGTAAAGAAGGCTGTGACTCATCACCACAATTTTTTTTTTTGCATTTGAGCTGTTAACTGGAGAATCCGGTAATGGCAAGATATCGTCATGCATGTTCAGATTGGAATAATTGTTTTCATCACAGTAGTTGTGTTCGGTGCTCGCTTTCAATGGTGTGACTGGAGTCCTGGACTTCCTCTTGTTATCTTCTTTTTTCCTTTGTCACTCATTATTTTTCTTCATAAACTAGCTTACTTCTTAGCTAAGTACACGTAACTGGATTAACATCTATTTTTTTAATATGTAACGTTACTGAATTATCACCAAACATCAATTTCAGTCTTACAAATCACTGAAGTCTGTTTTGGCTCCTCAAAAGACGTTCATATTATGCTGGAGTCCGAATTAAATGTAGACATTTTAAAAAGCATCTGGACACGTCGCCATCTTGGCTCTGCTCTCTCAAAGGGTCAGATGTAACTACTTCCGGCAAGATGGCGGAGAGAGAGGTGGTGCGGCTCGCTGGAAGTGGGTGAGAACGTTTTGAAGAAAGTGGCTGATTTTTCATTGAAGAAAGAGTGTCGGAAGAAAAGAAGCAAGCGGTTTGGCATAAACTGGTTTGTGACTGGACCAGAATGGCAGCTCAAGTTGAGGAAGATGATGAGGATATGGATTTAAATGATTGGAGTCAAGTTGTTAGTGGAGGAAGGGGAAGAATCAGGCTAGAAAATGAATGTTTGGTAGGGACACAGGTTAGTAAAAGGACTTTTGAAGAAAATAGTTCAGATGAAGGGACACCTGTGGTCCGCAAGAAGATTGTTAAAGAGGAAATTAAAGTTATTCTGAAATTTAAAGAAGAAGACAACAACATACAGCTGGGTCCAATTGCATTATCAAAAGAACTCAAAAAGAAGATTGGAGATATTTCTTTTGCAAAAACACTTAGAGATGGGAGTACACTGATCATCTGTAAAACTGAAGAACAGAAAAATAAAGCACTGAATATTGAAAGTATTTGTAAAAAAAATGTGAGGGAGAAAAGGATTTTAGGAGAGAAGAAAGTAACGAGGGGAGTGATAACAGGAATACCAGTAAATGAAGATCTAGAAAAGCTTAAAAAGAGCATTCAGGGTGCAGAAGTGAATCACTTTAAAAAGATTGCTGAGAACAATAAATGGAGAAAGAACTGAAAGCCTGTCCATAATGATTGAATTTCAAAATAACGTACTTCCAGAGAAGGTTAAGATCGGGTTCATGAGCTTTCCAGTTAGGCCTATGTCCCTCCCCCACTCATGTGTTATAAGTGTCAAAGATATGGACACATTGCAGCTGTGTGTAAGGGACAGCAAAGGTGTCCAAGATGTGGGGGTGATCATAGATATGAGGAATGATCATAGATATGAGGAGTGATCATAGATATGAGGAGTGATCATAGATATGAGGAGTGATCATAGATATGAGAAGTGATCATAGATATAATAATAATAATAATAATAATACTTTATTTATAAAGCCCTTTAAAACAACCACAGCTGCCACAAAGTGCTGTACATATAAAATCAAGAACATTTAAACACATAAAAACAGTTGTTAAAACATTAAGATCAATAATAAAAACAGTGCAGATCAAATTCAGTGTGTGCTAAAAGCCAGGGAGTAAAAATGTGTTTTTAAAAGAGTTTTAAAACTGGACAGTGAAGGGGCTTGTCTGATGAGAAGAGGAAGATCGTTCCACAGTCTTGGAGCAGCAACAGAAAAAGCTCTGTTCCCTCGGAGCCTCCGCTTAGACCTCGGCACCTTCAGGAGCAGCTGATCAGCTGATCTGAGGCACCGAGCAGGAGAGTATGGGTGAAGCAGCTCAGAGAGGTAGGATGGAGCAAGACCATTTAAACTTTTAAAAACAAATAAAAGAATCTTAAAATGAACTCTAAAATGAACAGGCAGCCAGTGGAGTGAAGCCAGAGTGGGGGTGATGTGTTCCCTTTTTTGAACTCCAGTTAGAAGCCGAGCAGCAGCGTTCTGGACCAACTGGAGGCGTCTGAGGGAGGACTGGCTGACTCCAAGGTAAAGAGTGTTACAGTAATCCAGCCGAGAGGTGACGAAGGCATGGATTACCGTTTCCAGCTGTTGTTTTGTAAGGATGGTCTTTACCTTAGCCAGCTGTCCGAGATGATAAAAACTGGTCTTGACCACCGCTCCAATCTGGGACTCTAATTTAAAATCACTGTCCACTTTAAAACCCAAGTTAGAAATAGTTTTCTTTACATGTAGTTCCAGAGGGCCCAGATCAACAGGGCAAGGTTCACAAGAGCCACTAGGACCAAACACCATCACTTCTGTATGATATACATCATTATTATTATATGAGGAGTGATCATAGATATGAGGAGTGATCATAGATATGAGGA
>NC_056505.1:39838297-39840274 GCF_014905685.2 Nematolebias whitei | reverse complement strand
TGAGGAGTGATCATAGATATGAGGAGTGATCATAGATATGAGGAGTGTGGTGACAATGCCCAAGATAAATGTTGTAATTGTGGGGGACAGCATAGAGTGACTTTTGGAGGGTGTGAATTTAGGAAAAAAGCCATTAAAGTGGAGCAAATGAAAACAGTCAATAATATCAGCTATGATGAAGCTGTGGAAAAAGTTCAAGAAGAAACTGGAAGGAGACAGATGATTGTACAACAAAACCCAACATCCCAGTAACCAAAAGAGAGACCTGAACCTACAATTACAGTGGAGAGGATCATGTTGTTCATTGCGTATGTGATTAACTGTGCAGACCAGGTAAAGTACAAAACAGAGAAAATTAAAATAATAGGTAAAGGAGCAGAGAAATTTTTTGGTATAAAAGCCATTTCATGGGAGTATATTAACAAAGAACTGGGGGGCAAACGGGAAGTCAGGGACATCAGGAGAGATCTGATTATTTTACAGTGGAACGCTCGAAGTTTAATCGCAAATGGACAAGAATTTAAAGGCTTCATTAAAAATCTTAACAAAAAAACAGACATAATATGTATTCAGGAAACTTGGCTCAAACCAACTTTAGACTTTGTTATTAGAGGATATACTGGTGTATGCAGAGATAGAAGTAAGACCCAGGGAGGGGGATGTGTAACATTTGTAAAAACAGGAATGCACTTTAGATTGTTAGCAAAAGGAACTCATTTAGAATAAATATTTAGTTGTTGAAGTTTGGAACAGGAAGGAAAGCATCAAAGTAATAAATTTTTACAATCCTTGCAAAAGACTTTCACATGAATCAATGGAAGAACTTAATAGTTATTTAAATGGAAACATCTTTTGGTGTGTTTATTTTAATGCACATAACTCATTATGGGGTACTAATAATGATAATAATGGAACAATTATTGAAGAATTAATGGAAAATAAAAATCTTGTCTGTTTAAACGATGGTAAGGGTACAAGAGTTGATATGAGAACAGGTATGGAATCGGCAATTGACCTCACAATAATATCAAATTCAATAGCAGGAATTAGTTCATGGCAGATAGTTAAAGATACAACAATAGGAAGTGACCACTATCCCATAATAACAGAAATAAAATTGGATATTAAAAAAATGTGACAGGTGGTTTGCAAAAATGGTGTATTTGTAGTGCTGATTGGGAAACATTTAGGTGTATAAGCAATCAGGAACTGGCAAAAATTAATGTAAATATGGAAGTTGATCAGCTAAATTTCTCTGTTTGTCATGCAATCATACAGGATGCTGACAAATCTATAAAGAAGAAATGAGGTAAGGGCTGTAAGAAGATTGTTCCATGGTGGACAAAGGAGTGTGATAAAGTAATTAAAAGTTGAAATAAAGCTTTTAAAATATTAAAAAATAAATCACAGCTCCCAAAATCTTATTGAATACAAGAAATGTCGAGCCATTGTGAGAAGAACTATAAAAAGTGCAAAAAGGGATTATTGGAGGCATTTCTGTAATTCAGTAGGAAGAAAAACTGGGATTAATAAAGTATGGACAATAATAAGAAGAATGAATGGGATTAAAAGAGAATATGGTTATCCAGTATTAAGCAATGGTCAAATTACAGCAGTAAAAGATGAAGAAAAGGCAGATCTGATGGCCTTTACTAAAATACATAGTTCAGATAATATTACTTTGGAAGGGAAAAGGGGAAGAGAAATGACAATGATAGAGAATAGAGAGATATTGGAGCATGTAGAGGATGGAAATGATCTATTAAATGTTCCTTTTACAAAATCAGAACTAAATCGAGCCCTACAGAAATTTAAGCTAACAACACCTGGGAAAGATCAGATTTGTTATTTAATGGTGAAACTTCTTACAGAATCCTCTAAAGACATTTTATTGGAATTTTATAATAAATCCAAAAAAGTTCAATCTGGTCCTCTGGACATTCAAAAAAAACAAAAAACAAAACAAAGCAAAAAAAT
>NC_056505.1:39828903-39838197 GCF_014905685.2 Nematolebias whitei | reverse complement strand
TTTTCACAAAGATGGCCTCCTTTACTCCTCTCTCAAACCATCGTTCCTCTCTGTCCAGGATGTGAACATCTTCATCCCTGAAAGAGTGACCACTGGCCTGGAGATGAGTGTAGACCGCAGAGTCCTGGCCTGATGATGTTGATCTTCTGTGCTGGGCCATCCTTTTGGCCAGTGGCTGTTTTGTTTCCCCGATGTAAGCCTGATCACAGCCCTCCTGACACTGAACAGCATACACAACATTACTCTGTTTGTGCCGGGGGACTGGATCTTTGGGATGAACCAGTCTTTGCCGTAATGTATTTTGGGGTTTAAAAGCCACTGGGACGTTATGTTTAGAAAATAAACGTCTCAGTTTCTCTGACACTCCCTCAACATATGGAATGACCACTGGTCTGGGTCTGGGTTCCTCCTTTTCACCTGTTGGCTGACTGGAGTCCTGTTTGGGTTTCTTCTCTGCTTTCAGGAAGGCCCAGTTAGGATATCCACATTGCTCTAGAGCCTGTCTTGTGTGGGATTTCTCCTTCTGCCTGGCTCCTGAGCTAGTGGGGACGCTGTCTGCTCTGTGATACAGAGTAGGAGAATTGTAAATTACAATAATGATAAATGATGTATTTCAAAATGTTGATGGGATGAGTTTTTCTCTTTTTGCTGATGATGGAACAATGTGGAAGAGGGGAAGGAACTTAGAGTTTATCAGTAGAAAAATGCAAGAAGCTATTTCTAAAGTTGAAAAATGGTCATACAAGTGGGGATTTAAATTTTTGGTAGAAAAGACCAAGACAATGATCTTTACAAGGAAAAAAATTGGAGATGATATTAAACTAAAGTTTTATAAGCAAGAACTAGAAAAAGTGAAGCAATTTAAATTTGTTGGGGTCTGGTTTGATGAGAGGATTACATGGAATATACACATACAGAAAGTTTTAGATAAATGCAAGAAGGTGTTAAATATCATGAGGTGTTTAACTGGAAGTGACTGGGGGGCAGATAGGAAAGCTATATACACAGGATTAATTCGATCAGTACTAGACTATGGAAGCATTGTTTATAATTCAGCAGCAGATACAACTTTACAAAAGTTAGACCGTATTCAATATCAAGCATTGAGACTGTGTACAGGTGCATTGAGAACTACCCCAACAACATCACTACTGGTAGAAATGGGAGAAATACCACTCAAAATTAGAAGAGAACAGCTAACACTAAATTACTGGGCTAATCTGAGAGGTCATGGACAGGATCATCCAACACAAGAGACAGTTAAACCTTGCTGGGAAAAAGAAGTAAAATATATTAGAAGTTTTGGTTGGATTGTGAATCAGAAAACAACAGAACTCAAAATAGATCAGATCAATAGATTTTACATTATTGAAAAAAAGAAATGAGAATAATAGATTCATTTTAAATTCAAGTACGGTGCAGAACCATATCAATAAATATTACAGCTATGTTCAAATTTACACAGATGCTTCCAAGAACTTAGTAAATAAAGTCGGTGTAGCCTTCATTGTTCCGGAGTTCAACATCAAAGTTAGAAAAAGAAGTAATGATGGACTTTCAGTGTACAAAGGCGAAATGCTCGCAATATTATTAACCATTCAATGAGTTGAAGAAACAAGACCATTGAGATCAGAGATTTGTTCAAACTCCAGTTCATTAGTCAGTTTACAATATAACCATTCAGAAAGCAGGCCAGATATTTTAATAGAAATTCAACAGACACTATACAGAAGAAATATGATGGGTCTAATGATACATTTTTTATGGATACCAGCTCATTATGGTGTTACAGGAAATGAAATGGCAGATAAAGCTGCAAAGGAAACCACTAGAAATCCATCAGTGGATTTAGTACTTAATTTTAGAAAAACAGAAATAAAACTTTTAATAAAACAGAAAATGAAGGATAAATGGCAAAAGATATGGGAGGAAGAAAAGAAAGGATGCTGGTTCTATAAAATCCAAAAGAAAACTGGAGAAATGAGAAGTACAGGGAGGTTGAGGAGGACGAGGAGGACGAGGAGGACGAGGAGGCGGGGCTGCACAAATGCAGTGGAAGCGCAGCAGTCTCGCTGTGCAGCACAGAGCTCCAATAAAGCAGGAGATAACCAGATATTCTGCTTGTGCCCTCACTGCCCTGGGCCCCTTAGAGATCATGGGCCCCTGGGCAGTTGCCCAGTTGCCCATATGGTTAATCCGGCCTTGGTCCTGACTCATTACAAGTAAAGGTGGATCAAGCCGAGATTAAAAAGACCGCCCAACGTAAACACGAGAAATAACAACGGGCAAAAAAAAAACAATGGCGATAATGGCTATTAACAAAGCTAACAGCACTGCTAACAAAGCTCTGCTAGCACACAACTACTGCCACGCACAAAATATGGAAACTGACGCCAAAGGAACCAAAAAGGCCTTAACATCACCGTGCAAGACCCCAGTACCACACCAGAAGACAAAGAGAGACGAGGAGGTTGGTTCAAATACCTCTTACGCCGTGCTCCTAGCAGCAGTTGAAAGTGTACAGCAAATGATGTCCACGTTTGGTGAAGAAATGAATGAAATGAGAGAAGAAATGAAACAGAACACGCTCACCATTGCTAATATCATCAAGACGGTGGATCATAACAACTCTGAAATCCAGCAGTGTAAAGCTAAAAACGAAAAGATGGAAAAAGAGATAACACAACTTGAAGCTACAAACACGGAGCTGACAAAGGAAATCCAGGATATTAAAAGAAAAGCGGCAGAGTCGGAGCGCTATAAAAGATGATGGAATCTGCGCATCAACGGCTTAAAAGAGGAAAAAGATGAAGACACCAAACAGAAAGTCGTGGATCTCATCAAGCAGATTATGCCACAATGGAAAGAGAAGACAGACATGATTATCAACACTGTACACCGCCTGGGCCCAAACACCAACTGCCCACGACAGATTATTGTACAGTTCACAGGCCGAAGCTTCAGAGATAAACTTTGGAGATCCACAAAACAACACCCCACCTGCAGAGAGTTCAACCTCCGATTCGCTGAGGACCTCACCAAAGAAGACTGGGAAGCACGACTAGCTGTGTGGCCCAAAGTGAACTAAGCACGGAAAGCTGGTGTAGTGGACCAAGGCCTACGTCGAAACTAAGTCTAAGGTCAAAACTCTTGACCTTTAGAACCTTGTGGGACAGAAGCTGTCATTTCATGTATTTGACTCCATAAATACAGGTTCACCCATCCTGAGACTTTCTTTCTTGAAGATTCAAGTGAAAAGAACACTCTCTTTTTATTATCATTACTATCTTACAAATGTTGATAATCAAAGTGTCTTAGTTCAAACCATTTTAGATGTTGCAGTGAACTAATCAATTTTATTAACTGAGTAATGATTTTTATTCTCATATTAAATGCTGTTACAAAGTTTATGCAGTTTCTGATTTCTGCTTTTGAATGAGCAAGTGTGTGCGTTCCAAGGTTGGACTCAAACGAAAAACAAGTTGTTATGTTAAAACTGTCATGTTTTAGAATCCTCTCAGACGTAAATAGAGATGTTTTGCACCTGGTTCTTTTTCACGCCAAAACAGAACCCTCTCGGTCTGTGAGAACATTTCTGACCTGTCTCATAACAATTCTCGCTGCGCCTAACCTCTCACGTCACAAAAACACACCCCTTCTGGTCGTTTCTGACCAATGAAAAATCCCAAAGGTGAACCGGGAAAGAGTCTTTAAAATGTCAGTACTTCCTGGTCTACTCAGAGTTCCCAGAGTTACGGAGAGAGAGTTTACGGAGACTTCATGAGTTTTCAGACTGCTGGAGTTCTGAAGTTGCTGGAGTAGTTCTGTTAGAGACGGGATGATTCTGACATGACAAAAAGCTCTTCCGAGTTTCATGGGATTATAACATTTCCACTGAGGTGAGCTGTGGCGGACAGAATCTCGCTGCTACTCCGGACGAGTAACAGCATCCTACGGAGACGCTGAAAGGGTGCGTTAAACGGAATCTCGCCTGAGACATCTCCAGGTAAAAGAGGCGTTTTCATCACCTAAGTGTACTGTGAGGAAGAAGCTGAAGAAAGCCCGGAGAGTGCCGTTCTGTTCAACACTCTACCTCAAACACCATCTTTCTCCCCTTTAAACTTCATCTTTCATCTTAAACTTTTCTATCAAGTAGAAATTCTTCCAGATATTTAGAAATGTCTGTGTAAAATGCTCACCCACATTCACGTGGGTAAAAGATCATAGTTGTACAGTTTTCATAAATGTCTGTTGGTGCAGCAACGAAAAATCATGGCCGTATGATTTTTCCTGATTGATTGCTTTGTTGTCATTTTCATAATTTGCCAAATTAATGTAAATGTTTGATGTTAAATTTGATTCTGTAAATAAATGACCGCATTCATTTTGATGGGTCAAATTTAAATGACGTCTCACTTTGCATTTCCTTAAATTCAATGCACGTCTTATTCAGTCCAGAAAAATGAGGAACTCGCGTTAAATGATGAATATATCTTAACAGCATCTGTTCATCTACAACTGGTGGCTCGTACGTGCTCATAAATGGACTGTAACTCGTGTGCTAATTGATTTTAATGTTGGCATGTGTTGTAAAATAACAGTGGAATCCGTGCGTCTTTACGCAGCGCAATTGGAGCTGCGCGCTTGGAGCTGCACCGCCTGAAGCGAAATGCTGCATGTTTTTAAGCGTGTTGGTCTGTGATGCTCAGAAAGCTCACAGGGAAGCTGAAATTGAGTCACAAGTCTTTATAAAGCTGACGTGTACGTCTGTATGTGTAACATAGGCTGGCTTTGAGCTGTGGAAACGTTTTATTCTGTTTAAACTGTGTTCTGACGCTGTTCTGGTCCGATTCGGTTCTGGTTCCGACTCGGTTCTGGAGCTTCGAACGAGTTGTTTTGAATAGCTAGGAAGACGTTTTGTCACGGAGCGCCGTTCTCTGTGCAGCTCAGGGGGTTGATTCGTTACATTTTTAGCAGAGAAAGTGCATTTTGATGGTTTAAAAGACGATAAGTGATGAAAGAGTTTCAAGCTAAATTAACATGGTTGCTAACGCTTCGTGGTTGATGTTTGCTGCTGTGGACAGCTCTGATTTGCTGAGAAAGGTTGACTGACGTCACCTCCCCTCACCCCTACGCTGCGTCATTGGTTGAGAAAGACCGTGTGTAACGTTCTGATTGGATGAGGGAAGTGTCAATCACGCCACCCGGAAATGAACACTCGTTTTCATAGGGAATAAAATCTGCTTTTTAACGCTGGAAAGCGCATTAAAGCTGTGTTCTGAAACGCTGTTTACATTCTTCGAAGTTTATTCGCTGAAAGTTCGCCACGTTTGAGTTTAAAGACCGTCATAAAATGATGCTTTTGAACTACGCTAGCGATGCTAAGCTAACAAGCTGATGACCGGGTGGATGACGTGTCACGTCACTTCCCCCAAGTCGGAAATGAGCTTTACCGTGCTTAAGTTCGCTAAATACAGCTGCATTTTTGTTCCACGAAACTCATGTTTCATGATATAAGGTCTGATTGAAAAAATTTTGCCACGTTTGTGTAAAAAATCCGTTCAGAAGTGTTGGTTTTCACCGAAGCAAGCCGATGCTAATTTTAGCTAATACGCTAACGACCGGACGCCACAGGAAGTCATAGCGCCCCTAGTGGACGACGCAAATAGTGTCTGAGTTAAATTTGTTAAGGTTCTGCTGACATCTGGTGGAGAAGACGTGGGATCACAGGTTTTCACTTCGTTTTTAGGTAAAGAGTGACATTAAACGTTTTTATTTTCCTGAAAGGCAAATTTTGAGTTAAAAAACTTCCTCAGAGCTGAATATACACTGTTATCTTGCATTTTAAAAGTTATGAAGGTATTTATGCAAAGGGCTTTTACCAAACAAATTTTTATTCACTGATAAATCCTTGAAAAATAGGTGCATAATAAAAATTTAGAAACTTTTAAATAAGATACAGTTACAAATATTCACAGAGTTGAATAGTTTACTCATTTTGCTAGAAGATAACGCACGTTTAATTGATAATTCACTAAATAAGAGTAAAGCTTATCAGGAAAAAGAGATTTTCTGGTTTATTTTACCACCTAAACATTTACATCTACTATTTAATTTCTAAATAGCAGATAATGGCGGACGTAGAGGTAAACACTGACCCCTTACAATCCGAGGATGCGGTCCAGACAGCCTTACACATTTTAACAAATTCAATTCTTGGCAAAACATTGGAGGAATTGCATGACCTTGATGACGATCAAAGACATGAGGAGCTGCAGAGTTTATCAAAAGCAGCTACAGTGAAGGAGGACGCAAAATCAAGCCGCGTACGATTAGCAAAAATCTCTCTGCTTCTGAAGGCGGAATTAGACCGTTTGGTAGTGGAAAAGGGCGTGCTATTCAACGGATATAGGTCTGAAAAAGAGAGGTGTGACGAATTGATGCTTGAATCTGAGTCGCTGAAGCAACACATTGAGGCTGCTGAAGACCTCTCAAAGAAGGAGCTGTCAGAACAGGCTCAATCATATGAGGAGAAGTGTGCCGAGCTGTTGATTGAATCTGAGTTGCTGAAACAAAAGATTCAAACTGATAAGGACCTCTCAAAGAAAGATCTGTCAGAACAGGCTCGATCATATGAGGAGAAGATTGCGGAAAAGGAACGAGCGTACCAGGACGCGTGTGCAGATAACGATAAGTTACAAGCACAGTTGCAAACCGCTTTAAGGGAGCTGGCCGATTGCAAGGCAGAAAAGGGGTTAATAACCCGGAGTTGGCTGACTTTACAAGGTGAATATCAGTCAACAAATGAGCGTCTGGCAGCTTGTGAGGAGAATTTAGCTACAGCTACAGAATGGATTTCTGTAATGGAGCAAGCTGATCCGAGAGTCGAACAGGGTCAGCTACAACCGCCCCAGACAGATGCTGTTGCACCTCCTCCCCTTAGCCCCGTTTCAACACCCCCAACCCGGGGGATAAGGACGGGTCTGCACCCACTTGCACCTCCTCCTCCTGACGCCAGGCAGTCAACTCCACCCCCATCTCGGAGGGTGGGGACAGACCTGCACCAATATGCACCTCCTCCTCCTGACGCCAGGCAGTCAACTCCACCCCCATCTCGGAGGGTGGGGACAAACCTGCACCAATATGCACCTCCTCCTACCAACCCTTATCAGCCACCCCCACCCCCACCATGGGCAGTAGGGGCGGGCCTTGATCAGTCTGCACCACCAGTCACACAAGTTAGACCGGTGATACAGTCTCCTTCAATGGATGATTTGCTGAAAATCTCAAAGTATGTACAACGCTTTGTTCCCGGGCCTATGGGGTCCGCAGGAACAAAAGCGTATCTCAAAGATCTGGAGTTCAGATTGAGATCTTATCCTAATGCTACGGTAGACGATAAGATAAGTCTGATACGGCTCACTTCAGACAGAGAGGTGTTCACCTTCATCGAGCGTCTACCTGATGCAAAGAGGAGGGATTACAACCTTCTGTGTGAAGCTTTGATCAGAGAGTACGACCCCTGCACGGGGCCTGCTGGTTTTCCAGCTGCTGACAAGGTCACGCAGGGTAAAAATGAACATCCAAAGGTTTATTACAAAAGAATCTTCCAAGCCTATTTTGGTAACAGAAATGAGACCGGAATGGAAGAAGATGATGGTTTTAAGTTTGTTTTCAGCAAAAATCTCCACTCTGATTTTAAAAAATCAGTACAAATGATGGCAAATTTCAGAGAAAAATCCATCAGTGAGATTAAACAGTGTGCTGTGAATGTGTTTGAAGCATGTTCTCATGCTAAGACGCCCATAGAAGTGTTTCCTAGTGCAAAGGTTAAACCCCTCCCTCTTGAACTAGAAGGACGACGTGCTTCGCCGCCTCCTCCTAAGAAGAAAGAGAGAAAACAGTCTGTTCAAGCTAACAAACCGCGTCCTGAAGGTGCACGCTGGGACAAAAAGGCTCCTCTTTCAGAGGAAGCCAGTGATTATCGAAAAATGGGTGAACGCAGGACGCAACGGTATGAGAAACCATATCGGCAGGGGCAGTACGTAAAGGAAACCCCGCAAGACGTACCTGACCGTCCCCCACCTCGGACGAAACGAACCGAGGCGAAAAATTCACAAAAGTTCCAAAAGCAAGGCCCTACACCTCTGAGCTCGGAAGAGACAGAGAAACTACGCAGGTTGTTAGAAACTCTGAAACACACTGACACGGGAACCCAACCAGGAGCACTTTGCAGTAATGTAATTCCTATTACATCTGAGGGCGCGAATGATAACATAACAGATGTCGGTGGAACACACCAAGACATTGCTGTGGTTGCCTCAAACAACCCCTCATCGGAAGAAGGGGGGGTAAACACACACACGAACGATGACGTGTCATCACGGGCTGAACACTCAGAAACAGCTTCTGCTGTGCTGACGGTTCAGGCAAACAAAAATTACTCAGATAAGGCTGAACGCGTGAAAAAGCGTCAGAAAAAACCCAAGAGGTTTCTGTGTAACTTTATCAGAAAGGGGGTCGCCAAAAAGGCGTACCTGTCAGTAACACTCGAAGGTGTCCTCACACACGAAGCACTCTTGGACGGTGGGGCAGACATAACAATCATGTCAGCTAAACTGTTCGAGGAGCTGAGGACGGCCGCTGCCAGTGTTAACAGGATAATACCTCTCTCTGAATGTGCTATAGAAATGCAGGGTCTCTCAGAAATGAAAACAACCCTGACAGCTATAGCAATGGTTCACATGCAGATTGGCAATATGACACTGTACCACCCGGTACACGTGACCCATGTTGACTCATTCCCATTTTTGGTTGGCCAGGATTTTATAAATCGCTTCGGCGCGATTATAGATTATGGTGATCAAACAATGTGGACAACAGTGAGCAACCCACTGCCAATCGATACGCCTCCGGAGTGTGACACAGACTGCCCAACAGCAGGTACCGCGGAAGGCGCACAGGACTCCTCAGCCGAGGACACGAGCCCGGTGAGTATTCCTCTGACACCATGTGAAACAAAAGAAACCCAAGTGATCCAAACTCTGACTCAACAAGACAGCCTCCTCTGTGAGCTGGAGCAGTCAGAGTCCACCAAACACTACCTACCACTGGTAGCTAAGGGTGTAGAGATCCAAGGGTCCCACACCAACGATGCTGTTCTGTCTCTGTGGACAGATAAATCAGCAATTAACCGAGCTTTCTACGAAACCTTGGCTCACAAACACGTTGGTCTAGAACTAATTAGAAAAGCTTTCCGCTTTCCATTAGTTCCCAATAGTTCACAGGTAATGA
>NC_056505.1:39822706-39828803 GCF_014905685.2 Nematolebias whitei | reverse complement strand
TAACGTCCTTGAGGGGGCGGGCTAAGTCGTAACCATAGCGACAGAAGCTGAACCAATCAGGAAGCTAGCCTTCTCAAACGGGGATAAAAGGCCGGAAATGACACACGCCCACCGAGCATTTCCGGGAGGCCCACATGGCGACGGTTCGTTCTTAATGCTCCATTTATATGCATATATCTTATTAATGTAATTGTTTGTCTCTGAATATCTGTAACCCATGTTGTGTCAAATAAATCTTTTATACGAAGGGCGACGCCTCAGCCGTTTTGAACACGACGTGGTATTCGAACCACAACAAATGGTGACACCCGACGTGCGGCGAGGAGGCAATGCGGCCTAGACTGAATTGGATCGAGGTGGCTTGCGGTGCACACAGAGAGAGGAACTGGGCCCATTACTTTCAGGTAAGCTGGTTAACTGTTTGGACCTTAAGGTCCGGAGTTTCTGGCTATTCGGCCGTAAACCAAATTATAACTAAATTAAAATTCCTCTGTTGGTGTGCATGCGGCCATCTCCGGAAAATAAAGATGGTTTTATTTAAGATAACTTCCGGTGATTCGTGTTAATCCTGACGAGGTGGGTTACGATATTCAGACAGTTTAAGCGCCGAACGCTTACTTAGACATTTTTAGGTAGTTTTCACAAGTGTGTGGACTTGTGCCGGTGGACGACGGAAGGCCTGCCGGGGTCATGTGGGTGACGAACCATTTTCCCTCAGTTTACAGCGGATCTGGCCATCAAAGTCTTAATCTGACGAGATTAAGGTACCGAGCGTCTCACAAACGTCTTCGGGGCTGAGGTGCGGGTCTCTCCTCCGGTCGTGTCGACTGCGGCCTAAATTGGACTCCATTGATAGTTTAGCTTTGAGGGAAAATGTGAACAGAATAGAGAGTTTACCAAATTTCATGTGATCAGGGATCGCATTAGTTTTAGGACGTTGTAATAACTTTTGTTTGCGCCGTGTTTTGTATGTCGTGTGAAGGCTTCAAGGCCGGGACACGTTGGGAGAGACGTAACAATGAAAAAAAAGGGTTGAGTGAGCTGTGTGTGGGCGGAAGCTCAGGGTCACTTTTCTCTTTTTTCTGTGTGTGTCTGGGTGTGAGTGGAGCTTCCATATCCTGACCGCAAGGGGGGCTGTTGTGTAAGACAAGGACAAGTCTGGACTGTGGGTTGGTTCATCCCACAGACTTGGCTCAAGGACAGAGGGGACATCACGTGTACAAGCTGTAATTAACCAGGAGATGGAGTCAGAGTGAGTCAGCTGGAGAAGGTTGAATCATCTTGGAGTCAGATTAGACGGTAGAGGGTTGAGATGTCAAAGCGACCGAGTGGAAGAGAAATATTGTAGGGGTGGTCTTGGTGGTACTGGACAAATTAGATTAACTTTCTTCTTGGAATTGACAATAAACTCAGGTTTTAAACTCAACTGCAAAACAACAGGATACAATAAGTAATAGACAAAATCCTTGACACTTGTAAAATATAGAATTTTATTCTGGTCAAAGAAAATCTTACCGGACTCAAATTGAAAAACTTAGTTTAAATTAATCAGCCTTACCGGACTCAAATTGAAAAACTTAGATTAAATTAATCAGCCTTAAAAAGTAAAGGCAAAGGCCAAGGAGCTGTTTCCTTCTAAGAGCTGCCGGAACTAGGTTAATTATGGGACAACAACAATTCTAGTGGGTAAATGGCATGACTCTAACTTTGTGACTTGAGATTTCACACAGGTCCTAGGAGTGCAAAAGGACGACAGAGAGGTGTACATGGTGAGTTTAAGAAGTTGTACTTTGTGAACAAAGGTGCATATACACGTTTTTGTGCAGTGATAATGGACTCTGTGATGTCTTGAAGGGTATACATAGTCTTAATTGATTTGTATTAAAAGTATTTTGTTTGTGATACAGTGAGAAAGCATAGTTATGGGAAGAGATGATTTGCAGATTGGTTATATAACAATAAGTGATTACATATTAACATGCTGCCTAAATTTACAAGGTCTGGACTGATAATGTGGCCCTGGGAGTGGACTTCACTGTCAGGTGATGTGTCAGAACACATATTCTACAAGATGGAGGACATTGTTTGGAGGGGAATATTTTATGCAGTAGGCGTAAAGAATTGGTTTGTGCAGTGTTTAATGAAAGCTTTCACTCTTATGTAATTGAGTGGTTAAAACATCTATTGTACAATCCAGGACACCAGAGTGACTCCTTTGGGGGTAAACACTGTGGTTCCAGAGTAAAACTTGCTAACGAACGATTAATGAGGATAACAGATGAATGTTGGATCTGATTTTAATAATTGGATGGTTTATTTTTCCTTCTCTGCAGCCGGAGATGACAGAACTTTGGAATGGGAAGATGAGTCTGACTAGGCCCACAAAACACAGAAGTTAGCATTCAAATGCATACAGCATCCATCTGAGTTTTGATCAGGACTCTCGAGTGCCGGGGGCCGGATCAGATACCAGAGGTGTTCAGGTGGACGCTGAAGTTGGGTCTGTGAAACTGACCAATGAGACGGTTCAGAGAAGTTGTCAGCCAAGCACCACTGACACAACACCAAAGAACTTTTCAGCCAATTAAAGTGACTTTTCAAAGATCCAACAGTCCAACAGCGAACTGAATTAACTGTCCAGAGGGGGTCCTGGAGTTTGTCCACAGCGAGAACATCCAGTCAAGTCTTGCTGTATGCTGAGATATATACTGCTACACGGAGCTGAACTGGTCTCCAGACCGAGGGAGACAAACTGAAGACTGAAAGGTTGAAAGAACGAGCTGGTGGTCACTCTGTCTGAGGTCACTAACATCAACTGCAGCCTGACGAAGGTGTCAACCCCACATTTGGTCTGTGATGGTCATCTAAGCGCTTTGGGGTCGTGATCAAAACTACAGTTGGCTTTGATAATAATCACTCACATAGACTCATTTTAAGACGAGTGACACAACATGACACAGACGTACTGATGTGGGAGTGCTAGACGATTCACCATTCTCCAACGGCTCTGAGATGAAAATTGATTTATTACCTCTAATGCTCCACACCCCTGAGCGAAATATTGATTTTTAACTCTCCGTTTATACAGGTCAGGAAGTCTCATTCAGGAGAAACCTGAGACCCGATTTGGATGAAGTTCACTAATGTTTTCTAAAATAACACTGAATGATTGTTTTTGCCTTGAAGGGGCTAAGTTTGGTGGGTCTGGTTTGATACAAAGGATGAAATTTATTTAATGGTTAACTTTTTGCTAATTTATAGGAGAGCTTGGGTTGCAGTTGGGTAATTGTTTGCAAAACCTGGGTTGAATAACAGTAGTGGAAAGTTTAAAACTACACTATATTTTTAGTTCTGTAACTAATACTCAATCTGGGTGTTAGTGGATTGCAGATGGTAATACTTCAGATTTGAAACAATGCCGTTTCAAAAAGGGGGAGGTGTGTAGGCAGCTCTGAGCAGGAAACAGTTCATACAATGATTAGATCATTACAAACTATACAAAAATAACTTCTTCTGAGGCGATTAAAAGATCATATCATGTAGGGTAATCACATTGACATTGGGAAATGAATAAATCAGAAACCTACATAACGACATTGCACTTGTATATATGTATATCAGTTTAACAAAAGTATCTTTTTCTCTTTGTTGTAATGTGTACAGATTCCAGAAAGGGGGACGCCCCTAGCCTGAGGTGGATTTGAGCAAAGGTTAAAGGGAAATGGGTGATTCGGTATTTTTAAACACCACTGACTTGACTGACTGGACTGGACTCAAATAGTTTAATTGGGCTAATAAAAGGGTTCATGAACAAAGTATTTTAACCACAATTCTTCCTCTTTTATTTTTTCCTCTCCCTCTTTTTCTTCCTTGCTTTTTCCTCCCTCTCTAGCACAGACAGGTACCTGGAGGGAAGATTTAATTAATTTTTTTCTCCACGGTGTTATATGTCGGTTGTTTTAAACTTATGGGTATATTGTACTTTGATGTGTGCGCAAGCGTTTAATGAAGTTACTTCCACAGGCTCCAGGAGGAGGGGGGCCGGCGTGGGGGATTGTTATTATTGTTATTGTTGTTGTATTGTGTATGTTTTATTTTAATTGTAGGTAGACCGGTTGACGGCAAAGGCTTGGAAGGGTGACAGATGGGACAAGAGCACACAGGTATACCTGGAGAAGTCCAGTATGTAACACAATTCAGTTTCAAGTGTACATAGGCATGTAAGAATAGCATTTTATTTTAGTTTTACTAATTCTGTTTTAGGATAACATTACAGTGTAATAATACACCTATCAGTAGCAATAATGACCATCAGGGTGGCCAATAATTAAGAAACAGGTTTTATTCACTACAGAAGTAACCACAGTCAGTTTTTCCAGGCCCACAATTGGGCCATGGATCCCACAGATAAAATAATCAAAAGGCCAGACAGGGTGTTTAACAATTCGCAAGCTTTGGTGTCCAGCTTTTCTCATCAGGAGGGAGGAACTCTGACCGAGGAGACAAACTCACATCAGACTGGGTCCTGCTGAAAAGAGGGACAGGACAAGAACCCACCAGGTGATGGGGGAACATCACACGCCATCGGTCTCCAGAAGGACAGTGACATCTGTTAAGACCCCACCAGTGCACCCCTGCAGAGGAGAGGAATCGATCGCTGGACCACATGGAGGATGATCTGAAGACAGCTCCCCACTACACCTGGAGGAGGTGACAGGACCTTCGTGGGAGCTCATTCTTTGCCCCTTTGTTCTGGTTGGAAAAAGGTAGTAGCAAACATCGGAGAAGGAGTCTCCGCTCTGCCTGAAGTCGGTCGGGTGGATCGGATAAGGACGAAGATCACCAGCCCTGACCGTGAAGAACAGAAGACGTGTCAAACTGATTTAGTTTTTGTCCCAATGCACACACACGTCATTTAGAATGTTTAATCAGGCTGATAAAGGTGCTGAGGACTTTACAAGAAGATAACTCCGCGGGCCGAATCCCGCCGAGCACCAAAGGACCCTTGTGGACGAACAAGGGCTCCCACCGCAAGCTCAAGAACTGAAGACCTGCTAGATAGAAATGTTTAAATTGAGGGTGTTGGCTTTTCCTGTTTAATATGAGTGTTTTGTCTTACCTTTCAGTTATTCTGAAAAACAACCAGAGTGGATTCAATTGGAAACTTAAATATTCACTTAACTTAACTATTCACTTAACTTAATTATTCATTTAACTTAAATATTCAAATATTTTACTCCATTCAATTGGGCATTTAATCATTCTAAAATACCACGAGGTATTTTAAAGGTGGTTTAAAATAGAGTTTCACTTATTTATCTTTCTCTAGGAGGGGTGTTGCCGCTTTTTTGTATTTTTATAAAGGTTTATGTGTGTGGTACTTTTCACAGGTGTTGGATCAGGGGTCTGGTCCAGGACCCCTGGGGAGTGCAGTAAGTTTGCGTCACGTCCATATTGATAAATCCATAAAGAGGGTGAACTCCCATGAATATGGGAGTTCAAAAGAGGGAATGTTGGATTTAATATTTTATACATTTTTATAATTCCTATCAAGCACTCAAATGGCATGTCACATAAAGGGTGTGCGTGTCTTTCTTCCAAGGTTGAACTATGTTTATAGAAAATGTTTGCTAATTCTAACTAGTTGACCTTTAAATATAATCTCATAGTAGCTAAGGATAAATTACAAGCAATCAAATCAGGCCAGAGAGCAGACTGATTAACATAAATAAAGCTAGAACACAGCTCTTTAATTTAGACAATATAGTTTGACTAAGTAAAATCAAATTAAAAGTATAACCATGATCCAAATAAAAACACGAACATAAGTTAGATAATATAATTATTCCTAGAAATAAACAACTATTTCAAATCAGTGTTATCACTAAGGTATAATCACGTTAAACAAACAGTGTTAACAGTTTAAACGCAGACACAGAAACTAAGATGATTCTGCCTTAAAAACAATCACCAGGCCTCCAACAGATATTGAATTAACATACCCATGAGGTAGATAATAATTAATAATTACGTATAAACAATTTTGACATGAATCATTTTTGTATCCCTAAAGTAGAATAGCAAGTTAAACGTTAAA
>NC_056505.1:39816516-39822606 GCF_014905685.2 Nematolebias whitei | reverse complement strand
AAACAGCCACTGGCCAAAAGGATGGCCCAGCACAGAAGATCAACATCATCAGGCCAGGACTCTGCAGTCTACACTCATCTCCAGGCCAGCGGTCACTCTTTCAGGGATGAAGATGTTCACATCCTGGACAGAGAGGAACGATGGTTTGAGAGAGGAGTAAAGGAGGCCATCTTTGTGAAAAGAAATCGTCCATCATTAAACAGGGGTGGAGGCCTCCGGGTTCAACTGTCCCCCTCTTACAATGCTGTGATTGCTAGTATCACTCAGCCCTCTGTGAACAGTAAACAGCCATCAGTGTGCTAATGATCCATTGTTAGGCTGATGGTCCTTCTTGAGCATGTGATCAGCTGGTTTTGGTTGTCAGCAGCAAAACTGGTTGATCCACTCTGAGAAGGTGCTATTTAAGAGACTGAGCTGAATACAGCACCTCAGACTGAGGAAGTCTCTTGGATGAGAGAAGTTGTCTCAGGGCACTGAACAGGAACATTCACATACATAAAAAAGCCAGTTAGTAAAGTTCTCTATCTAAGGAATCCAGCAGACATGTTGAGTGTTCACTTTGTCACAGTCTCCCATCCTGAGCAAGCACAAAGGAGACAGTGGAAAGAAAAACTCCCTTTTAACAGGAAGAAACCTCCAGCAGAACCAGACTCAGAATGAGCGGCCATCTGCTTCAACCGGCTGGGTTTGAGAGTACAGGAAGGAGAAACAAACACAGAATGTCAATTCCAGGAGTACTTTCTATAGGAGGAAAGATGTAAAAAAAAACATGTAAAGATAGAAATAATTACAAACAGGTAGAGTAGAGCAAGTAAAGACAGCAGCAGAGAGAGGAAATGTAGTAAATTTGTCCTCCAGCAGTCTATGCCTATAGAAGCCTAACTGAGGGGTAACTCAGGAAACCCAAGTTGACCCTAACTATAGGATTTATCAAAAAGGAAAATCTTAAAGCCCAGTCTTAAAACTAGACGATGTGTCAGCCTCACGGACAGAAACTGGAAGTTGTTTCCACATGAGAGGAGCCTGATAACTGAAAGATCTGCCTCCCATTCTGCTTTTGGAAAATCTAGGAACCGCAAGTAAACCTGCACTCTGAGAGTGAAGTGCTCTTTTAGGAAAATATGGAACAATAAAATCTGTACTATAAGTTGGATCTAGGTTGTTGAGAGCTTTGCATGTTAGAAATAAGATTCAGTATGCATTATTGAAACTGCATCGTCTACATGAACATATGATTCAAAGCTCTTTGTCATGCAGTCAGAGTATTGAAGCGATGTTGGAGTGACCAGGACATTTTTCTGATTTGAGCAGGAGGATTGAGAGCCAGTGACAAAGTGTTAAATATTAGGAAGTTTTTTCGGTGTGGCCAAAAACTTAAAGCAGTGGTTGTTGTCGCACGGTGAGCGCCTGCTTGACACAAATAGCTGTGATCATTTTATTGAGGAGCTGCAGGTGTTTTATCCACAGTACTGGTCCGAGGACTCAGACGGAGGTCGAGTTGCTCTGTCTGCGCTTCTGTCCCTGCATGTGCAGTGATCTGTGCCCACAGAGAGAACGTGGAATCAAGAGAATCTGATCTGCACCTCAAACCGAGCTGCACACTGCCATCTCTGACCTGCTCTTTCTCAATATTATCAGATCTCCTTTGGCCAAGTTCAGTCCAGTCCTTTATCTGAGTATGTGGGTAAATAAAGGACACAGGATTGCTACTGAAACACGGTGTGGAGCAGGGAGGAAGATGGAGGCACACCTGACCGTGGTGTGGTATACTAAACAGCTAATATATTCAAGGTTCTTTATTCAAGCACTAATAGCATAAAAACATTACGTCGAACAGCAGCACGAACATGAGTCTGTGTGAGCAGATGAACACAGCAACATGATGTGATTCTTCGCAGTGATTATCCTGATTAGATATTCATGGGGGTTAGGATTAGGGTTAGAAATGATCCTGTACTTAAAACACTTATAAATCACACATAAAGGTTTTAAAAGTACATTATAAATATGAACTGGCTTCAGTGGTGATTTTAGCCTCTTTGGAGGTGCTCACGTGCCCCACCCCTGAAAAATAAAGAAACTATCATTAGGATTTTGTAAGGAAACAGTTCTCAAACCTTAGATTCAACAAAATATTGAATAAATTTGAAATAAATATGGAATAAATGACGACCGTCTTAAACGGACCAGAAAAAAAAATCCAACTTTATCTAAGATTTATTTATTTATTTTGTTGCAGTACGTGTAGTCGGATTCTCGATGCACCTATCAATCAGTCCAGTAGGCATGTCAGCAACTGACCAATCTGCAATGCAAATTTGTCCTGAAGTGAACGCCCCTCACCTGCAGAGCTGCAGCGGTGTTGCATTATGAACGGTTCATATTCATAGAAATTTCAACAATAACCCCCCCCCCCCCCGTCCTGTCCGGCATTGTGACACTTAGAATTATTGTCTGAGTGTCAAAGTGATGCCCAACAGATTTACTTTCACAAGCAGAGCATTATGGCTGGCCTTAATGCTCCACTTGATATATAAATAAAGTTTTATTAGAATATGCTTTGGGTTTGTTCCAGATGTAATGGACACGGGGACGGAAAACAAAGAAGATAAAGCAGAAAAGTGAGAGAAGAGTTAAAATGTAAAGAAGGAGATAGGAATAGAGGAGAGAGAGAGAGGGATAAAGAGAACACAAATCATCATCATTGAAATCTGCCTCTAGACCTGTGGAAAAAAAACCCAAAAACGACAAAACCTAGAAACCACAACAACAAACAACATATATAATGATACTTATAACATCATTAGAAAGTATTTTATACAGTACATGGTAATACAATATATATTTGATGGCCACCACAACCCAACTGAGTGTGTATCTGATAAACACCTTAATCTAAACACCTGTGTGAGCATGCTTATCACTATAAGGTTTTTCCATAAAAATGTTCAATAGTGGATGTGGGGACCCATAAACCCGTCCTTACAGGACACGAAGGTAACACAGGGAAGACCGGAACCACAGACACACAGCGGTCCCCAAGTCCAGAACTCCGGGAGTCCCCCAACAGGGACACCCGCACCTCCCAGAGAGAGAAGCAAAGGGAAGCCCCGGGCGATCCCCAGCAACCACAATGCAGAAACCCCAGGAGGCTGTAGCAACGAGTCAACAGGCCCCGCCGGCAACCCGCCCATCCAGAGTGGATTCGGCCATGGACACCGAGTCCCGAGGTCATACCACCCCTCAACAGAGGCCTGACAAAGCCAGGGCATCCAGGCCCCCGCAGGCAGCCACCAGGGCGGGCCCGCACACACCCCACCACCCAGCCCCAGCTGCTGAGAGCCAGCAATGCACCGGCAGCAGGGGGGCTCACCACTGGAGGGGAGCACGACGGGGAAGTAGACCCCACATTAAATGGGGGGCCCAAATTGATCCAAGAGAGGGGACCACCTAAAACCCAACCTGAGACAAACAGGCACACAGAGACAGCCCGACAGAGCCTCTGTCGGGCCGTCCATGTGCCCCACCCACTCAACAGTGACCGCAAGCTGGCCCCAGGCTGGGGGCCAGAGCAGCAGGGAGCAGCAGCCGAGGAAGGCCGGCCCAGCACACCAATGAAAGCCCCACACCACAGGCCCGGAGAGGCCCCGGCATGCCACCCATGCACCACCCCCCCACCCCACACACACACACACACAGCACCCCCCACCATGAATGTCACATCAGGCCGACCAGCCAGCACCCCGTCGAAGTGAAGCCATGCCCCCGACCGCCGCCACGCACTACCAACGACCACACTCATACAACCACAGCTGATCCCCCGCCAGAACCCGGCAGCCACCCCAGCCAAAGGGCTGGCCGTCGCAATCAGGAACCCCGATCAAAAGATCCAAACAATCCAGGGAGAACCGGAGCACCACCCCCACCCCCAATCGCCTCCCAAGGCCCAATACCCACCCACAGCCCAGACTCCAACCAGGCAGCCTACCCCCCCCCCCCCCCAGCCCCCCGACACCAAATGTCAGACGGAGAATGAGGGTTTAAGGAAGACCCAACTCCTCCCACCTCCCTCTCAAATAAGATGTTGATGCATGTTGTTATATAGTGCATTTAAAATGGGGGGGGATGAGGCGGCGACTGACACAGACCCACCCCCTCCCCAGAGAGCAGGCAGTGCCCGTTCACCTCCCCAACCCTTGCCCAGAACCCTAAATGTCTACATGCTACATATGAGAGTGGGCACAGGTTCTGGAGGTGAGAATGATTACACATCCCACCCCCTATATGCCACCACGTGCCCACTCCAGACCCTATATATGCATGTGTCGTGAGAATGTTATATGCGAGTGTCTAGGTTGTTTGCCCTCAAAAGCATGTCCAATAAAAAAGCTCCAGGTCCAGATGGATTTCCAGCAGAGTTCTACAAAGAATTCTGGAATATCCTGGCACCACTATTTCACAGAACGCTACAGGAAACTGAAAAAAATAACAGACTTCCAGAAAATGTAAACTCAGCCAACATTAGTCTCCTGTTAAAACCAGGCAAAAACCCTGTATTACCTACGAGTTATCATCACATATCCCTTATCAGTGTTGATCTTAAAATAATTTGTAAAGCCCTCTCAAAAGGATTGGAAAAGATAACTCCTCTCATAATACATCCTGACCAAACTGGTTTGATAAAAGGGAGGCATTCATCCACAAATTCACGTAGATTATTTAATTTAATTGATTATTCTTACCTCTAAATTGTCCCTAGGTGTGAGTGAGAGTGAATGGTTGTTTGTCTCGTTTGTCTCTATGTGGCCCTGTGATGGACTTGCGACCTGTCCAGGGTGTACCCCGCCCCTCGCACAGTGATTGCTGGACATGGCCACCAGCGACCCCCGTGACCCAAAATGGAATAAACGGGTAAAGATAATGGATGGATTATTCTTACAGTAAAAATATTGAAACTGCAATATTCTCTCTAGATGCAGAAAATGCTTTTGATAAAGTTAACTGGAAATTTTTATTTGCATCCTTGCTTAAATTTGGTTTTGGAAATTATTTCATAAACTGGTTAAAAATATTATACACTTCCCCATCAGCATGCATTAGGACAAATAATCAAATATCTTCTAGCTTTCTTCTGCAAAGGGGCACCAGGCAGGGATGTCCACTCTCCCCCTCACTGTTTGCTATTTTCATCGAACCACTAGCCGCAGCAATCAGGCAAACTACAGATATTAAAGGCATAAAATGCAAGAACATAGAGCACAAAATCAGTCTATATGCTGATGGTGTGTTGCTCTTCCTCCAGCATTCACAAACCTCCATCTCTCAGGTTATTGGATTGATAAACTCTTTTTCAAGAGTTTCAGATTATTCTGTAAACTGGATAAAATCCACAGTTCTACCAATTAATTGCTATTTCAACAATTCACTTACTACACAACTGCGGTCAGGGAATATTACGTACTTGGGTATCAAAGTCTCTCCTAGATTGGCAGATTTAACAAAACTAAACTACATCCCACTTTTAAAGAAAATTGAGGATGATCTTGCTAGATGGAAATCTCTACCCTTGTCTCTCATGGGAAGAATTGCTTCAATAAAAATGATGGTTTTGCCTAGAATAAACTATCTATTCTCAATGATCCCAAATAAACCATCATCTGACTGGTTTAGATCCCTGGACTCCTCCATCTCTAAATTTCTCTGGAAAGATAAACCCCCACGTATTAAACTAAAAACACTACAGAAGACCAAAGATAAAGGAGGACTAGAGCTACCCAATTCCTATTATTACTTTCTAGCCAACAGGCTAGAATACATCTCAAAATGGATAAAACACACACCCCTTGATGAACCCTGGCTAGATGTAGAACAGACACTTTGCAATAATATAATGATCTTGGACCTTCCATTCATTAGCTCAAACATAAAACGACAGGAATGCTTTAATCAATATCAGCTCCTCTCTGACAGCTTGGTGGGAGTTTCTTAAAATGACAAAGTCTTCACTAATTCCATGCAGACGTACACCCATCTGGAACAACCCTGACATCCTACAACAGAATAATATGATAAACTTCTCAGGTTGGAGGT
>NC_056505.1:39812948-39816506 GCF_014905685.2 Nematolebias whitei | reverse complement strand
TGTGAGTGAGAGAGTGAATGGTTGTTTGTCTCGTTTGTCTCTATGTGGCCCTGTGATGGACTTGCGACCTGTCCAGGGTGTACCCCGCCCCTCGCACAGTGATTGCTGGACATGGGCACCAGCGACCCCCGTGACCCAAAATGGAATAAGCAGGTAAAGAAAATGGATGGATGGATGGATGGGATTGATAAGAATTAATTTTTAGAATATCAACAAATTAAATCCATAACAAAAAAATAAATTTAACCTTAATTACACTAGAATTGAAATACCAACAAGTGTATTAGAATTCCTAAACCTTAACCCTCCCAAATTACCATCTAAGATTTACCGGACACTCATTAAAATAGATGGATCAATATCCCTTCCCATTGTAAAATGGGAGACAGATTGTCAGTCAACTTTGACCAAAACTTCTGGTCTCAGATATGTCTAAGAACTTTTAAGATGATTAAAACCCCCAATTTACAATTAATACAATACAAAATTCTTCATAGAGTACACTACACAGGTCATCGGATGTTCAGGATGGGTTTCGCATCATCTAATGTTTGCTCACAGTGTACAGACAATATTCCTGACAATTACATTCACGCATTTTGGTTCTGTCCACCTGTTCAGAGGTTTTGGTGCCGGATATGTGAAGACTTATCAAAGTGTCTGAGATGCAATATTCCAGTCTCTCCGTCAGTTTGCTTATTGGGTCTCTTAGATGATGTCACCTTGGAGACAAAGTCAATTCACATGATTTTTACTGCTTTATGTATAGCAAAAAAAAAAAACTATACTCATGAATTGGAAAAATAAAAATACTCAGTATTAAACAGTATAAAGACCTTTTGTTGGATTACATCATTCTTGAGATAGCCTGTACCTCCACATCAGAACACTCTCTCTGGGCTTCTTTGATTGGCTCCAACCCATAGTGGAGGTGGGTAAACCCCTTTGATTTTGTCCCGTGGGGCATCGTGGTTGATGTGGGGGGGTATTGGGGCTGGGGGCATGGGGGGGTCGTGGGCCCGGGGCAATGGCACTCAACTGGGGAGATGGCTTTGGTGGTTCTGGGCGTTGACCTCTGCTGGCTGCACACAGGCCTCTGGGCGGTCTGTGCCAGCAGGCGCAGGTTACTGGCCTGGCTGCTCCTGGGTGGGTTTGGGGTGGGTGCGGGTTCGGGGTTCTGGGGGAGTGTGGCTCCTGGGCTGGGGTCCCGGCTTGATCCGGGGGTCTCGGGTCTTGGCGGGTATGTTGTCGGGGTCTTGGGCCGGTGCATGCGCCGGCGCCTGGCCCTGGCCTGGGGGCCCTTGGTGCGCTGGTGGGCTTTGGGGCCTCTGCCGTGGGGGAGGGGGGGTGGGGGGGATGGGTGAACTCAGCCTGGGTGTCTTCCTGCCTGGCTGTGGCTGCAGTCTGGTTCTAGGCTGGGGGTCTGGGCTGTGGGGGGTTGTGGGTGGGGGGGCTTTTGCTCGGGTGGCTCTTCACTGCTGGCCCGGAGGTGTCTGTGCGTGTTGGGCGTGTGCCCTCCCTTGCATGGGGTGCTCTCATTGTGGGTGTTGCTGTGGTGGACTGGTCGGTCCTTTTGTAGGGGTGGAGGTGCGCTCTCAGTCATCGTGGTGCGCTGTCTGCGGCTGTTCGGGCTCTCCTGGCTGATTGTCGCTGCTGGAGTTTGGTGGCTTCTTTGGCTGGGGGGGCTGGGTGTTGAGCTGGGGATCGGGTTAGGGGTCTGGACTATCTCGGGGGGGGGGGGGGGGGGGGGCACTGGCCCGGGTTCTGATCGGTCCTCGGGGCTGTGTGCCGGTCCGTGGCCTGGGTCCCTGGTGGTGCGGCTGCCTCCTGCTCCTGGATGGATGGATGCACTGGAGCCTCCCTCCCCTGGTGGATCTCGGAGAATGGGGGTGCCTATTTGGGTCAGTGGGGGAGCTGGCCCCCTGGGAGGGCATTGCCACCTCAGTTGTTCCTCTCCATCCCAACGTCTTCCTCCACCCACTCCATTACACCGCCACTCAAGCAGGGCCTTGGGGTTCAGGTGCACTACTGAGCTGCGGGGAGGATCCTCCATCTCTGTGGTTCGTGGAGACGTGGGCCCCAATTTTATCAAAAAACAATAGTTTCTTCATGCATGCTCAATAATCCAGGTAGAGAAATCTAAAAAAGTTAAGTCTGGTCCTCTGGACATTCAAAAAACAAAATAAAGCAAAACAAACAACAACAAAAAAATGTAGAAACATTTCGTCTTTCAGCCAAAACCAGCTGCTCACATGATCAAGAAGGACCATCAGCCTATCCATGGATCGTTGTTGTCAGCAGCAAACTGGTTGATCCACTCTGAGAAGGTGCTATTTATAAGACTGAGCTGAATACAGCACCTCAGACTGAAGAAGTCTTTCGGATGAAAGACGAAGCTTTCTACATTTTTTTTGTTGTTGTTTTGTTTTTTGAATGTACAGAGGACCAGACTTAACTTTTTTTAGATTCAACAATAATTGTTTACATCTTTTGTTTCATGTTAATCTACTGTAAAAAAAAAAAAAAAAAAAACCTTTGTAAAATACACCAGAATGCAAGAAATGGCATATATTTTATTCAAAATTTCCTTAGGTAGGACCCCCAGACCTCCCCCACGCCCGAATGTTGTACATGACGATTTTGGATGGGTGTGTTTTGTATGTGCTAAAAGCCTACTTCTGAGATTCCAACAGGAGGTTGGCTTGAAACGTGGTAGTGAAGACTACCTGTGGGACAGATCTGGTTGGCAGGCATTGACTGATGAAGTTCTCTGGATGGGGGACAAAAGGTTTCTCCCTTAAAGAAACTGTCCAGATGACATGATTTAGTCTTTTTTGTTATCTACCAGAATGATTGAGCTTACAACTTAAAAAAATATATATTTTTTTTGCAACATGGTGTCATCAGTGCATAAAATGAAATCCAAGTTTAAACTTTTAATCCCAAAATAAAAACACCCTAAATATAGATTTCGTACATTAGTGTTGCTGATTTCTTTTAGTTTTGAGTCACAGCAGACTGTGTCTGGCTGTCGATATCAGATTTCTGCTGGCAGCAGTTAGATCTTATCACACAACATAATTGTGCTTTCATCAAAGCTCTGTGCTTCTGTTCTTTGTTAATCAGATTACACATTTGTTACACAGGGGCCTTGCTCAGGGCCACTTCTGCTGCCTGCTCTTCTGCTGCCTGCTCTGCTACTTAGACGCGTGTATGCCAATTACCCCCCTCTTCTATGTGCATTGTTGCTGTTCCCTTCTTCTGTTGCCAGTTTATTTTGATCAATTGTAGCCAGTGTTCCAACATTTATTCCTATGAATATCTCCCTAGTGTTTATGATCAGCTGACTTTTTTTTTTTTGCCTTTGACTGACCATCTGCGTACAAGCTTTTCACAATAAACCTTTTAGTATTGGCTCCTGTGTTTAGTTGTGTCTTTAGGTCCAGACTGCCTAGATCAATGTTTCAGTTCAAACTAGCAAACATGGACTCAGCTGACTGTAAGATGCTTCACATCTCACTCCAAGATCGTTCATATCATTATATATATATATATATA
>NC_056505.1:39811364-39812848 GCF_014905685.2 Nematolebias whitei | reverse complement strand
TGTAGTGAACTTAATCTGAGGTCAAAACTCTTGACCTTAAGAACCTTGTGGGACAGGAACTGTCATTTCGTTGATTTGAATCCAGAAATACAGGTTCACCCATCCTGAGACTTTCTTTCTTGAAAATTCAAGTGAAAGAACACTCTCTTTTTATTATCATTACTATTTTACAAATGTTGATAATCAAAGTGTCTTAGTTCAAACCATTTTAGATGTTGCAGTGAACTAATCAATTTTATTAACTGTGTAATGATTTTTAATTCTCATGCAAAGTTAGAATTCATGTTGAGGTCTGTTACAGATTTTTATGCATTTTCTGATTTCTGCCTTTGAATGAGCAAGTGTGCGTTTCCAGGGTTAGGAGTTGAAGCAGACATGCGTTGGAACAACTGTCCTGTTTATATCCTCTCAGACGTCAACAGGGGGGTTTTGGCACCTGTTTCTTAAACTCGCCAAAACAAAACTCTCTCTGTCTGTGAGAACATTTCTGATCTGTTCCATAACAATTCTTGCTGCCTTCTAACCTTTTACGTCACAAAACACACCCCGTCTGGTCGGTTCTGGCCAATGGGGAGACTCCCGAATGAACCGGGAAAAGGGCTCTTTAAAATGTCGGTACTTCCTGGATACACAGTTCTGTGAGTTCTGTTGGATACTGAGTTCTGTTGGAGTTCTGTTGCAGTTCTGTTGGAGTTCTGTTGGAGTTCTGTTGGAGTTCTGTTGGATACACAGTTCTGTCAGTTCTGTGAGAGCTGTGAGAGTTCGGTTCTGTGGGAGTTGGGTCTCTGTTCAGTTCTGTGAGCCGGGAAGATCCTGACATGACAACAGAGCTCTTCCGAGTTTCATGGGATTATAACATCTTCACTGAGAGAGTCCGGCGGACAGAATCTCGCCGCTACTCCGGACGAGTAACAGCATCCTACGGAGACGCTGAAGGGTGCGTTAAACGGAATCTCGCCTGAGACATCTCCAGGTAAAAGAGTCGATTTCACCACCTAAGTGTACTGTAAGGAAGAAGCTGAACAAAGCCCGGAGAGTGCCGTTCTGTTCAACACTCCCTCAAACCCCATCTTTTACTCTTCTTTAAACTTCTTTCCCATCTTTAAACTCCTCTCTCAAGCAGAAACACTTCCAGATATTTAGAAATGTCTGTGTAAAGTGCTCATCCACCGCCGTGTGGGAAAAAGATCATAATTGTACAGTTTTCATAAATGTCTGTGGTGAAGCAACGGAAAAATCATGGCCGTATGATTTTTCCTGATTGATTGCTTATGTTGTTATTTTCATAATTTGCCAAATTAATGTAAATGTTTGATGTTAAATTTTGATTCTGTAAATAAATGACCGCATTCATTTTGATGGGTCAAACATAAATGACGTCTCACGTTTGCATTTCATTAAATTCAATGCACGTTTTATTCAGTTCAGAAAAATGAGGAATCCGTGTTAATTGATGAATATATCTGAGCATCTGTTCATCTACA
>NC_056505.1:39805707-39811264 GCF_014905685.2 Nematolebias whitei | reverse complement strand
AAGGTTCTTAAGGTCAAGAGTTTTGACCTCAGATTAAGTTCACTACAGTCCCCACTTTGGAAATCATCACCTGTCCATGGGGATGAATTCCAACTATGAACTTACGCCTTCGATTGTCCTTGAAGCTTGATGTAATCCAGCAAAGAAACAAGAGTCAAGAGTAATCCAGCAAGGAAAACAAAAGTCAAAAGTAATCCAGCAAGGAAAACAAAGTCAAGGTAATTCCACAATGTTCTCGGTAATTCCATTGTGTTGATTATAATTCCATATCGTCTCGATAATTCCATTGTAGCAATGCTTTAACCCCTTGAAGACAGAGTCTGTAATCCATTGGAAAAAGTCATATAATCCACAACGGTAAATCCACAACGATTGGAAGTGTTGATTAATCAGCATACAGAGGGGTACCCTTGGATTGAACTGAAGATGCGGCCACTGGATGAAGAGTGGAGACCAACGTCAGGATTGCAGGTCGCCTCCAGCGAAGGTTGTCTCCAGCGACGTCCAGCCTGTGCCGTTCTGGTTCAATGTGTCATGCAATTATGTGGTTTAAGGTGGGCTTATGAAGGGGATTTTACATAAGGCCTTAAACTATATGCACCTGGTGTGTAAGCTATTATGGTTGGGAACAGCTACAACTACCAGTTAAGGGGTGAGCATGCTGAAAAGGGGTAACTACAGGGGTTTATGCCTATAGAAAAGGGTTCCAAACTATTTTTCCATTTCTAACTTGGTTTAAGTTAGCTTTACATGGTAAAATATAGTTTGGTGCAATTGTCTGTTGTCTTTTAGACGAACGACTTGAGATTGGGTGTTTGGTTTTCCCATAAATGTTTTGGAAGTCTATGGCGAGACTTATCAAAAAGAATTAGCTATCCCCCCGAATAGAATTGTTCGAGTAGGTTCGGCTTAAGCGTTGTGAGATCAATGTAGATTATGGTACTCAAGGTAGCAATAATATACATTGACTCCGCAAAGATTGCAATTTAACGAATGAACTGCATGTTGGCATGGTCAAAGGCCTCTTAGTCTCTAACTTAACTACACAACAAAATTCATTCTTGCCTGGGGTGTTCAAAAACAATACCAAAACCAATTAAACGATGTCTCAACATCGACAAAAACAGTGACTAAGCAACCAGTAAAACAACGTTTCAACATCGACAAAAGCAGTGATTAAGCAACTAGGAAACAACGTTTCGGTGCGCCACTCACTCTGAATGTCAGATTTGATCATGTTATCGCGTCTGGTAGCATTATCCTAACTGGCGTCACCCCCCTTCGGTCATGGGAGACTGCGAACACGGGTGAGGACGTCGCTCCATGAGCTAAAGTTAGGCTGTCCTTGAGTAGTTTTAACTGTTTGCGCAGCTGAACGAGGACTTTTAGGTCTGGATTGGAATCCAGTTTGACTTTCGATGGAGTGTATTTGCCTGGGTCAGTCAGATACAGTATCATCGAGTTAATTGCAGGACCATCCAACTTCTGAAGTTGGATGATGTCTGGTTTAGTTGAAATTGACTTTTCATATTTTAAACGAACTTGGCTTAGTTTGTCTCTTTCTTCATCAGATGTCAGAGTGTCGGCTTGAGCGACCACCTGTTCTATCTGTGATGAGACTGATGAGGGTTCTTGCTCCTTGGGGAGCTCCAACGAATCCCTTTTTGAGTCGTCGGACCTGTCTATGGGCAAGGCACCATAGGTTTGTGGTCCTTGGTCGACGTCATTGGTTGAGAAAAGAGTGAGGGCCTGTGATGGTTTCGTGAAACATACTGGCCCAGCTTCTTGACTCGGTACCAGGTTATCTGGGAGTCCTCCCAGAACTGGAATGCCTAGTTCAAAATCATGAAGATCAGTTTCTGAGTTTTCAGTTTGCGATGACTCATCATCGTTTGTGTGTGAGTTTATCCCCCCTTCGTCCGATGAGGGGTTGTTGGAGGCAATACCAGCAATGTCTTGGTGTGTTTCACCGACATCTGTAATGTTGTCATTCGCGCCTTCAGAGTTAGTAGCGATCGCATCACTACATTGTGCTCCTGGTTGGGTTCCCATTTCAGCGTGTATCAAAGCGTCTAAAAACCTTTGCATTTCCTCTGTCTCTTCCGAGCTCAGAGGTTTAGGGCCTTGTTCCTGGAACTTTTGTGATTTTATCGCCTCGGGACGTTTCGTCTGAGGTGGGAGGCGGCTAGGTACGTCTTTTGGGGGTTCCTCTTCGGATTTCCCCTGATAATATGGGTCCTCTTGGATCCCATATCCTTGCGTCCTACGCATGCCCCATATACGATAATCACGTTCATCCTCTGAAAGAGGAGCATTTTTGTCCCAGCGTGCACCTTCATCACGTGGCTTGTTAGTTTGAAAATACTGCCTTTTCTCGCCTGTTTTAGGAGGAGGTGGCGTCGCACGCCTTCCTTCCATTTCTAGGGAGTGGGGTTTAACCTTTATACCAGGAAACACCTCTATGGGCGTCTTAGCATGAGAACGTACCTCAAACACATTCACTGCACACTGTTTAATCTCATTTATGGATTTTTCTCTGAAATTTGCCATAATTTGTACTGACATGCGTATGTCAGTATGGAGATTTTTGCTGAAAACATATTTAAAATTTTCTTCTTCCTCTATTCCGGTTTCATTTCTGTAACCAAAATAAGCTTGGAAGATTCTTTTGTAATAGATCTTTGGATGTTCATTCTTGCCCTGCTTGACCTTGTCAGCGGCTGGGAAACCAGCAGGTCCCGTGCAGGAGTCGTACTCTTTGATCAAAGCTTCACACAGAAGGTTGTAATCCCTTCTCGTTGCACCTGGTAGACGCACGATGAAGGCGAACACCTCTCTGTCCGAAGTGTGTATTATCAGATTGATCTTATCTTCAACCGTAGCATTAGGATAATCCTTCAATCTGAATTCGAGATCTTTCAGGTACGCTTTTGTTCCAGATGAGCCCATCTGTCCAGGAACAAAGCGTTGTACATATTTTGAGAGTTTTAGCAGAACATCCAATGAAAGACCAAGTTTCCATGCACTCCGTTGCATGTTTTGTGGAGGAGACCTGTTCAGGTCTGTTCCTACCACTTTAGGTGAGGGTGGATTACGAGCAGGAGGTACAACAACGTCCTTCTGAGGTGTATGTGGGTGACCTGGCCTCTGTCCACGGTCTTCTCTGAGTTCCAGACAAACTCGCCCCACGTCAGAACTTTTATTTGTTGCTGCTCTTAGCTTCTCCTCACAAGCCTTTAAGCGTTCCTGTGATGTATAATAATCACTTTCTAAACGCATATGTAGCTGTTGTAAATTGTGTTTATCTGTTCTGCATTCTTCCAGCTTTTTGTAGTTTGGCATTGTAATTTCTGTAGAGGTCACACTTTCTGCGACCTCCTTCAGATTGTCCAATAACTCTTTTGGGTTCATGCTCTCCGCCTGCTTGATCTGTGGATGTAAGGAATCTGTCAGAAGCGCTAACGCATTCTGTAAGCAGTCCCTTATCCCATAAGCATCAAAATCTTTTTCTAACACACCTGTCATGTTTTTCACTGTGTAGCACTTTATCTGTTTAAAACAGTTGCAAGCTTCAGATATTTTACAGGTAAATATTTGTATTCGAGTCAATGAGTTTTCACACTATTTTAGCTGTTTGGGTTTACACAAAAGTACTGTTATAAGTCAACTTATTCAAATGTGGGTACCTTTCTGTAGGTTTTACCCCAATTCATGAATATTTAAGTAAATGCTCTCGGCAGTGTTACTTTTATGTGCTTATTTTTCAACAGTTACCAGTTACCAAGCTCTTTTTAGTGTATTTTACTCTAAAGCACTGAATTTTTAATAAAACCTGCACTTTTTCTAAAAAGTCTCACAGCAAATCAGTTTAAAGCGTTTTTTAAACCGTTCTGTTCCAGAAATTTGCTATTTTAACAGTTACTCATAGAAGCAAGTGGTGAAAAGAAACAGAAAAGTTAATGATGTATCAGGATTAATCAGTCCTTCCTCAGAAAAACTGTTATTCCTGTTCTCCTGTCTCATCCTCTATTTAAAATTAAATAGGAAGATTTATTTTTTAGGTGGCAACTTAAACAGAAAAGTTTATTTTTCCTGATAAGTTTACTCTTATTTAGTGATCTAGCAATTAAACGTGTATTATCTCTCCAGCAAATGAGTAAACTGTTCAACTCTGTGAATATTTGAACCGTATCTTTTAAAAAGTTTCTAATTTTTTATTTTGTACCTTTTTCTTAAGGAATTACCAGTGAATAAAAATGTGTTGGTAAATGCTTCTCTGCATAAATACCTTTTTTACTTTTTAAATGCAAGATAACAGTGATTATTCAGCTTTGAGGAACGTTTATTAACTCAAAAATGCCTTACAGAAAAATAAAAACGTTTAATTTCACTCTTTAAACCTAAAACTGAAGTGAAACCGTGATTTAAAGTTTCTCCAGGAGGGTGCAGTGTTTAGCTTTCTACCAGCAGGAGTCTATGACGACTTCCTGTGACGTTCGGTTGACATCCTGTTGTTAGCCGCTTAGCTTAAAGTTAGCTTCGGCTAAACTCGGTTAAAATCAACGTTTCTGAACGAATTTAAGCGTAAACGTGGCGTTGTTTCAACAAGCACGAGTTTTTAGCATGAAACATGAGTTTTTGGGACTCTTGGCAGCTTTATTTAGTGATTTTAAGCGTAGTGAAGGCTCCGGTCGCAACTTTACATCTGACATGGAGGAAGTGACGTGACACGTTACTCATCCAGTCGTTAGCTGTTAGCTTAAAATTAGCATCGCTAGCGTTGTTCAAAAACATCATTTAATGACGGATTTTAAATCCTAACGTGGCAAAATTTCAGCGAGTATGCTTCGAAGAACTTAACCAGCGTGTCAAAATACACTTTAAAGCGCTTTTCAGCTTTAAAAAGCAGATTTTATTTCCCTATGAAAACGAGTTTCATTTCCGGGTCACTGACTGACACGTCTCTCATCCAATGAGAGCGTTCCACGGCAGCAAATCCAACCAATCACTAAGCGTTTCAGCAACTAGCATGATAGATTAGCATGAAATGAGTTCGTCAACTTTTCGTCTTTTAAACTGTCAAAATGCACTTTTTCTGTTAAAAACTGTAACGAATCAACACTGAGCTGCACGGAGTCTGCTACTCCGGTCTCAAAAACGTCTTTCTAGCTATTTAAACAACTCGTCCGAACCTTTTTCAGAACCGAGCCGGTCCAGAACCGCGTCTGGACCGTCTTTAAACAGAATAGAGCGTTTCCACAACCCAGCTTTTAGTTACCATAACAGGCGTACAATTTCAGCTTTCCCAAGACTTATGACACTATTTCAGCTTTCATAACATCGCCAGCGTAATACAGCGTAAACATGCAGAGCCAAGCTCCAAGCGCGCAGCTGCAGCACGCTGCGTAAACATGCAATGTTTTGACTGCTACGTTCCACATGCCAACATGTAAAATCAACCTTTACACGAATACGCAGTCCATATATGAGCACGTAACGGGCCACCAAAATGTAGATGAACAGATGCTCAGATATATTCATCAATTAACACGGATTC
>NC_056505.1:39803056-39805607 GCF_014905685.2 Nematolebias whitei | reverse complement strand
TGTGCAGCATGACAGAGGAGCTGACAGAGAGCAGAGCTATGACAGAAAAGTTTATTTTTATTTTGTAAAGGGCAAAATGCAAATATAATATTCTTACAGGAGACTCATTCAATACATGAAGATAGCAACTTTTGGTCTAAGCAATGGGGAAATAAAGCTTACTTTTGTCATGGCTCCTCGAGATCAGCAGGGGTAGGTATTCTATTAAAAAAACTTCCAGGGTCAAATAATTTCAAAAGAAATGGATGAACATGGTCACTGGTTATTCCTCACTGTTTGTTTGGATAATCTAATAATTCTTTTAGTGAATATATGGATATAATAATCCAAACCAGAACAAAATATTGCTAGAAGAAATAGCCCTAAAATTAGATCACCTAAAATCAACTTACTCAACAAACAACGTCATCATTGGAGGAGTTCTCGACCTGGTTCAAGATGAATTTTATGACAGATGGCCCTCGAAACACGACTCAGCTTACCCAAACACAACATTCAACAACTTTTGCAATGAACAAAATCTAGTTGACGTGTGGCGTCAGCTCAATCCCAGTTCAATAAAATTCTCATGGTTCGGTTCAAATAGCAAATCAAGAATTAATCACTGACTTGTAGCAAATGAATTATTGATCAATAAAATCAACTCTGATATTTCTGTAGCACCCTTGACTGACCATAGTTTTATTTCCTTACAAATAAAACCCTAAAACAGGAAACCAGGCTCAAGCAAATATTGGAAATTTAACTCTAGTCTTCTTAAAAATGACACCTACTGCCCAAAAAAATCAAAGAATTAATCCTGAATATAACGGACTCTGAAGATTTAAATAGCCCAGTCCAAAAATGGGAATTCCTAAAATACAAGATCAGACAATTTTCTATCTCATTCAGTAAACAATTCAAAAAAGATCTACAAGAAAAAGAACTAGATATTATCCAACAACTAAATGTATATTGCAATAAACCTAATCCCTCAGAAGAAGACAAACAAAAAATACTAAATCTCCAACCTAATCTAGATGAAATGTACATCCAAAGGGCCAAAGGAGCTTTTATTAGATCAAGAGCGAGATGGATTGAGGAGGGAGGAAAAAAACACTGCATACTTCTGTAATTTAAAAAAAAGAAGACAACAACAAAATGCTATTAAATCATTAATAATATATGACGTAGAAACCAATTATGAAAAATTAATACCAACAGAAATCTTTAAATTCTATAACAACTTATATACCTCCAAATTCTCTGAACAAAAATGTAACACTTTCCTTAACCAAATTGAAACTTTTATTCCTAAAATAGAAGATAATTTCAAACAAACTTGTGACAACAATATCACAGTAGAAGAACTTAATAAGGCAGTTAATCGCTTATCATTGAACAAAGCACCTGGTCCGGATGGTCTTACAGGGAACTTCTATAAACATTTTTGGGAAGACATAAAAATATTACTACATCTAGTTTTTACAGAATTTTTTTTAAATTATACTCTACCTCCGACGATGAGACAAGGAATTATTATATCTATCCCCAAACCTGATAAGGATCCAAGATTTATTGAGAATAGAAGACCTATTACACTCAGAAATTCAGATTATAAATTACTAACCTACATCTTTACCATGCGTCTCCAAACTGGAATCTCGAAGGTTATTGCAGAATCACAATCTGGTTTCTTAAAAGGAAGATCAATCCACAACAATATTAGACTGGTGTAGAAGGATTTGTGATTTGATATATATTGTAAATTATTAGTTATGAGTTAAGCTCATAAGATATGCATTTATTATGCAAATAACCTCGTTGTGTGGGCACCACCTCTTTCCAGAGGAAAAATCAGTCTCTAACTCTCAAATTAAATGTAAACTGAAACGTGAATTCTTTTCTCGTGTTTAAAGGGCATCAAATCAGTTAATACACACAGATATGCCAAAATAATCACACTTTTAGTGAATTTTATATATTTGTAGTGAACTTGACCTGATGTCAAATCAATGACCTTAGGATCATATGGTCAGGAACTGTCATTTCATTGATCTGCATCTAGAAATACAGGTTGATCGATCCTGAGACTTTCTTTCTTGAATTAATCAAGTAGAAAAGACAATTCTCTATGATCATTACTATTTTACAAATGTTTTGATAATCAAATTGTGTTAGTTCAAACAATGTTTACAGGTTGAAGTGAACTACTCATTTTTATTTACTTAAACAATAGTAATGATTTTTATTCCTCATTCAAAGAAGAAATCAGGTTAATATGCATTTCTTGATTTTTCTGTCTTCAATGAGCAAATTTGTAAGTGTGTTAAAGTTCGAGCTTCAGTCAACTAGAAAGTTTACTGAAAAGAAATGTCATGTTTAACTTTCACAGCAGATACTAGGAGTAGAGACGCCACTAAGACTGGTTTTCTCCAACAATCTTTCTGTCTGTTTTTAAACAATCCTTGACTTTCCATAACACCTTACATCACAAACCACACCTCTGTTCTGGTTCATCCACGTGTAGATGAACAGATGCTCAGATATATTCATCAATTAACACGGATTC
>NC_056505.1:39782596-39803046 GCF_014905685.2 Nematolebias whitei | reverse complement strand
AAGGTTCTTAAGGTCAAGAGTTTTGACCTCAGATTAAGTTCACTACACACGAATCAGAAAGCTCTCAAATGAACCGGAAGTATACCCCGTTTAAATGTGGCAACTTCCCAGTTCAACAGTAGAGTTGAGGATGGAAGAGTTTCCAGAGTTTTGAGAGTTCACAAAGAGTTCCAGAAAAGTTCAGAGTTCTGAAGGAGTTCAGAGTTCTTGGAATCCAGAATGCAGAGACGATTTTGGGAATTATAACTTCTGTTTGGATAACCTCGCACGACTCTCGAGGTATTTTAGCTGTTCTCAAAGGAGACGCAGAAAGTGGCTGGAAGTAGGACTTCACGCCGACCTGATCTATCTTCAGAAAGGTAAAGTCGACCTTCACCCAAAAGTGTACCGTTTGGGACAAGCTGATTTCCAAAGAGCGTGCTGTTCTGGTTAAAACAGATAAATTCCCTCACACATCTCTCTGTAAGATAAATCTCAATTTTCCATCTTCAAACTCTCCTTTCTGCTAGAAAATTAATCCAGATGTTTTCATTAATGTCTGTGGTGAAGCAACGGAAAACCATGGCCGTATGGTTTTCCTGGTTGTAAAACTGATTAATTGATGTCTGCCGTTTTAGCTGAAAAATGAAAACAATCGCCGTATTGTTCTCACTTCCTGTAAAACTATGCTGTTATTTTCATATTTTGCCAAATTAATGTAAATGTTTGATGTTAAACTTTGATTCTGTAAATAAATGACCGCATTCATTTTGATGGGTCAAAGATAAATAACGTCTCTCGTTACATTTCTGTTAAATTCAATGCACGCATGTTACACAGTTCAGAAAAATGAAGAACCCGTTTAATGTATGAATATATCTCAGCATCTGTTCATACTACATATTTTATTACAAAAATAATAATCTGTGATTTATCTGATGAAGATTATGCATAAAAATGAATACACAAATTAATAACAAAATTTCTTTGTGTCAAAGGTACTTGATTATTAAATTCAGTGTAACTTTTTATAAAAGGCAGAATCTTGGACTGGTTTGTTTGGGGTGTAGTTAAAATTGTGTCTTAATTAACTGTGGTGTATAGAAAGCAATACAATTGATGTATGATCATCAGAAAGGCCTTAAAGGTCTCTTGTCCTACCAGAATGAGATGGTCAGAATGGTCCAACAGCTGCTTAAAAATGGTACCAGTCCAGATGTTCTGGTGACTGAGAGGCTGTTGTCTTCCTCACAGTTCACCTGTTATCTTTGAGGGACGAGGGTCCATATGGGAGTCAGCTGGGATTTACCACTCTGTGGCGTGATGTTCTGGTTTGAGTCTCAGGTTAATGCCAGGTTCTGCTTCGGGTTCTCTTCCTTCCCAGGACATCTCACTAGGAGGAAGTTATTCTCTGAAGTTTGCTCGAAGTTCGTTGATGTAGAAAGAGCGGTGAAGTGGATGAAGTGATGTGAAGAAGTGAAGAAGTGTGAAAACTGTGTGTCTGTGTGTTACAGATTGACTTAGGAACCTCCCCTCAGAAGAGGGATGGTTCATGACTCTGTCATGTTTTAAAGAAAATCACAGTCCATTTTCTCTGTCTGCCTTTTTAAGCCACACTTGTTTTAAAAGGAGAAAAATAAACGATTATCTTAAAGAGAGGTTACTTTAAACATACATTTTCAATAACAAACATTCAGTCCTGAAGCTGTGGACATAACCTGCAATGTTCATCCAACAGGTGTCACTGTTCATCTCCTGAAAGAAAACTTCAAGCACGCAAAGGATTCCTTTAAAACTGTTATCTCCATGGGAAAATCCTGGGAGTAAAACTCCTCCCTGATAAAAGTTGAAGTCTCGGCAGGTGTTCCACTTCGAGGCCAGCCGAACCACAAGCTCCCATTAAGACGATCTGTCCGTTTCGTGGGAAATGAGTCCATATTGGCAGCGAAGCCAACACAGTGACAGTCTTTATTACATTAGATTAGTGTCAACTAAGGAGTTTGTAAGCTGAGTTTAACACCTGCAAAACAAAGTCTGTTTGTTCCCAAGGGAATAAATGCATCCTGTTTTAACAGTTTCAAACACAAAACACATGAATGATGTTTGTTTTGAGATGAGGTGAACTCTTTTTCTGTTTAAGCTGAGCTGAACTGTTTTCTGAGATGAGGTGTTCTTTTTCTGAGGTGGTGTTCCCTTACACTGCTGATGGACCTGATTGAATATAGGGAGATGATTCAGGACAAGGGCTTTATTCTTTTCTTAGACTTTTACAAAGCCTTGGACTCTGTGCAACACCAGTTTTTATTTTCAGTTCTTGAATGTTTAGGATTTGGAGAAAAGTTTATTAATTTAATGAGAGGTCTATATCAAAACATCAGTAGTTGTGTAATGCTACCTAAAGGCACACAGCTAGATTTAACAACAATGTTAGTATTCCTCAAGGATGTCCCATCTCCCCATATCTTTTTATTTTAGCTGCAGCAATGTTAGCAATCTATCTTGAAAACTGTGCAGACATTGAGAAATTAGATGTCTTTGGTACAGAATTAATTATTAGCCAGTTAGCAGATGACACTACCATCTTCTTAAAAAACCACAAGCAGGTTCCAATAGTAATTGATAAAATAAAATTATTTTCAGAGGCCTCAGGGCTAACACTTAATTAAAAAAAAAAGTGAACTTCTAGCCATTCATGACACATCCCTAAAATAAATATCTAGTATCCCAATTAAATCTGAAATTAAATACTTAGGAACTGTTATAACCAAAAACCAAGAATCAACTCTAACAACTGAAAACAAAATCAAAGAAAGTAAATCCAAACTTAACTCATGGCTCCAACGAGACCTTTCTATATTGGGATGAATTCACTTAACAAAAATGGAAAGTTTGTCAAGATTAATATAAGCAACTTGTAGCACCGCTGTTCCAAATAGTTTAATTAAGACCATCAATCAAACGAACATGAATTTCATCTGGAGAAACGTTGGTTACGTACTGTAACCCCAGATTCTATGAGTATAGGCGTAATCCTTTAAGTCTGTTGCTTGTGGGTTTTATCCCGTCACGCAAAGCGTCGCACTGAAAAATTTAGTCCACGCCTACCTGTCGTGTGGGCCTCACCCGGTCCGTATAAATTACGTTAAGAGCGGGTAATCGGCTCCCAAAGAGCTTTTTTCTTCAGCCATTTAGGAACCAGTGAAGCCCAGAGCTTAAAGGTCTACCCCTATACTCATAAAATCTGGGGTTACAGTACGTAACTGTTCTATTTCATATAGGCTTCGCCCTTTAAGGCTGTCGCTTGTGGGTTAAGGGCGAACCAGGATGTAGTCTTTGCCTCACTGGGTCCATTCGAACACCGTATGAAGCGCTCGCTTGCACCAAAAAACATTTTATCACTCAGCTCCCCATGTGCATAAATACACGCTGCGTAATTACGCGCACCATGTACAGACGCGCAATGCGTAATTTACGCATTCCATGTACATGGGCGCCCGGAGAGTAAAGTTCTCAACGGGAAAAAGGGGAGAGGCTGAAAAAAAAAAAAAACAGTGAACAGATTCAAAATAAATGAACGGATTAGTAATCAAATGAACTGATTGGTAACAGTATTCATGAACTGATTAGTGATATTAGAACAAAACCAGCAGTCACAAACTTGTGACTGATAACAAATATCTCACACTGTAATTGCATGCAGTCAGATGTGAGTTTAAACGAAGTTCCATGAAAACAATGAAATTCATTCTGTTAAGGCACCGAGGACAGAATGCGTCATGGAGCGCGCAGACACATCACGCAGATAGAAGCGAATATATGAGCAGGGCGATGACCACGCGGCTGCAGTGCAAATATCCTGCATTGTCATACCAATATGCAAGGCTGTCGATGGTGCGATTCCTCTGGTCGAGTGCGCCCTGAGGTTGTCAGGGGGCTCTAAACCTGATGCTCTGTAAGCTTCAGAAATGGCCTCACACAGCCAGTGTGACAGGCGCTGGGTGGATAACAGGCGATCTCTATAACGCACAAACAAATGTTGAGTCTGACGCAATGTGGCCATGCGTGCTACGTAACATGCCGACGCACGCACAGGGCAGAGAAGATGAAAAGATGCTTCTTCTTCTGATTTGTGGGAAGGAGGGAAAAAAAAACCTCCAACGTTATCATTCTTGATTTAAATGAGCTCGTGATGTTTTTAGGCATAAACGCTGGGTTAGATCTCAGATCAGCTGAAACAGCCATCAGCTTGAAACCTGAGGCATGAGGGAGCAACAGCGAGAGCAGATAAATCACTCATTCTCTTTGCAGATGTCAAAGCCAACAGCAGGGCTGTTTTAAGTGACAAGAATTTAATCGAAAAAACTGTTCTGTCACCGAAGCCTTTGTGGCAGGAAGAGATGGCTGCAGCATACGTTTTAATTGTGCTGAACGCCAGATTTCTGTCCATCAGCTGCTGCAGAAAGGACAGCACGCCACCTAGTGGACATGAGATGGACTCTACACCTTTTTCCGTACACAAGTGTTGATAAAGCTGTCCATTTTGATGTCTACAGCGCTGTGATGGAGGCAGCATGTGGATCCTGGATTGTGCGCACTACATCCTGAGAGAGACCCATCTTCTCTAAGCGGTTCCGCTCAGCGGACAGACCCAAAGATGCTGGCCTATTTCTGGGTGGCTCCTGATTGCTCCTCCCGCCTGGAGGAGAGCGTCCTCCCTCCACGGCAGTTTCCACGGACGACCCGATAACAGACGTTGCAGGATTGGAAACCATGGGGCGCTCACGCGCTCGGGGGCTATCAGAATGGCACACAGTTCTTCCTCCTGAACTCGGATCAGAAACCGTGATATTAGAGGGACTGGGGGAAAAGCGTAAAGGAGCATCTCGGGCCACGGGCAAACGTGTCCACTCCTAACGGTGGATCATCCCATGGGCTCAGTGAGAACCATAGTTGACACTGGGCATTCTCCCACGTGGCAAATAGGTCCACTTTTGCCCTGCCAAATTTCTTCCAGATCCGAGAAATCAGCTCGAGATGGAGACTCCAGTCCCCATGGCACGGACCGCCCCTGGACATTATGTCCGCTCCTCTGTTCAGGACACCGGGGATGTACACTGCTCTGATGGAGAGCAAGTTTTTGTGTGCCCAACACAGCAGCTGTCTCGCAATGTGTAACATTTGGACTGAGCGCACGCCCCCTGCCGGTTTATATAAGCTGCAGTCACCTTGTTATCTGTGTGGATCAGAACATGTTGATTCTATAGCAAGGGAGCGAAATGTTGAATCACATTCAAAACCGTGTGACATTCCAAAACATTTATGTGAGCTGATGTGTGAGCTGGCCACAGCGCCCCCACCGCCCAATCTGACAGGGATGCATTTGTGAAAACTGAGACGTGTGACGTAGGTCTGCTGACAGGGACTCCCTTTGACAGCGTGAGGGGACTTCCCCAATGTTTCAGGTCGGTTCCCACGTAGGGGGGCACAGAAATCATCTGCCTCTTCTGCTTTACTGGATCTATGCACAGACGAGCGAACCATCTCTGGAGACGTCTCATGTGAAGTAAGCCCAGCGGGACCACGCCGTGAGCTGACGACATTGTTCTTAACAGTTTCATGATGGAAACAGCTGTCACTACTCTGACGGGTTTTATGTGGCGGAGCTGTTTTTTTAGAGTTTCGGCTCTCGTTTGTGATAAATGGGCCCTCATAGTGACAGAGTTTAGCTCCACTCCCAGATAAACGATCACCTGGGTCGGGAGAATCGAGCTCTTCTCCCAGTTTATGGCGAAGCCGAGATTTAACAGGTATGACGTCAGCGCTTTTGTTTGCGCCTCTGCTTCCTGCCTGGATCGGGTCAGCAACAGTAGATCGTCCAGGTAAAAAAGAATTCTCATCCCGAGGGGGTACCGAGGGAAAATTCCACTCAGTAAACCCCTCCACTCTGGTGATGGGCACGAAGGTGGTGATGGGCGCTCTCAATTTACCAAGTCCAGCCGCAGCCTCGTTCCAGTAGGACGTCACTGCTGGGAAACGAGGCCAGATGGGGTAAGGGCGGCGAGCCGGGGTGGAGCCAAACCTTCCCACTAGATCATCCGATCTGGGCGGGGGGAGGAGAGGGACGGAAAATCCCTTCGTGTCTGCCGCCTCATGGATTATGCCGGGCAGCTCCGAGAGGAGGGCACTGACGGTTGGGAGCGGTGTGGTCGCTAATGTGGAAAGGCCCAGGAGGGGTGAGCATCCGCTCAGCCCATCCTGTTCCTACACAACGCTCTCCGGGAGGGAATAAGCAGCAGGGCTGCTGTTGACGTCGCCTGTCCCGGAAGAACCATCCAATTCGCTCCGAGACCCGGCGTCAAAAAAATCGATGGCATCGTCCAACGAGCAGTCCCCCAGCACGGAGAGGCACTCCTCGATGTTAGCCTTAAAGAAGGCTGCTCGCCTCTGCCTCTCCTCAGGGGGGAGGAAGTCACAGAGGCTGTAGGAGGAGGCGAGGTCGGCGTGGCGGGGACCTAGGCATCCTTCGCAGGTGTCGTGCCGGTTGAAGCTCAGCATGCAGCCGGTCTTGCAGGATGGGCACAGGCAGATGGTGTTGGTGCTGGACATTGCGTTGTTGGAAGATCAGTGCTAGTTGCTTGCTGAAGAAAAATGGGAGCCGATTACCCGCTCTTAACGCCATTTATATGGACCGGGTGGGGCCCACACGACAGGTGGGCGTGGACTAAATTTTTCAGTGCGATGCTTTGCGTGATGGGATAAAACCCAAAGCGACAGCCTTAAAGAGCGAAGCCTATACGAAATAGAACAGACCACACTACCTGAGATAAGGTCACATGGTCAAAGAATATAAAGATGGTGGTCTGAAAGTAATTGACTTCGAGTGCTTCAACGGAACCCTTAAGATTAATTGATTAAAATCCTGGATCAAAAATTCTGAATCACTTTGGTATTGTGTCCCCAATTATATATTTAACATAATAGGTAGTCTAAAACTAATACTTCTAGCAGATTTCAATATACAAAGTACATAAATTGCCCATCAAATTATCAGCATTCCATAAACAAGTATTATACTGGAAAATGCTCTACGTATATAATTACTTACCACACTCTACTATCATATGGAATAACAGATTCATACTATATTGTAAAAAGTCATTATTTTACAAAGATTGGATGGAGAAGAACATTTGGTGTGTTGTAAACTTAATGGATGCTAATGGTTACATGTTAAACTATGAACAATTCTGTGCAAAATATAAATTCTATCCCCCCAAAGTTGAATTTACCAGATTAATTAAAGCATTACCAAAACAATTTATTAATGAGATTCAAAATATAATAGCATAGCATCCTATAACCCCACATTTACCCAATCTATCTTATTAATGGAATATCATTTACTGACAAAAAATTCAACAACCACACAATTAGAAGCTGTCTAAATGAAACCTTATTCCCTGGGAAAATAAATAAAAATAAGATACTTTGCAAATTTGACAAAAAATCAATAGAAATGTTATGAACTCTACAGTATATTTAAAACTCCCCATACAACCAAAGGCTAAAGAAACACACTTTAAATTTTTTATGCAGTTTACCCCTCTAAAGAGAGACTAAGAACTCGTTTTAATATTGATGACAATAAATGTTCATTCTGTGAACAGGATATAGAAACAATAGACCATATCTTCTTCGAATGCAACAAAACCAAAATATTCTGGAATCACTTAGAAAGATGGATCACACTGAAAGTTATACGTCCTGAATCTATTTCCAGAGACATGGTAACATTTGGAGTATTATTGGAAAACAAAAAAATTGAACTTGGTTGTAATCTGATATTTTGTCTGGCAAAATTTTTTATTCATAAACAGAGTGCTAAAATCATCCCCAGTTTTTAACATTTTTTTTAATGTGAATTCCATCTATTTTTGAAATCTCTGAACTATATTGAAACACATGAAGACCTGTATGAAACGTTAATGGAATTGCCCACTAATGCATGTTAATCCTACTCCTAAAACATATAACCCCTTGTTGTAGTTTATTTTATTTATTTTTTCTCTTTCTTTCTTTCCTTTTTTTTCTTTCATATCGAAGTCTGCCTCTGTTATGCCCTTTTTAGAGTTACAATATTGTGAATTGCCATGTTTGTTTGTACTTGCTTTTGCTAAATAAAGTTTTCTTTTAAAAAAAAAGTATAAATGTGACTAAATTTAATGTAAAATAAATGCAACTACTCCTTAATGGTAAATAAGTTTCTTTTCTTTTTTTTTACTTATTCGACTTACAAATATTACATATATATATTTGCATAGATGTAGAAAAATATGTCTGCTTGTTGCTCTGTTATAACAAAATCTTTTATTTTGCCAGGTTATGAATCCCACATTACTCCGTAAATCAATGATCAAACTTTCCAAGTATGCCGCTGTGGTTCTGTTGTCTGTGTGGATCATTACGTGATGATCCTGAACCAATGGAGCAAAATGTCTGAGCACTTTTTTCTACTGTTCTAAAACATTTATGTGATAAGACGTGCCGGGCCGGCCACCCACCTATTATCATTTGTGACAGGCAGGTCCTTCCCCAGCCAGAGAGGGGCGCGTCTGTGAACACCGATGTGAATGATGTCACTTTACCCAGGGGAACTCCCTCTGACAGGTTCAGGGAATTCTCCCAGTGGCTCAGATCCACTCCCACAGATGGAGGAACGGTGATGAGGTGCCGTTTGTGACGTACAGGGTCGACTTTCAGTCGATTGAACCATCTTTGCAGGCAGCGCATAAAGAATAACCCCAGCGGCACCACAACGTGAGCCGCTGACATCATTCCTAGCAGTCTCATGACTGTCAGCGCTGTTACTGTTCTGAGGGGCCGAACAAACTGAAGCAATGACGTTAGGGATTCCCTCCTCTGTTCTGATAGGACAGCTGTCATGTTCACTGAGTTTAGATTCACTCCCAGGAATGTAATTCGCTGGGACGGAATTATAGAGCTGTTCTCCCAATTTATTGTGAATCCCAGGTGGGATAGGTGATTCACTAAAGCAACTGTTTGTGTCTCTGCCTCTTTTCTGGACCAAGATAACAGCCGGGGGTCGTCCAGATAAAACTGAATTTTTATCCCTCTCGTTTGAAGCGGTTGCAGAGCTGCCTCCGTGTATTTCGAGAATGTGCGTGGGGCGAGTGCATATATGAATGGCAGACGGCTGTACTGAAAACAGACCCCCTGGAAGGAAAAATGGAGGAATTTCCTGTGTTTATTATCGGAATGTGGAAATTATGCATCCTTCAGGTCTATGGACACAAACCAATTCCCTCGTGTCACATATTCAAGAACACGTTTCACCGTCAGCATGAGAGAGGGTCGTTCCATGATGAATTTGTTGAAAACAAACAGATCCAGAATTAGTCTGAGCCCTCCCGACTTCTTTGGAACCAGGAAGTAATGAGAGTAAAAACCGGCTTTCTCCTGTCCCCAGGGGAACTCTGGAAATCAGGTCTTTTTCCAGAAACTTCATCAGCTCTGATTGGAGGATTGCCTTGTTCTGGGGATGTGAGATGGGATTCTAACACTCTGTTGAATTTTGGCAAACTGCAGAGTGTAACCTTTGTGAATTAAATGATTCAACCATTTGTTCAGGCTGCCTGTTTTCTGCTACGCCGCGTTGCACTCCAAAAGTGGAAGCGTGTGAATGTTTTGTTTTGTACAGTACAACAATAATTGATCTTTTACCGCCGTCGTATCCTGTAGGGGGGCTTCGCCCACCCTGACCCATGGGAGGCTGGCATGAAAAGGGCCGTTTATCAGCTCCTATTTAACGGTTCTTACAATGTTCCCCAGCCGTGCCCAGATGGGGAGGAGAGGAGGGAGGAGTTAGCGGGTGAACGCAGCAAGTGCCGCTTCAGTGGAAGTTCACCTTCAGTGCTCACTTCTGTCGGCTGGTCAGGAAAAAGAGACGGATAACCCATGTGTAAAACTCTCGCTTTAACGGCAGTTTCTTTTTTTTTATCTGAGTGTGTGGGGACAGAAAGGTCCCTGTGTTCTTTGGGTTTTAACTTTTTGTTAAACATCTTACCATTATGGGTTTTCTGACAGCTGCCATCATCGCTCGCCTCCTCTGACAGGCGAGGAGGCGGGGCTGGTGGGTGAATGGAGGAGTCTCGGAGTGCAGCCCCTCCATCTCCTTCTGTTTGTGTGTCATAACATCAAAGCTCTTTTCCTTTTCGTTTATCTTTGAACGGTTGCCTCAGGCTAACCTTTTCATTAATTGTGTAGGATGTGCTTACAGAAAATGGAACAGATGAATTCAACCTTTCTGAATGAAAAACTCAGTTTTTTGAGAAAGGTTTTTTATTTATCACTTTAAAAACCCTGTTCATCTCAGCAGACACACACCCCTCAAAACGTCTCTGCTGCTGGAGCTGGAGCCTGCTCTGTTCTCACCAGCTGCCAGGTGTCGGAGCAGGGTGGGAAAATGCTCGGGGTAGGGTCACATGACTCCACACCTGTTCTAGGGTGTCGGATGAGGACTGCAGTTGGTTCAGGACCAATTGAAAATGAGGTCCGAAGAGGCCATCTGAGGACACAGGACCTTCCAGGAGTTCTTTTGTAACGTCTTTTGGGATGGACGGAGACAGTTTCAACCACATCTGTCTTTGCAGCAACGTTGCCCAAGACGAGATGTGGGCGGAGCACGCTGCCAGCGCCGCACACAGGTTGGTGATTGTGTCTGCAGCTGTGTTGATCTGGTCCAAATCTGTGGAGGACAGGTTCGGTTCCTTCGTCTCTTTAGCTATGCTAAGAGCTAGCATAGCGATGTTGTTGATTGCTGCTCCCACCTGCAACAAGCACTGATGGATTCTGTCCGTCAGCTTCGTGGTGAGCTGGTCACCAGAGGATGGCGGGGTGATACGTCGGCCGACGTATTTCACTGCTCTCACCCCGAAAACAAACGACAAACTGGGTTCTAGGGGAGGGACGGTGGGAAAACCCTTGTCCGTGAGCCCTTTGACTTTGGTGATGACCACATAGGAGGTGACCGGAGCCCTCAGCTTTAAGGGATCGTTGGCTGAACCCAGGAGGAGGGCGGACACAGCCGGGAAACAGGGCCAAACCGGGTCTGCTGGGCAGCGAACCTTCCAGCCAGAAGGGTCGACGTAGCCTGGGCTGCCGGTTCAGGCACTTCCAGGTCGCAGGCTCTCGCCGACCTCCCGATTATCTCCGGGAGCTCGTGGAGCAGAGTGGTGGATGACCCCTGGACGCTCGGGGTGGCGACCATCGAAGGCAACACCGGCTCCAAACCTCCTGTAAGGCAGGATGGAGCGCGACTGCTAGCTGTTTCAGCTTCAGAGGGGGACGTGTTCGCAAACTCCGTGTCTAGGGAATTAAAAAAATTCCTCGAGCGAACAGTCCCCCCCTCGGTTGAAACTCGACCTCCTCAGAAAAGAGAGGGAAAAGAGCTCACACCGTCGCTGCTTCTCCTCAGCCGAAAAAAGTTTACAGGCTGGACAAGAAAAGAGCGGATCCAAAGCTTGCCGAGTGTGGTCAGCTCCCAGGCAGCTTTCAAACACGACGTGCTGGTCCGTCGATAAGATGTAGCCTGTCTGGCACGCGGGGCACAAACGGATGGTCTTTAATTTCTTAACTGAAGTCATCATTCTTCTTCTTTTCTTTCTATTATTGTTTCGTAGAAGTAGTGTTCTTAGCGTTGGCTGAAGAAAAATGGGGAGTCAAGCTCCGGTCCAGATGCAATTTATAACGGACCGGGGGGTCCACACAGTAGGTGGGCGTGGACTAGAAGTTTTCAGTGTTTGGCGAGCTGCGCTCGGGTAAACCTAATAGCGACAGCTTTTAAAGGGCGTAGCTAACACGAAATAGAACTGCATTCTAGTAGTCTGATGCTGTTACTTCGCATGTAACATAATCAGCATGCATTATGGGAAATGTAGTTTGTTGTCAGTGCACCCGTTTGACTAATTTATTATATGACGATCAGACCTTTTAAGCTCTCGCGGGCCACATAAAATGGCATGGCGGGCCTTGAGTTTGACACATGTGCTGTACACAGTCGAAACTGTTCAAATCTAACTCAGTTTATCTGCAGTCATTCAGACATCCAGCAATATTACATGTCTTGATCACAATATAAAATACCAATAGAATTAATTTAATTCAATTTGATCAATTTTTATTTCATTAATTTACAAAGGCAATTCAATGTCTTAACCTTTATGCTGCCCGTGAGTCAAAATGACCTATTTATTATTTCCTTTATTTATACATGTTTAGACGCAGCACGGTGGCGCAACTGGTAGAGCTGCTGCCTCTCAGCAAGCAGGTCCATGGTTCAAACCCCGGTCCAGGGGCCTTTCTGGGTGGAGTTTGCATGTTCTCTCCGTGCATGCGTGGGTTTTCTCCGGGTACTCCGGTTTCCTCCCACAGACCAAAAACATGCATGTTAGGCTGATTGGTAACTCTAAATTGTCCCTAGGTGTGAGTGAGAGAGTGAATGGTTGTTTGTCTCGTTTGTCTCTATGTGTCCCTGTGATGGACTTGCGACCTGTCCAGAGTGTACCCCGCCCCTCGCACAGTGATTGCTGGACATGGGTACCAGCGACCCCCGTGACCCAAAACGGAATAAACTGGTAAAGAAAATGGATGGATGGAAACATGTTTAGACACAATTGTCTCATTTACAAGGGAGACCTGTTATACAAAAATAAAAGCAATGTAATCAATAAAGAAAATAAAACCAATAAAAGACACCATATGTCAATACAAGCACATGAAAAATGTCCCAACATAAACAACACTGAAATGAGAGTAATGATTATCAAATAAATAAATAAAAAAACACCAACTCAGAAATAGGAGCAAATGTGAATGTGATCTCCAATCATTTCATTAGGAGTTTAAAGTTCTTGAAGGCAAAGAGACGGGAAACCTTTTGATCCTGCTGAATTGTGTTCCAGCTGAAGGGGCTGGAGTCTGAGAATGGCTTCTTACCCAGTTCAGTACACACTCATGGAACACTGGACGTGATGAAAGCCTAAGAGCAAAGGCTGCAATGGTTCTGTTTACAAGTCATGTAACAAGATATAATTTGTCTGTTTCAATGTTTCTACCAACAGATGGGGCTCTTGTTAGTGTTTTTATTTTATTTTATGAAACTACACTGTTTGAATATTAGGTCTTCATTAGGTGACAGGTCACAGACATTAGATTTTGCTCCATACAACACTAAACAGATTTTCTAGTCTGTTTTTTTATTTTAATTTACCTGTTTATCAGTGATCACCAATATCTCCAAAAATAACTATTTACCAACTCTGTAAAAATATATGGTTTAGGTTTATAAAAGCAATTAAATTAAAATAAAATTAAGTTTATTTATATAGTGCCAATTAACAACAGAAGACATCTCAGGGCACTGAACAAAACATTCACATAGAAACGACAATGAGTAAAGCTCTCTATCGGCGGGGCGGCTGTGGCTGAGTGTTTAGAGCAGTCGTTCTCCAATGCAAGAGTTGGGGATTCGAATCCACCAGCAGTCACATGCTGAAGTGTCCCTGGGCAAGACACTGAACCCCTCATAGCCTCTGATGTGTGACCCATCAGTGTATGAATGTGATCTAAAGTACTGATTAGTCTGGTCCTCTGGACATTCAAAAAAAAAAAAAAACAAAGCAAAACAACAAAAAATGTAGAAACGTTTCGTCTCTCGTCCGAGAGACCTCCTCAGTCTGAGGTGCTGTCCTCAGCTCAGTCTCTTAAATAGCACCTTCTCAGAGTGGATCAACCAGTTTGCTGCTGACAACCAAAACCAGTTGATCACATGCTCAAGAAGGACCATCAGCCTAACAATGGATCATTAGCACACTGATGGCTGTTTACTACTCACAGAGGGCTGAGTGATACTAGCAATCACAGCATTGTAAGAGGGGGACAGTTGAACCCGGAGGCCTCCACCCCTGTTTAATGATGGACGATTTCTTTTCACAAAGATGGCCTCCTTTACTCCTCTCTCAAACCATCGTTCCTCTCTATCCAGGATGTGAACATCTTCATCCCTGAAAGAGTGACCGCTGGCCTGGAGATGAGTGTAGACCGCAGAGTCCTGGCCTGATGATGTTGATCTTCTGTGCTGGGCCATCCTTTTGGCCAGTGGCTGTTTAGTTTCCCCGATGTAAGACTGATCACAGCCCTCCTGACCCTCTGTGAGTAGTAAACAGCCATCAGTGTGCTAATGATCCATTGTTAGGCTGATGGTCCTTCTTGAGCATGTGATCAGCTGGTTTTGGTTGTCAGCAGCAAACTGGTTGATCCACTCTGAGAAGGTGCTATTTAAGAGACTGAGCTGAGGACAGCACCTCAGACTGAGGAGGTCTCTCGGACGAGAGACGAAACGTTTCTACATTTTTTGTTGTTTTGCTTTGTTTTGGTTTTTTTTTTTAATGTCCAGAGGACCAGATTTAACTTTTTTCGATTTTTCTACCTGGATTATTGAGCATGCATCAGGATACTGATTAGTCTCTTTAGAATGATTTGTTCAATTAGCTTTGTAGAGATCTAATAGAAAGCTGTGTGGATGGATAAATGAGGACACAGATTGTAGTGTAAAGCGCTTTGAGTATCTTGAAATAAGATAGAAAGGCACTATATAAGTACAGTCCATTTACCATTTTATCTAAGGAAGCAGCAGATTGTGTTGAATCTTCATAGTCACAGTCTCCCGTCCTGAGCAAGCACAAAGGAGACAGTGGAAAGGAAAAACTTCCTTTTCACAGGAAGACTCCTCCAGTAAAACAAGGCTCAGGACAAGCGGCCATCTGCTTCAACTGGCTTGTCCTCTGGACATTCAAAAAAAAAAAACAAAGCAAAACAACAAAAAAATGTAGAAACGTTTCGTCTCTCATCCGAGAGACTTCCTCAGTCTGAGGTGTTGTATTCAGCTCAGTCTCTTAAACAGCACCTTCTCAGAGTGGATCAACCAGTTTGCTGCTGACAACCAAAACCAGCTGATCACATGCTCAAGAAGGACCATCAGCCTAACAATGGATCATTAGCACACTGATGGCTAATGATCCTAATGAGACTGGAGGTTAAATATGAAACAATAAATGGACTGTACTTATATAGCGCCTTTATATCTAATCAAGATACTCAAAGCGCTTTACACTACAATCTGTGTCCTCATTTACCCATCCCCATAGCACTCCACTAGACCTCTACAAAGCTAATTGAACAAATCATTCTAAAGAGACTAATCAGAGCTGTAAATCACATTCATTCACCGATGTGACACACATTGTAGGCGATGAGGGGTTCAGTGTCTTGCCCATGGACACTTCGGCATGTGACTGCTGGTGGATTCCAACCCCCAACTCGTGCCTTGGAGGACGACGGCTCTAACCACTCAGCCACAGTCGCCCAAGATCTGTAATACTGAGTAAGATGGAGCTAGTTTGTTGAGAACTTTGTAGGTTAGAAGTAAAATTTTGAATTCAATTCTGAATTTGACAGGGAGCCAGTAGAGAGAAGCTAAAACTGGAGAGATATGATCTCTCTTACTAACTCCAGTTAAGACTCTGGCAGCAGCATTTTGGATCAGCTGAAGCCATTTTAAAGAAGTATTTGGACATCCAGATAACAAATCATTGCAATAGTCCAGTCTAGACGTGACAAATGTCTCTGCGTGAGTGCAGCTACAGCGTGCGCTCTCAGGACATTATTACCTGCAGTGTTCCCTCAGTAAGGACTGAACTAGGCAAAAGGGCCTTCTCCTACTCCACTCCTGTTTCCTGGAATATCTTGCAAAAAGATTTGAAGCTCTCGACCTTGACCTCTCTAAGTGGCTTTAAGAATCTGTTGGACTCCTGGCAGGGACCAATGCAGACATGTTCCTGTTTTTAGTTTTCTACATTCACCTTATAATGTAGCTGTTTTTGCTACTTATTTTACCATATTATTTGTATAAAAATAAAATAAATAAAAAAATCTGTAGCCTCTTTTATAATTGTCTATTGTTGTCACTGTCGGCCATTGTTGTCATCATTCTTTGTTGAAATCAGGTCTCTCTTGTAAATGAGTCCTCGAGGCTCAATGGGATTAACCTGTATAAATAAAGGTTGAATGAATGAAAAAATGCATGCACCAGTTTTTCTGCAACACTTTTGGACAAGATGTTTTTAATCTTAAAGATATTAAGCAGGTGGAAGAAGGTGGTTCTGGTAACATTTTTAATGTGGGGGTTAAAATCATTTCCTGATCAAAAATAAAACCATGGTTTTTAACTTTAGAACATGAGGCCAGATTAATGTCATCCAGAGAAAGTGAAAAACTGAAAAGTTTATTCCTCAAATGCTCAGGTCCAAAAACCAAAACCTACTAATAATCCTTCCATTATCCAACAATTTTCAGTCAGGTCATCTGGACAATTTCCTTGACTGATGAAGCCTTCTGGATAGAAGGTGAAACATTTCAGCACAAAAAAAAGAAATTGTCCAGATGACCTGACTGAAAATTGTTGGATTGTATACCTGGATTATTGAGCATGACTTTGTTGATCCTTCCATTATCTTTACCCACTTCTTCTTTTTTTCATTGCAGAGGTCCCTGGTGTCCATGTCCAGCAGTCACTGTGCGAGGGGTGGGGGACACCCTGGACAGGTCTCCAGTCCATCACAGGGACACATAGAGACAAACGAGACAAACAGCCATTCACTCTCTCACTCTCACCTAGGGCAGTTTAGAGTTACCAGTCAGCCTAACATGCATGTTTTTGGTCTGTGGGAGGAAAACGGAGTACCCCATCTGCATTGCATTGAGAGAACATGTAAACGCCACCCAGAAAGGACCCCTGCCGGGATTTGAACCGGCAACCTTCTCGTTCAGAGGCAACAGCTCTATCAACTGAGTCACTGTGCCACCTCTGCTTGATAATTAAGAAATTAATTTTATACATTTGCAATGAAGATTTCCAGCATATTTCTGCTTTTTTTCTTCCTTGTAATGATCTTCTTTGTATGATGCACAGCTGCTTGCACATTGCTCATCTGTCCATTCATTGTCATGATGAAGAGATGAAAAGGACCAAAGTCACAGACAGGCAGATATACAGTACATCCTGTTCAGACTCGCTAATTTATCTGTTACCTGTATACTGTGTGCTCTCTGCTTCCTATTTTTCTGTTACTTTTTAACTTTATTAGTTTATTTAACTTTTAGAAAGTAATCAGTGAATGACTGTCTTCAACTGATAAACTTTTGGAGTCAACTAAATTCAAGATAGCTCCACACTTAATTAAACTCAGCTGGAATTTAGTCAGTTTTACATATATTGAGCTAAAAAATGGTTTGGTCGAAGCTGAGTCGTTGAAAACACATATTCTCTGTCATCTTATGGTATTGCATGACACTGTGCATGAAGCTATTTTCACGATTTGAGGACAACAACTAGAGCTTAGTTGTATGTCAACATAAGATAATCTTACTCAGGGCCGAAGTGGGACTCATTTTCAGCCCTGAAATTTCATGCCTCAGAGTGGCCCACTTTAGATCACGGCGTATTATTGTTAAAATCATGTAATTATAAGCTTACATCAGGGGCGATTCTAGAATCTGCCCTTTAGGGGCACTTTTAGCCCCCAGTGCTGTCAACGGCTCTTGGATTGAACAATGTGGTGAACATTGGCATCAGAAGCTTTTTTTAAATGTAATCTGGGGGAGGTGGGCACACTGGTGGGTGGTGTCTGGGGGTCCTCCCCCAGAAAATTTTGAATAAAGTAGATGCCATTTCCTGCATTCTGGTGAATTTTTAATGGACTGTTTAACATTTATCTTTGCCTACGTAACGCTTGATTCAATATCTATTATAGAGTTAATGGCACAACAAGAAGTAGCCTGACCAACAGCTCTCCTTGTGTGAATAGAGCACGCTCCACTTCTCTCATGTACCCCAGTCACAGTCTAAGAAACATATCGTAGTGTAGCCCAAGTTAACTTTTAGGAAGAAAAATCACTAGTCAATATGAAACAATAATAATAAATAATAATAATGAATTTAATTTGTAACGCACTTTTCATTAACAAAAATCTCAAAGTGCTACAGAGTGCAACTAAAATCAATGATAAAATCAACTAAAATCTGTGATAAAATCAACTAAAATCAATGATACAAACAACTAAAATCAATGATACAATCATGTGGAGGCAGAATAGGCTTGCTTAAAAAGAAAGAAAAAAAAAAGAAGAAAACAATAATAACAATAATCACTCCTTCTTACCAATGGCCTAGCATAAAGCAATATGATCATCAACCATCATGTTTATTAGTAGCTTAAAATACATAATTAAAACTCCAATAATGGGCTAGGTCTACTGTAACCTTACCCAGTTGTAGGGTCAAGAGACAAACATGTAGCATTAACAGCATGAACAACATTCAGGAATTGTTTCTATAAGAACATTATCAAATATTTTACATGAACGGTAAGATCGCTTCACCCACGAGGAAATGTAACACAGGGTGAGCTAACCTCGGACAAACTAACAAACAAGATATCTGTAATGGTGGAGGTAGTGAAGCTCATGGTGTTACCTGAAGCATTTAGTAAGGCATTTCTGTCTTATCAACTAAAATTAAGGCAAAAAAGAATTCCAAGCTACTAATACCTTAAAATAGTTACTGCAGTAGATGTTTTCATGCCACAGAGCGACACAGGGTAAGAACTCACAGTGAAATTCAATATGTAAGAGTGTAAATTTTACACACACTATCTATTAAACACTTTGTACAAAATCAGTTTAGTTTTAACAAAGACTAAACTTGTGCAACCAGGTTACCACATATAACTACATATAAAACACACAAAACAAAGCACAACTAGCTTTAAGCACCTCTCTCAAACATCTGGAGAAGGTAAACACCTATGTGAGAATGCTCTTCATTGACTAGAGCTCAGCATTCAACACCATAATATAATCCTCTCCAATCTGGTTTCTAAGCTCACCACACTGGGCCTGGAGAAGTCCATCTGCTGCTGGATACTGGACTTCCTCATCAACAGACCACAGGCAGTGAAAATCGGCAGTCACTTCTCCTCCACACTAGTCCTCAACACCGGTACACCTCAAGGCTGTGTCCGCAGTCCATTCTTGTACTCTTTATTTACACGAGTCTACCCCCAAGCATAGCTCTAACATCATCCTCAACTATGCTGATGACACCACCATCTTGGGCCTCATCACCAACAATGAGAGTGCCTACAGAGATGAGGTGAAATCACTAACCAGCTGGTGTCAGGAAAATTCCTTAGAGAACTTTACTAATTGACTTTTTTTATGTATGTGAATATTTCTGTAAAGTGCCCTGAGACAACTTTGTTGTGAATTGGCGTGATACAAATAAACTGAATTGAATTGAAAATAACATCTCTCCTAATGTCAGCAAAACAAAGAAGATGATAGTGGACTTCAGGAAACAGAGTGGAGATCAGCACTCCACCATCTACATAAACAACGCTGAGGTGGAGCACGTCAGCAGCTTCAAGTTCCTCGACATTCACATTACTGAGGATCTATCCTTGACTTGATACAAACACTGTGGTCAAGAAAGCCCAACAAAGAATGCTTCCTAAGAAGACTAAAGAAATTTGGTACAATCACCAGCATCCTCACCAACTTTTATGGGTGCACCATGGAGAGCCTGCTGGCAGGCTGCATCACAGGGTGGTACAGGAACTGAACCAGTCAGAGCCAAAAAGCACTACAGAGGGTGGTGCAAACAGCAGAGGACATCACTGCATCATCTCCACACCATCCAGGACATCTACCACAGCCGATGTCTGCGTAAAGCACGCAGCATCATTAAGGACTGCACCCACCCAGCACAGGACTATTCCATCTACTGATACTACCCTCAGGAAGATGATACAGGAGCCTGTCATCATGCACGAAAAGACTCAAAGACAGTTATTACTCACAAGCTGTCAGATAACTGAACTCTTAATAATAATACTGAACAATTAACAATAACTTTGCACCAAGCCACATCTGTGACACCCAATGCGTTTATTGTTGCTGCGCTATGGCTGTATCATGTGTCACTACTTACCATCATAATTAATCTCAATGTTACTATCTGTGCAATAACCTGTCACACAGCCTATGTAGTATATGTTAATGTGCAATATTTATCATGTACATTTAGGCTTATTTGGCTTATATTAATACCTTGAAAGACATATTCATACAAAGTCATCCTACTTGCACCATTCATTCAACCTTTATTTATACAGGTTAGTCTCATTGAGCCTCAAAGACTCATTTACATTATAAACAGGCTTTAAGCTAATAGCTACCTGTTTTCTACTTGCACTTTCGTATGAATGTAATGTTTTTTGATGTTTTTAAATTTATTTTATTCAATTTTTAGTTTATTTGTTTCCTGTCTTATTGTG
>NC_056505.1:39774807-39782496 GCF_014905685.2 Nematolebias whitei | reverse complement strand
ATATAATGTATATATGTATATATATATTTTTTTTTCTCTCCTTAATTTACTCATTGATTGTTGTTGTTAAGCACTTTGATAACAGGTTCTGTTTTAAATGTGCTCTATAAATAAAGTTGACTTGACTTGACATGAAAGAATAAGCAATGCAAAAATGGAAACATGTTGGAAACTCTTAAAAGTCATGAGTACTTGCCTCTACAAGTAACAAGACAAATACAAAGGTCTTCATAAAATATTCTATGTGCAACAAATGCACAAACCTAAAATATAACAGAGTTTGTTTCTCTTAGGTGCATTAGTCAACAGAAGTACAGAATATGGCACTTTATAAGTCCGCTGACAAACTACTATACAGCCATTTTCTTCCGCTTATCCGGGGTCGGGTCGCAGGGGTAGCAGCTTAAGTAGGGAGGTCCAGACTTCCCTCTCCCCAGCCACTTGGGCCAGCTCCTCCGGGGGAATCCCGAGGCGTTCCCAGGCCAGCCGAGAAACATAGTCCTTCCAGTGTGTCCTGGGTCTTCCTCTGGGTCTCCTCCCGGTGGGACATGTCCGGAACACCTCACCAGGGAGGCGTCCAGGAGGAATTCTAATCAGATGCCCAAGCCACCTCAACTGGCTCCTCTCGACGTGGAGAAGCAGCGGCTCTACTCTTGAGTCCCTCCCGAAGGATCAAGCTTCTCACCCTATCTCTAAGGGAGAGCCCAGACACCCTGCGGAGAAAACTCATTTTGGCTGCTTGTATCCAAGATCTCGTTCTTTTGGTCACAATCCAAAGCTCATGACCATAGATGAGGATAGGAACATAGATCGATCGGTAAATTGAGAGCTTCGCCTATTGACTCAGCTCTTTCTTCACCACAACAGACCTGTACAGCGCCCACTTCACTGCAGACGCTGCACCAATCCGCCTATCGATCTCGCGCTCCATTTTTCCCTCATTCGTGAACAAGATCCCAAGATACTTGAACTCCTCCACTTGGGGCAGGACCTCCTCCATGACCCGCAGAGGGCACTCTACTCTTTTCCGGTTCAAGACCATGGCCTCGTATTTGGAGGAACTGATCTTCATCCCAGGCTGTGTCGCACTCTGCTGCAAACCACTCCAGCGAAAGCTGTAGATCACGATCTGATGAAGCCAATAGGACCACATCATCTGCAAAAAGCAGACACGTGATCCTAAGGCCACCAAAACGGATCCCGTCAACACCTTGGCTGCGCCTAGAAATTCTGTCCATAAAAGTTATGAACAGAATCGGTGACAAAGGGCAACCTTGGCGGAGTCCAACTCTCACTGGGAACGAGCCCGACTTACTGCGGACCAGGCTCTGATACCGGTCATACAGGGACCTAATAGCCTGTATCAAAGGGCCTGGTACCCCATACTCCCAGAGTACCCCCCACAGGGTTCCCCGAGGGTCACGGTCAAACGCCTTCTCCAAGTCCACAAAGCACTACTATACAGTAATCTATGGAAATGGCCAGAACAAGCAAAGACCTTGTACAGTGCCTTGCGAAAGTATTCGCCCCCCTTGAACTTTTCAACCTTTTGCCACATTTCAGGTTTCAAACAAAAAGATATAAAATTTTAATTTTTTGTGAAGAATCAACAAGTGGGACACAATCGTGAAGTGGATTGAAATTCATTGGATGTGTCAAACTTTTTTAACAAATAAAAAACTGAAAAGTGGGGCGTGCAATATTATTCGGCCCCCTTGCGTTAATACTTTGTAGCGCTGCCTTTTGCTGCAATAACAGCTACAAGTCGCTTGGGGTATGTCTCTATCAGTTTTGCACATGGAGAGACTGAAATTCTTGCCCATTCTTCCTTGCCAAACAGCTCGAGCTCAGTGAGGTTGGATGGAGAGCGTTTGTGAACAGCAGTCTTCAGCTCTTTCCACAAATTCTCGATTGGATTCAGGTCTGGACTTAGACTTGGCCATTCCAACACCTGGATATGTTTATTTGTGAACCATTCCATTGTAGATTTGGCTTTATGTTTGAGAAGGGGTTCTCTGCAGACCAAAAGTGGGCGTTTCTGGCGAATAGGCGTTTATGGGCGGCGAACACTGATTGGCTAACAGTATTTAATAGGCGTTTGTCGGCGGCGAACACTGATTGGCTGTGGGTAACCCTTAAAGTCACGAGGATTATTGATGAGGTAACGTTTCTTTGCGATGTTTGACAAAGAAATATGATTTATTGTACTTATAAAGTATGTTATGTTTTCACTTATGCATATTATTGAAGTAGGTTTATTGTAGGTCACGATAGTTTCGACCGTTCTCTCGTTGTTGTCGTAACGCACTGAGGTAAACAGCAGCTCTCACTGTGCACGTTTACAACAACTGGGTGTTGCTTTTCAAAATAAAAGCTGAAAATAAAAGTTCTTAATACTTGAAAAATAAATATTTTAAAGCTGTGTATAACTGAAAAACATGAAAAACAAATAAATAAAAGTTGTTATTAGCTGAAAAATAAATAAATAAAAGCTGTTAATTATATCTATGTCTTTCTGCCATGTCAGGAACCACTCTCACTTCAGGCTGACTCTAGAAGACCCCAAGATGTTGCTCAGAAACTTTGACCAACATCTGATGTTGACTTTCAAAATAAATCACCTCCAAAGTTTAACATAGCTCATAGTAATAGTCAAAAGTTGCTGACCTTGTTGCAACATGAGTTAACACAAACATGAGTGTAAATTGTCAATGATTCAATAATGAGTAATAACTTATTCAATAAAAAGTCTGTAATTTGTCAATAATAGTCAATAATTCATTCAAGAATAGATTATGGGTGTTTGGTATGGCTCAGTGGCTAAAATGGGTTGGATGTTAGAGAAATTACTTAATTTTCAATTACCTGAATGTACAAATTCCTTCATTTATAGTTAAACTTTAGGAAATCAACTTTTTTTTCCTTGTGAAAAAAATATCAAAATTAACTTTAAAATCCAATCCAGGATTAAGTAACAACTAGCAACACCCTAACTGTACTATGTTCTGTGTTTCCAACAGATGCTACAATGACTTCTAAAAATGGATGTCCCAATAAACACAATAAAAAAATTCAATGATGCATCAAATGTTGTCTGAGTATGTTTTAAGGTAATAACAAATGTGAAATCTGGAAAACAAAGAGAATTCCTGAATCTGTCTTGTGTGCTTTGATGTGTACATAAGTTTATTGGAGGTCCTGAAACAACTTTTCTGAGAACACAAAGATTTTTATTTTACCTTTGGCCAAGATGTCAGTTTGAAATCCGGCTGCTTACTGCAAAACCAAGAGTTTTTTTAAGACGGTCTTCATTTGTATTGTTTTGTCGACTAAGCTAAATGTAATTTCTAAAATATGGATAAATCTGATCTCATCATGCAGCATAAGCAACTGGGTACAGGTGTGAGGGCCAAAAGTCTGGGTATGTACTGACTCGTAAATGTGCTTGTTTTCTACTGAAACATGGAGTAGGGTTGACCTTTAAAATGTGAGACAGCTGAGGAAGTTAACCAGTAAACAGAAATACCTGCTCCAGTTGCAGAAATCTGACAGAAACTGACAATCACTCATCTGTAGTGACTGCAGGTTGAACAATAAAATGTGAAGTTAAAGGAAACCTCCTTTGTCCCAAGGCCAGTTCAAGTATCATTAATATTTTTCTTTCTTTATGAATCAATTGTAACTTTGTTCACATTTTTCAACAACCAAAATGGAATTTGTTTTTTAATGTTATGGCTAGGTATAAAAAAAAAACCTAACATTTAGCTCCCCCATTACCCAGTTATGTTGCTCTTATTTTGAAATGTAACCGGAAGTTCTGTGTTAAGAGAGGCGAAAAAAGAAGTTATGGAGACGCCGCGGCAGTATACTGGAGCAATGTCGAACCGAGACGCCGCCAGTGTTGAACCTGAGACGCCGCTAATGTCGAACCGGTTAACACCATAGACATAATATGCCTGTGGTTAACACAATCTGCCAATATCACCTTGTTTTTAGACATCATGTGTCTGTGGTTACGGCATTTTATCGTTCAGCCTTTTTTTCTAACGTCCAATCAGATGTGGCCGGCCAGACACGCCCATTTTTCTATCGTCCAATCAAATATGGCCGGCCAGATACGCCCATTTTTCTATCGTCCAATCAGATGCGGCCGGCCAGACGCCTATTTTCATATAGTCCAATCAGATGTGAACGCCCAGATACGCCCATTTTCCTATAGTCCAATCAGATATGACCGTCCAGATACGCCTTCCGAATTTGGCTGCAGAGATACCTACTTGTTATGTTTTGGATCATTGTCTTGTTGCACGGTAAATCTCCGTCCCAGTCTCAGGTCTCTTGCAGACTCAAACAGGTTTTCTTCCAGAATGGTCCTGTATTTGGCCCCATCCATCTTCCCATCAATTCTGACCATCTTCCCTGTCCCTGCTGACGAAAAGCAGGCCCAAACCACGATGCTGCCACCACCATGTTTGACAAGATGGTGTGTTCAGGGTGATGAGCTGTGTTGCTTTTATGCCAAACATAAAGGTCATTATTTTCCATAATGTAATGATAAAAATGAAACTTTCATATATTTCAGATTCATTGCACACCAACTGAAATATTTCAGGTCTTTAATTGTTTTAATACTGATTATTATGGCATACAGCTCATGAAAACCCAAAATGCCTGTCCCAAAAAATTAGCATATTTCATCCCACCAATGAAAGACAAATGTTTTTAATACAAAAAACGCCAACCTTCAAATAATCATGTTCAGTTATGCACTCAATACTTGGTCGGGAATCCTTTTGCATGAATGACTGCTTCAATGCGGCATGGCATGGAGGCAATCAGCCTGTGGCACTGCTGAGGTGTTATGGAGGCCCAGGATGCTTCGATAGCGGCCTTAAGCTCATCCAGAGTGTTGGGTCTTGTGTCTGTCAACTTTCTCTTCACAATATCCCACAGGTTCTCTATGGGGTTCAGGTCAGGAGAGTTGGCAGGCCAATTGAGCACAGTAATACCATGGCCAGTAAACCATTTACCAGTGGTTTTGGCACAGTGAGCAGGTGCCAGGTCGTGCTGAAAAATGAAATCTTCATCTCCATAAAGCTTTTCAGCAGATGGAAGCATGAAGTGCTCCAAAATCTCCTGATAGCTAGCTGCATTGACCCTGCCCTTGATAAAACACAGTGGACCAACACCAGCAGATGACATGACACCCCAGTGACTGTGGAAACTTGACACTGGACCTCAAGCAATGTGAATTCTGTGTCTCCTCTCTTCCTCCAGACTCTGGGACCTTGATTTCCAAAGGAAATGCAAAATTTACTGTAATCAGAGAACATAACTTTGGACCACTCAGCAGCAGTCCCAGGCGAGATGCTTCTGACGCAGTCTCTTGTTCAAGATTGGCTTGACCTGGGGAATGCGGCACCTGTAGCCCATTTCCTGCACACGCCTGTGCACGGTGGCTCTGGATGTTTCTACTCCAGACTCAGTCCACTGCTTCCGCAGGTCCCCCAAGGTCTGGAATCGGCCCTTCTCCACAATCCTCCTCAGGGTCCGGTCACCTCTTCTCGTTGTGCAGCGTTTTCTGCCACACTTTTCCCTTCCCACAGACTTCCCACTGAGGTGTCTTGATACAGCACTCTGGGAACAGCCTATTCATTCAGCAATTTCTTTCTGTGTCTTACCCTCTTGCTTGAGGGTGTCAATGATGGCCTTCTGGACAGCAGTCAGGTCGGCAGTCTTACCCATGATTGCGGTTTTGAGTAATGAACAAGGCTGGGAGTTTTTAAAAGCCTGAGGAATTTTTTGCAGGTGTTTAGAGTTACGTCATTGATTCAGATGGTTAGGTTAATAGCTTGTTTAGAGAACCTTTTCATGATATGCTAATTTTTTGAGACAGGCATTTTGGGTTTTCATGAGCTGTATGCCATAATCATCAGTATTAAAACAATTAAAGACCTGAAATATTTCAGTTGGTGTGCAATGAATCTGAAATATATGAAAGTTTCATTTTGGTCATTACATTATGGAAAATAATGACCTTTATCACAATATGCTAATTTTTTGAGAAGAACCTGTATAAAGCTTCAATAAATTAAGTTGAGCAGATGCAAAGTTGTGGCCCAGACAAGAGCAGACCTTGTTTTAGTTTGACCTTGACCTTGAAGTGTGGTGGTGAACAGTGTACGCCATTCCATCTAGGGATGATTCATACGTGCATGAAGCTCTGTTCAACAGAAGCTTACATGTTATGAGTCAGATAAGAAAAAGTTAACAGGAGTACATACAGAAGGATGATGGAGAATAAATTATAAAATGCCCTGCATTGGACAGGCGTATAAAAAAATTATTTATTGGGCGAGCAGATGGTATTTTTTAAACAGGGTGCTATAATTAGTCTTTACATATCCTGAGGAAGGGGTACTGTCCTATGATTCAGGACTAAAGAACCTGCATAATGTTAAATAATTTCAGCTTTTCTTTAAAAACTTTGCACATTAGAAACATTAAAAATCTTACCTGGAACTGCCCTTTTTATTTCCAGTGAAAGCACCAAAGGAAGATTGTGCATGAGTTCACAAACTTCCTCATAGCTGGAGGAGCACATGAGGTTATCGCCAATTTTAAAAATTTCATCTCCAGGACAAAGTTTGCTTGTTGAGCCCTAAAAAAGTTTAAAAAAAAAAAGATTACTGGTGGGTCAAGTCTAAAATTTAACGTTTACTCAAACCCTTTTTATTTACTTTAAAATTTTAAAGAGGAATTTTGCCCCATTGCAGAAAACAAACAGATGTAAACTTAGATCAGACGTCTGTACCCATTCTGCTGCACAGCCAGGCTTTAATCCAGAAATGATTATTCTCAGCGGTGATGAAAAAATCTCCACATCAAGTCCAAAGGTCTCTTCTTCTTGTCTCCTCAGAGTCACAGTGTCAATTGTGAAACCTCCCATGGGTTGACTAACATCCTCCTTCATGAGTTGATTGGGTGGCAGTCCTGCAGCCATCTTTGGGTTTCTTCCACTCAGTGTGGAACCAGGCACGGACTGGAGCAAATATGTATCTGGATCATAAGTTCGAGACTTTTGTGCTTGGGACACAAGGTCAGCATTTTCAGTTTTGTCTGAGTTATCATCAAGCTCATCCTCCAAGCTCATCACCTGCTGCTGGTGAAGGAGTGGGCTGTGTGCTGAGGCACGGCTAGAGGCCATGTTGTTTTGACAAAGAGTCTCTATATCCTGATGAAGAGGACCAGAAATCTTCTCTTGTGATGAACTGTGTACAGCCATACCCTCTACATCTGTCAGAAATGGGTAGATGCAGAGAACAAGACACACAACATGTTTAACGTGACCCATGCATTAGGTAAGTAACTGAGGAAGTCTAATTGAGGTAGTATCTCACTGAGCTGTGACTGGTTATGTTGGAGTGAGTCTTGGATGGTTGCTTTTGTTTCTAATTTCTCACTTGGGGTGCAAAGGCTCACTCTGTTGTTGACTGAATTTGAACAAGTTGAAAAAGTTTGTGCAACAATTTTTAAAATTGTTAAAATTCAGTCATGGGTACCTCAAATGTATGAAGGTAGATATGTTGCAAAAGTTGTGAACTTGTGATTTTGATTTGTGCACCTATAGAAAAAATGTGTCTATATATATATATATATATATATATATATATATATATATATATATAT
>NC_056505.1:39771137-39774707 GCF_014905685.2 Nematolebias whitei | reverse complement strand
ATATATATAATATATACATACATACATAGATACATATATATATATAAATATATATAGAGAGAGAGTTTGTTTTGAATGTATAGTCACAGGAATAAAGTTGTAACTTTGTAAAATTACATTTACACAAATAAAATAAATGCTACAGACTTGTAATTTTTCATTTGTGTGTATTTTTTAACTTGTAAAACTACAACTCAAAGGTTATAACTGTTCAAATATACAGTTTGAAGTGCTCATCTCTCCTCGCGCACGTTCGACTCCTCTGATGCACAACTTTCTTTCTGTGCATAAGACTTTCGTAGCATTTTTTTTCAGATTTCTTGTTGCAAGATTCATTCGTAACTGAAGATGTGATAACAGGTCAAGGGGAGGGGAAGTGTCGCTATAGCAATGGGAACGAGTTCTGTGTAAACCAACCAGCATGAGAGCTCCTTGTTTTCAGTCAGTTGAACTTGGCCTTCATCTCATTTCTGCAGTCACTGACAGCACAAATCAAAGTTACAAGTTCACAACTTTTGCAACATATCTACCTTTATACAAACCCATCTTGATTTTGCTGTGAGGGTCTCCAACCTGTCTGAAGAGTCGTATTTTGACACGATGGCTCTCCCTAGACAGAAAACATGTACAACACTGATAATAAGTAATAACTATAACATTTCTAAAAAGTTTTTTAGTGTTTTAAATCATAAATGTGTGGGCAGCTGCCACAGTGGTCACAAAGTAACATGAAGTGGACACAGCTGGGCAACAAAATAATCTGCACAGCATAGAAAACAGTTTTTAAGCCATGAATTTCAAAAATGTTGTGTAAATGCCACCTCACAGCTTGCTGCTCATTTGATTGCAAACACTCAGAAATCAGTGAGACTGCAACAGAAATTTAGCCTATTTTCACCCAATACGGACTCTTCAACTAGTCTTCAAGAGTCACAGCCCTGTAATATAATACCTTCAGGAACAAAAACAAATGTTACCTTGACCTTGTGCCTGTACTAATTCGTCTTCCATTGAAGTACAGCAGCTATGAACAGAATCAGACTGGAATTGGCCACTGGGACTGTCCTGAGAGAAGTACTGAGAGAACTCAGTTTCTGAGCTTAGGGATCCCTGCTTTAAAAAGTAAATAAAATAAAAATAAAGTCAAGCATCAAAATGAGAATAAATTTAAAACCCCAAGTGGTGCTTGAAAGTTTGTGAACCCTTTAGAATTTTCTATATCCCTGCATAAATATGACCTAAAACATCACTGGATTTTCACAAAAGTCCTAAAAGTAGATATAGAGAATCCAGGTAAACAAATTAATTGAACAAGTATAATATTTTTGTCTCATATGTTTAACTGTGTTCTCTTTACTGGGTTCTCTTTCTATATATAGAAAATTCTAAAGGCTTCACAAACTTTCAAGCACAACTGTACATATTGTTTAAGTAGCTCTCCAAAAAAAGTATTGAATAATATAAACAAATAAATGTACGGTCGTAAATAGCACACAGGGGAAAAAGGAAGCAATTCCCTTCAATAATCTCTTAATAGAGTTTCTGAAATGAGTTTCTGTCTGTGGTTTTTACATTTCTTTTCATTTAACTGTGAATTATTCAGTCTGTAATCTGTGGGTGTTCAGTCAAGGGTGTGAGGACCATAACTATCTTAGCACTCTGCTCCAAATGCTGTCCGCTCCCACTGCTTTGCACTTGGAGGAATCCAAGAATCTTACACAGAGCGTCACATACAACCCACCCAGCCCCCAACCGCCTCTAAAAGGCTAAACTTATAAACAGTGACTAAAATCTTTAGCATTAAATTAACCAAATACTTATGACTGCTGTCTTTTTTATTAGTTTTTAATAGAAAGGCTAGAGTTGCAAAAATTGTTCAGTGATTATACCGGTAACAAGTGGCACACCAAAGTCCCCCGTTGAAGAGGGATTTGCATAGTGAATGTTTGTATTTTCGGGGCAGCACAGTGGCGCAACTGGTAGAGCTGCTGCCTCTCAGCGAACAGGTCCTTGGTTCAAACCCCGGTCCAGGGGCCTTTCTGGGTGGAGTTTGCATGTTCTCTCCGTGCATGCGTGGGTTTTCTCCGGGTACTCCGGTTTCCTCCCACAGACCAAAAACATGCATGTTAGGCTGAATGGTAACTCTAAATTGTCCCCAGGTGTGAGTGAATGGTTGTTTGTCTCGTTTGTATCTATGTGGCCCTGTGATAGACTTGCGACCCGTCCAGGGTGTACCCTGCCCCTCGCACAGTGATTGATGGACATGGGCACCGGCGACCCCCGTGACCCAAAATAGAACAAGCGGGTAAAAGATAATGGATGGATGGATGGATGGATGGATGGATGTTTGTATTTTCCAAGATGAGGGATTTTCTGGACTGGAAATGACCAGGGAATTTAAGTAAATGTTAATGTTTTTGATGTAAGATATTCTAATGAGTAGGAGTTACACTGTGTAGAAGTGCTTTCATCTTTTGCTTGTCTGAGGCAGTTTCGAGTGACAGATCCTAGCGAGCGGAGAGAGCAAGCTTATCCATGACCAGGTGCAAAGGCAAAGTCAGTGGATGGCCAATGGTGGCATTAGCTACCATAGATTAATCTTTAGCTACCCCAATCATTTAAGAAAACTATACTTTTAAGCAATATAATACTTAAAAATCATAGTTTTGTCAGGTTAGTCAGTGGTTCTACTCAGAGTCTCTCCTGGATAACTGAACTTCTCACCCTATCTCTAAGGGAGAGTTCAGCTACCCTGCAAATGAAACTAATTTCAATACCCTGTATCTGCAATTTTGTTCTTTCAGTCAGTACCAAGAGTTCGCAGCCATAGGTGGGATAGGAACATAGATAGACCAGTAAATAGAAAACTTTGCCTTACAGCTCATCTCCCTCTTTAACTCAAAGGATGAGCACAGAGACCGCAATACAGTAGTCCCTCATTTATCACGGGGGATCAGTACCCTGAAGCCCCACAATAAGTGAAAAACTGATAAATAGGAATAGTTGTACAGTAGTCCCTTGCTACTTTGTGGTTCATTTATCGCAGAATCACTCTATTGCATTTTTTCAAAATAAGATTGGACATAACACACAACTGGCTGATTGATGGATGAGCTGCACGATCAGCATGGAATTTTTATTTAAAATAAATTTTAAATTATTTAGCACCTGCTGCACATTCGTGCAGCCTAGAGCTGCAGAAAAAGCTTCCTCCTGCATCTTTGTGCAGCCCTTACTGCAGAATAAACTTCCTACTGCAGCTGATCAGCTGTTCCCCGTGCAGAGCTGAGAAGTGCGCATGGCCAAGAGCGCTTGCAGGTGGCAAAACGCAGACGAGGCAGGGAGCTGAAATCAAGACATTCTGTGCTCTTTTAAAGCATTTGGAGTTTAGAAACATTGTTTAGAATATTACAAGAGTGTGGGAAGGGTTTAAAATGCCTTTATAGACACACACACATACTGGCGTGTGTGTGTGTATATAATATATACATATACATATGTGTATATAATATATACATATACATTTGTGTATATATATATATATATATATATATATATATATATATATAC
>NC_056505.1:39766498-39771037 GCF_014905685.2 Nematolebias whitei | reverse complement strand
ATATATATATATATATATATATATATATATATATACATCCATCCATTATCTTCCGCTTGTTCCGAAGTCGGATTGCAGGGGCAGCACCTTGAGCAGGGAAGCCCAGACACCTCTTTCCACAGCCACTTCTTCCAGCTCTTCTGGGAGGATTCCAAGGCGTTCCCAGGCGAACCGAGACATAGTCTCTCCAGCGTGCCCTGGGTCTTCCCCGGGGTCTCCTCCCAGTCGGACATACCCGAAGCACCTCCCTAGGGAGGCATCCAGGGGGCATCCTAAGCAGATGCCCGAACCACCTCAACTGGCTCCTCTCGATGTGGAAGAGCAGCGGTTCTACTCTGAGTCTCTCCCGGATAACCAAATTTCTCACCCTATCTCTAAGGGAGAGTCTAGCTACCCTGCTGAGGAAACTCATTTCAACTAACTATATCCACAATTTCATTCTTTCGGTCACTACCCAGAGCTTGTGACCATAGGTGAGGGAAGGGACATAGATCGACCGGTAAACAGAGAGTTTTGCCTTATAGCTCAGCTCTCTCTTCACCACAATGGACCGTATAGAGTCCGCAATACTGCAGACGCTGCACTAATTCGTCTGTCAATCTCACGCTCCATTCTTCCCCCACTCGTGAACAAAACCCAGAGATACTTACCATACCATACCATACCGCTTTATTTATAATGCACTTAAAACAGCTACAAGGCCAACCAAAGTGCTGCTACTTAAGCCTACTTAAACTCCTCTGCATGAGGCAGAACCTCACCCTCGATCTGGAGAGAGCAATCCACCTTTTTATGGTTGAGGACCATGGCTTCAGATTTGGAGGTGCTGATTCTCATCTGAGCTGCTTCACACTCGGCTGCGAACCGCTCCTGTGAGAGCTGAAGATCACGGCATGATGACGCCAACAGGAGCACATCATCTGCAAAGAGCAGAGATGGAATCCTGAGGCCAACGAACTGAAAACTCTCCGCCCACTGGCTGCACCCAGAAATTCTGTCCATAAAAGTTATGAACAGAATCTGTGACAACGGGCAGCCATGGCAGAGTCCAACTCCCAGCCTGAAGAGGTTCGACTTACTGCTGGCAATGCGAACCAAGCTCTCGCACCGCTTGTATACGGACCAAACACCCCATAGCAACGGGCCCCCAATCCCATACTCATGGAGCACGCCCCATAGTGTACTCCAAGGAACATGGTTGAATGCCTTCTCCAAATCCACAAAACACATGTAGGCTGGGTGGGCAAACTCCCATGACCCCTCAAGGACCCTAGTGAGGGTAAAGAGGTGATCCAGTGTTCCACGGCCAGGACAGAACCCACATTGTTCCTCCTGGATCTGAGGTTTGACCAACGATCGGACTTGCTTCTCCAGTACCCCTAAATAGAACTTACCAGGGAGGCTGAGGAGAGTGATGCCCCTATATTTGGAGCACACCCTCCGGTCCCCCTTTTTGAAGAGGAGAACCATCACCCCAGTCTGCCAATCCAATGGCACTGTCCCCGATGTCCAAGCAAAGTTGCAAAGGCGTGTCAACCAAGACAGCCCCACAACATCCAGAGCCTTAAGGAAATCAGGGTGAATCTCATCCACTCCCGGAGCCCTGGCACCTCTGAGCTTTTTAACTACATCGGCGATCTCAGCCACAGTTATGGATGGATCAACCTCAAAGTCCCCAACTCAGCTTCTTCCATGGAAGACGTGCTGGTGGGATTGAGAAGGTCCGAGAAGTATTCCTTCCACCTCCCGACGACATCACTGGTTGAGGTCAACAGCAGCCCACCTTCACTGAATACAGTTAGTAAAGTGCTGCTTTCCCCTCCTCAGCCATCTGATGGTTTGTCAGAATGTCCTTGGAGCTGACCGAGAGTCATTATCCAAGGTCTCAACGAACTCATCCCACATTCGAACTTTTGCCTCAGAAACAGCCAAGGCTGCGGACCGCTTGGCCCTCCGGTACTCCTCAGCTGCCTCAGGAGAATCACTGGCCAACAAGGCCCAATAGGACTCCTTCTTCAGCTTGACAGCCTCCCTAACCTGGTGTGTCCACCACCGAGTTTGTGAACGGCCACCACAAGCAGCACCAACAACCTTGCGGCCACAGCTCAAGGCAGCCACCTCAACAAGTGAGGTGCGGAACATGGCCCACTCAGACTCAATGTCCCCCACCTCAGCTGGAATGTGGTTAAAGCTCTCTCGGAGGTGCGAGTTGAAAATCTCTCTGACGGGTTCTTCTGCCAGGTGTTCTAAGCAAACCCTCACTACAAGTTTGGGTCTACCAGGTCTGTCAGGCATCTTCCTCTGCCATCTGATCCAACTCACTACTAGGTGGTGATCAGTTGACAGCTCAGCTCCTCTCTTCACCCAAGTGTCCAAAACAAACGGCATCAAGTCAGATGACACGACTATGAAGTCTATTATGGATCTACGACCTAGGGCGTCCTGGTGCCAAGTGCACTTATGGACACCATTATGTTCGAACATGGTATTTGTGATGGACAAACTATGACTAGCACAGAAGTCCAACAACAGAACACTGCTCGGGTTCAGATCAGAGAGGCCGTTCCTCCCAATCATGTCCCTCCAGGTCACACTGTCATTACCTACATGGGCATTGAAGTCCCCCAGCAGAATAAAGGAGTCCCCAGCGGGCACACTTTCCAGCACCTCTGCCAAGGACTCCAGGAAGGCCAGATACTCTGAACTGCTGTTCGGTGCATAGGGCAGACAACAGTCAGAGCCCGTCCCCCCCACCCGAAGGTGAAGGGAAGCCACCCTCTCATCTATCGGCGAAAACTCCAACACACAGGCACCAAGTCAGGGGGCTACAAGTAGACCCACACCAGCTCGGCACCTCTCACCATGGGCAACTCCAGAGTGGAATAAGGACCAGCCCTTCTCAAGGAGATTGGTTCCAGAGCCCATGATGTACGTTGGTGAGCCCAACTATATCTCGTCGGTACCACTGATCCTCGCGTACAAGCTCAGGCTCCTTCCTCACCAGAGAGGTCACGTTCCATGTCCCAAGAGCCAGCTTTGGTGAGCCAGGGTCAGAGCGCCAAGGTCCCCGCCTTCGGCCACTGCCCATGGCATCACAGCCCCACAACATCTAGAGCCTTAAGGAAATCAGGGTGAATCTCATCCACTCCCGGAGTCCTGCCACCTCGGAGCTTTTTAACTACCTAGGCGACCTCAGCCATGGTTATGGACAGACCAAAGTCTCCTGACTCAACTTTCTCTATGGAAGATGAGCCAGTGAAATTGAGAAGGTCCAAGAAGTACTCCTTCCACCTCCTAAAGACATCACTGATTGAAATCAATAGCACTGCACCTTCACTGAACACAGAGTTAGTAATGCACTGCTTTCCCTTCCTCAGCTGCCTGATGGTTTGCCTCAATCTACTTGGAGATGATCAAGAGTCTCTATCAAAGGCCTAACCGAACTCCTACCACATCCAATCTGTTGCCTCAACAACAGCAAAAGCTATGGCCCACTTGGCCCTTCTGGTACTCTTCAACTGCCTCCAGTGTCCCACCACCACCAGTAAACAAGGTCTGATAGGACTCCAGCTGGACAGCCCCCCTTACCTGGGATGTCCATCACCAAGTTCGAGGATGGCAACTGTAAGAAGCACCAACACGTGGAACATGGCCCCCTCTGATTCAATGTAACCTGCCTCAGCTGGGAACCTCTCACAGAGGTCTGAGTTGAAAAGCTAGCTGATGAAGCCTTTCGGACCGAAGGCGAAACGTTTCAGCACAAAAAAAAAAATAGAAACTGTCCAGACGACCTGACTGAAAAATGTTGGATCTTGCTGATGTGTTTTTCTGCCAGAAATTACCAGCAAACCCTCACTACACGTTTGGGTGTACCGGGTCTGTCTGTCTGACATATTCTCTCACCGTTTATCCAACCATCTTTGAGGTGGTGATCAGATGACAGTTCAGCTTCTCTCTTCACCCGAGTGTCCATAACAAAAAAACTAGGGATGCACCGATCCACTTTTTTAAACTTCCGATTCAATCCCGATACCCAAATCTGAATATCGGCCGATCCAGTTCCGATATCATAATCATCATTGATTTTATATGAGGCTGTAATAATCTCCTCTCAAGTACAATTTATACAAATGCATATGCATGTCCAAAAAGGCAACTTGAGGTAAGTTTTATTAATGTTGGATAAGTTTCAAAGTTAGAATTAAATTCTGCTAACACAAAACATGTTTTTTTTTATTCCTAACTTTAAAGTAGATATTAAACTGATTAATTTAAGTGATTGTTTAAAGTTATTTTATATTTTTTTAAATAAGGGGCAGATATGTGATTTTTTTTTCTTCTTTCTGCACTCTTTTCATGCAATGTTTTCTTTTTGATGATTTTTTAAAATTGTGTTTCTTTTGAATGAATGAATAAATTAATTAAATTAAAAAAATGTTAAATGGCTTCAAACACCTGCTAAGTTCATGGCATAAACCAACAGAAATGTTCCTGTTTTTAGTATTTTACATCAATTTATAATGTAGCTGTTTTTGTTTC
>NC_056505.1:39764813-39766398 GCF_014905685.2 Nematolebias whitei | reverse complement strand
GACTATATTCAAACCAATGCTGCTAAACGGTGCATAAAAGTTTGTTAACAGTTTGCATGACATTTTTAAATGTTTTTTTTAATTTCTTTTAGTGGCCACTCATTGCTGACAAGATGTGCAGAATAAAGGAATTCCTGAACCCACTCTCAGGCAGAGAAAGAGTTAGCTCGGGAGTAGATAATGCAATCCCCTGTTGCACTGGTAATGGAGGAAAAAGCATTAGCAGCTTTCAAGCTGATCAACTTAAAAAGTAAACTTTGGAAAGTGAACATCTGATGCAGCCTCTGAGCAATGACGTGATTCCCTGTTGCACTGGTAATGGAGGAAAAAGCATTAGCAGCTTTCAAGCTGATCAACTTAAAAAGTAAACTTTGGAAAGTGAACGTCTAATGCAGCCTCTGAGCAAGGATGGTGCATGATCTCATATGTCCTAATGAGAGGAGTGATTGGTTGAGGCGTATAGTGAGACATTTGAACCTCCTCGAGGGAGGGGGAAAAATGGTCCATAAAAGCCTTATGATCAGACAGAACAGCACTCAAGCAAGCCGGAGGAAGAGAAGAGCAGAAAGGACTTCAGCACACAGCTCAGAAGGGTGGGGTCACCCGAAAGAGTTGGAACACGTCGGTCTAAGACGAGTTTTGGATTTATCTCTGATCTCTCTGAGACGAGATTGGACCCAACTCTTCACTTGTTAAGACGAGACCGGGATCATTCCATCCTCCTATCTGCTTGGCCCGGGTATGTCCAAAGCCCCAATCCTTCCAATTTGGGATAGCTGCTCTGCTTAGGGGAGGCCTGTATCCCCCTCCTAGAGAACAGGAGATTTGCCTTTTACCTGTGCGGAAAATTCTATAAGGATTATCCTAAGAACCAGGGTAAGAGGACTTCCCAGTCCGACTGCTCCAAACTATTTAATCTGTCAGATCAGGGCAAGTACTTAGGAAAAAATCAGAGAGAACCAAACTGGGTTTAGTGGGTTAATACTCAGAGGTACATCCAAGCGTCAAGGCATTTTGAGGAAAAAACATCTGTCAGCTTGAGTTGTGAACTGAGGTGGTTTATACAAGTCTCCAAGGGCTCTTGGAGACACATTGATTTATTGTCCGCCTAGTTATGAAGTGTTTTTCTCTGTTATCATGTACAAGTACCTGTAGTGAAATTATGCTTGTCGCTGTATTCCCTTGCAAAATTATTAATTAAAGCAAAGCAAAACGTATAAATCTTGACTATTATTTCATCCTTATTAAGCAGAATACTTGGTGAGGCTTGGTTCCACTTTAACATCTAGCATTAGGAAGTTTTTAATGGTTTCCTGGCAAGAAAGTATAAGACAACACCCCTGAGTCCTGTCCCTGGACTCTAAAGATTACAGAACGGATAACAATTGCAACGCTAAATTAAGAGGTGGGCGACAGTGAACGCGTGTTTCTCCGTGCCAGCCAGCAAGACCCTGCTGCTTGGACGGGACGAGGAACAGAGTGAGATTTGGGTGTGACTTGCGGAAGAAGGTCGTTAATATTCTGGATGAGTCACCTCGTCACAGCCTTCATGAGACTGTCTTAGGGAGCTGCAGGTAATACCACG
>NC_056505.1:39759718-39764713 GCF_014905685.2 Nematolebias whitei | reverse complement strand
TCATGATGGGACATACTCACTGCGCACATGGAGACACGACACATGCCGAACAGACACAAAGCACACAAACACCGAGCACAGATTATTTACACAGACAGCTAGTGGGGGGGAGCTTTCCTCTCCCAATGGAAAATAGCTCAAATCTACACAATTTCATGACTAAAAATCAATTTTATAAACCTTTATACTGCAATCTACTGCATTTCTTTGTTTTTCTTTTGATGATTGTAATTATTTTTCAGTACTATCGTTATTTTTGTTGTTACTTTTTTCCCATGGAAATTAATCTCATTGAGTCTAGTGTTAAGCACTTTGGTAAAATATGCTGTTTTTAAATGTGCTTTATAAATAAGGTTGACTTGACATCAATGTAACATACAACAGGTTTTATGTGGAAATGTTTTATTACAATCAAAAATAGTAACGAGCCGTTAACTGTAGCACTTCAAGTGCAACCAGGGATACTACCACCAGGAATACAGTAGTCCCTCGCTACTTCGCGATTCGACTTTCATGGACTCGCTCTTTCGTGGTTTTTCAAATTAAGATTGGACATGACACACAATTCGCTGATTGATGGATGAGCCGCAAGAGTGGCATTGATGGTTAATTTTAAATAAATTATTTTAAATGATTTAGCACCTGCTAAATCATTAGGTGCAGGGAGAAGCTCCCTCCTGCAGCGTGTCATGATCTCCGCTCTCTGCCACCTGCAGCTGTTTGCCACGCCCACATTATTCCTCTACATTAGCAGCTTTGTGAAGGGCCCTTTGCTGTCCAGCTGCACCGATCGACTTTTGTCTTCCAACTTTAAATTCAAAGTATGTCACATCGTAAAATTGTCAGAATCACAAAATATAAGTGTTAAAAGTTATTTTTAATTATTTTAGAACTTTAATGTTCAGTTGTTACAGTGTAATCTATCAAGAAGTACATTTCCACTTCATGCTGCATCTGCTTCGTGAAGGGTTAACCGTTTGCTGTCCTGCTGCGCTTTTCTTCTCTACTGTTTAACTTTAAATGCTATAATATTTAAAATAAACAATTCATGCTGCATGGATTGTTTATTTACAATTTACAGTATTTAAATTTAAATTGTTTATTTGCACAGAAAGATGGAGATTGGGAACGGGATGAGTGTGATTGCAGCAGAGAAGTGAGCTGGCAGAGAGCTGAAATCATGACATTCTGTGCTCTTTTAGAGCGTTTAGAGTTTAGAAACATTTTTTAGAATATTGCAAGAGTGTGGGCAGGGTTTATAAAGCCTTAATATATATAAATACTAACATAAGTTTGTGTGTTTGTGTGCTTGAATGATCCTCTAAGCTACATTATCGGGGGCACTTGTAATTGCCTCTGGTAGCGTCTCCCAGTGCAGTCTGGTCTTAGGTAACAGACCAGACAAAGAGTGTCCAAACACTCAAATGGACAGAAAACAAGAAACTCAGTGACCCTTGCCTGGACATGGTTTACTGGGGGCGGCTGTGGCTGAGTGGTTAGAGCAGTCGTCCTCCAAATCAAGAGTTGGGGGTTTGATTCCACCAGCAGTCACATGGCTAAGTGTCCCTGGTCAAGGCACTGAACCCCTCATTACCTCCGATGTGTGTCCCTTTGGTGTATGAATGTGATCTAAAGCATTGATTACCAGTATTATTTGTATAGATCTAGTAGAATGCTGTATGAATGGGTAAATGAGGACACAGATTCTGTTGTAAAGCGCTTTGAGTATCTTGATAAGATAGAAAGGTGCTATATAAGTACAGTCCATTTACCTTGGAGCCAGGCCTGGGGGAGAGCCTCCTCAGCAAACACCTGTTGACTGGTTCTCTTCCCATTGGGCCCGGTCGGACTCTGCCCAAATGAGCAACATGGCTTTGCCTTCCAGTGGGCTCACCACTTGCAGGAGGGGCCTTACGAGGTGGGTGCATGACACCATGGGCAGTGGTCAAAGGCAGGGGCCTTGGATCTCTCACCCTGCCTTACCAAAGCTGGCTCTGGGGGCACTGACTTTAACCTTTAAGGCAGGAAGGAGCCTGAGCTAGTGCATGAGGTTGAGAGGTACCAAATAAATATAGTTGGGCTCACCTCGATGCACAATATGGATTCAGTCTCCTTGAGAGGGGCTGGACTTTATTCCACTTTGGAGATGCCCATGGTGAGAGGCACCAAGCTAGTGTGCGTCTACACTTAGCCCCCCGACTTGCTACCTGTGCATTGAAGTTTTGCCTGGTAGATGAGAGGGTAGCTTCCCTGCACATTTGGGTGGGGGGATGGGAGATTGGGATGGTTGTTTGTGTCCACATGCCAAATGGCAGGTCAGAGTATCCAGCGTTCTTAGAGTCTAGCAGGGGTGCTGGAAGGTGTTCCAGCTGGGGACTCCTTTGTTCTGCTAGGGGACTTCAATGCCCATGTGGGTACTGACAGTATGACTTGGAGGGGCAGGATTGGGAAGAACAGCCTTTCTGATTTGAACCCAAGTGGTGTTTTGTTGTTGGACTTTTGCAATAGTCATGGTTTGTCCATCACAACACTATGTTCAAACTTAAGGGTGTCCATAAGTGCACTTGGCTGCAGAATACTCTAGATCATAGATCGATGATTGACTTTGAAGTTGTGTCATCTGATCTGTGTTTTTTGTAGGGATGGGGCCGATCCGATCTGGTATTGGCCTCCGATACCAGCATGATTTACGTATCGGGTTTTTCCGATCCAACCTGCCGATATTTCTGATCCATGATGCATGTTGGCTTCAAACTATGGAATGGATTTCCTGAACGGAGGCGTGTCTCATGAACCCAGAGTCATAAGACCCGTCTCACAGTCGGGAAATCCATTTCATAGTTTGCAGCCAGCTACAACGTGAGGACTGAGTTAACAGCACTGTGGCTAACAGCTAGCTAACTTTTCATCGAAACATGTCCGCTGTTTGGAAGTATTTTACACTAGAAACACCATAAAACAAGACAGCAACGTGCAATGTCTGCAGAGACATAGCACCACATTAAACTGCGGTAAAGTTAGTTTTACATTGGACATTCAAGCTCCGTGGCTTCAGCGGGGCGCTACTCTTTGATCAACCCAAAACAGGCAACTCGACCCCGGCCAGCCACGTCCAATCTGCCCCGCTCAGTCTGCCCGTCTCCAAGGAGGGATAGACTGAGCACAGCTGACCGAAATCAGGCTGCCTGCTTTGGATTGAAAAAGAAGAAGACATCGCTGAAGCCACGGAGCTCGAATGTTTACCGAGAAGTTGCTAAACTTCATCATAATTAATGACCAACCACTATCAGCTGTAGAAAACTAAGGATTTCACAGCTTGATACTTGCAACCAAGATATAGTTAACCCCGCAGGAGATATTTATCAGTACAACAGTAGACAATTATTAAAAAAAAACATGATTTGAAAATTACAAAAAAATTATATATGTAGAGGGATAATGGGGCTGGATATATATTGTAAATTATCAGTTATGAGTTAAGCTCATAAGATATGCATTTATAATGCACATAACCTCGTTGTATGTGAGCACCACCTCTCTTTCCAGAGGAAAAATCAGTCTCAAACCCCAAATTAAATGTAAACTGAAACGTGAATTATTTTCTCGTGTTTAAAGGGCATCAAATCAGTTAATTAACACAGATATGCCAAAATAATCACAAATTTAGTTGAGTTTATGTATTTTATTACAAAAATAATAATCTGTGATATATCTGATGAAGATTATGCATGGCAAAAGTTAACTGAATAACAAAATAGCTTTGCATCAAAGGTCTAGTTGGTTATTCAAATCAGTGAAACTTAAAAAGGCAGATTTTGGACTAGTTCTGTTTGTGGAGTAGTTAAAATGGTCTAAAGTGAGCTATAATTTGTCTGATGAGATTATTGTGATGTATGATGACCAGAAAGTGCATTGAAGAGTCTCTCTCACCAGAACGAGATGTCAGAATGTTCCACAGCTGCTTAGAATGATGCCAGCAAGGCTTGAGATGCTCCAGTGACTGAAAGGCTGATTTTTCCTCAAAAGTCACCTATCATCGGTTGGAGGGACGAAGGTCCAGACACTGGCTCTGAAGTCAGCTGGGATTTACCACTCTGCGGTGTAATGGTTCTGGCTTGGTCAGTTTCTGCTTTGTTTCTTCTGTATCTTTTTTCCGTCTCTGTGCAGAAAGGATGCTTCTCTTCCATGCAGAAACTGAGTTTCTTCAGTTCTGAGCTCCAGAAGCGTGTAGCAGAAGTTGAAAAGTAGATGTGCTTGCGAAGAAGAAGTTGAAGTGAAACTTAACTTAACTGTATGTGTGTTTCAGATTGACTTTAGTCCACCTCTCAGAAGAGGGATGGTTCTAACTCCTGTCAGGTTTTATAAAATCTAAAGTCCATTTTCTCTCTCTGCCTTTAAAAGTTACTCTTTCAAAAGAGACAAATAAGACAAATGATTATCTTAAAGAGTGATTACTTAAAACACACATTTTCATAAATAAACATTCAGGTCTCAAAATAAAACTGAAAATTACTTTTTGGGGTTAATGGCAGGCAATGTTGCTCCAAAAGGTGTTGCTGTCCATCCCCTGAAAAGTAAATGTTATTAAACAAAGGGTTCTTTAAAATGTGTTATCTTCATGGGAACCCATCCTGGGAGTAATGCTCCTTTTTGATAAAAGTTAAAGTCTCAGCAGATGTTTCAACTTCGAGGTCAGTTGAACCAAAACTCATTAAACAATCTGTCCATTTCATAGGAAATGAGTTCATATTGGCAGTGAAGTTAACACAGTGACAGTTTTTTTTTATTACACTTTCATTTGTGTCAACTAAGAAGAAGTAAGCTGAGTTGAACACCTGTAAGGCAAAGTCTGTTTGTTCCCAAGGGAATAGATGCATCTTATTTTAAATAGTTTCAAACACAAAACACATGAGTGATGTTTGTTTGAGATGAGGTGAACTCTTTTTCTGTTTAAGCTGAGATGAACTGTTTTCTGAGATGAGGTGTTCTTTTCTG
>NC_056505.1:39749526-39759618 GCF_014905685.2 Nematolebias whitei | reverse complement strand
AGTGGCATTCCTGTTTGAGGTGCAGTGACGTTTAAGGGCCCGGAGATCACGAGCATCCAGTAGAGTTTTACGGCCTTGACCCTTACGCACAGCGATTATTCCAGATTCTCTGAATCTTTTGATGATGTTATGCACGGTTGATGATGATAACTTAAGTCTTTGCTATTTTACGCTGGGTAACACCATTCTGGTATTGCTGCACTATCTTTCTGCGCAACAATGGTGGAATTGGTGATCCTCTTACCATCTTGGCTTCTGAGAGACACTAACACTATGAGAAGCTCTTTTTATACCCAATCATGTTGTCAATTGACCTAATTAGTGTTAATTGGTCTTCCAGCTGTTTGTTATATGCACAATTTCCTTTTTCCAGCCACTTATTGCTATTTGTCCCAACTTTTTGGGATTTGTTGACACTGTGAAAATTTGAATCAACATATTTTTCCTTTAAAATGTTACATTTACTAAGATTAAACTTTTGATCTGTCATCTATGTTATATTACAAATAAAATATTGACATTTGCCATCTCCACATCATTGCATTCAGTTTTTATTCACAATTTGTTTAGTGTCCCAACTTTTTTGGAATCCGGTTTGTACCAAAAAACAAGAATCCTCACCAAACATTTGGGGACACCTCTCTTATACAACTTTGTGAAACAACTTTTCATGATTTACATAATCAAAGGCCTTTGAGGCATCAATAAAACACATGAAAATGGACGTGTTGTGTCTGTTGTACAGATCTAAAAGTTCTTTTAAAGCAAGGATGCACAAGTCTGTTCCATGTTTAAGTTTAAAACCAAACTGATTGTCTTAGCTTTTGTCTTAGTTTATGGTCTTAGATCTTTTTACTGTTTTTCTTTTATATTTTATTGTTGGATGTAAGGGGCGGCAAGGTGGCACAACTGGTAGAGCTGCTGCCTCTCAGCAAGCAGGTCCCTGGTTCAAATCCCAGTCTAGGGACCTATCTGGATAGAGCTTGCATGTTCTCTTCGTGCATGCGTGGGTTTTCTCCGGGTACACCGGTTTCCTCTCACAGACCAAAAACATGCATGTTAGACTGACTGGTAACTCTAAATTGTACCTAGGTGTGAGTGAGAGAGTGAATGTTTTTTTTGTCTCGTTTGTCTGTATGCGTCCCTGTGATGGACTTGCGACCCATCCAGGGTGTACCCTGCCCCTCGCACAGTGATTGTTGGACATGGGCACCAGCGACCCCCGTGACCGAAAATGGAAGAAGCGGGTAAAAGATAATGGATGGATGGATGGATGTTGGATGTAACTGGGACCCTGCATACATAATCACGTTCCACCACATGTACCACATGTGGTGTGTATGACAAATAAATCTCTCTGACTCTGACATAATTTTTGGCTGATGTATTAAATGTTCATTCATACAGACATGAACCAAAGAGTAAACATTAACATTTGCAGCCATGAGAGAGCCAGAAAAGCTTTTGACTCCACTTCTGTTAACCCCACCCCCCCCCCCCCCCCCCCCCCCCCCCCCCCCCCCCCGGAGTTGGCAGAGTTGTTCATAAGCAACACCGAGGATGAAGAATGCAATGGATTCAGTGATGTGGAATGAGACTGGTGAATTTATCGATAACTTGCTTGTCAGACTCATTGGCTTGTTATGTTAATTAAGGCTGTTCAGGATCCCAGGTATGTTCTGTGTGTTATTGTTATTTCAGATTAAATGTCCGTTCTTGCACTTTGTAAAATACATGTCTTAATAAATGCGACTTATACTCTGAAGCGACTTATATATGTTTTTTTTCCTCTTCATTAAGCATTTTTTGACTGATGCGACCTATACTCCGGAGTGACATATAACCTGGAAAATACGATAAATAAACTTAATTGAATTGAACTGAAAAAAATAAATCTTTAATGAACATGAACTTTGACAGATATTGTTTGTTTGTGTACCTTGGAGGATATGTGAAGATCAGTGCTGCTGAGGGTCTTGGAAGAGGTTTGAGGAGCAGTCTGAGATAAAGAAGAAAAGGCTCTGCAGGTGCTGATAAGGTCTGGCAAACTTGTAGATGGGAAGAGGTCAAAATCCACTTCTGACACCTCCTGCAGATGCAACACCCCCCCCCCCCCCCCAAAAAAAAAAAAAAACAGGTAAAATCAAAGGCAATATTTATCATAAATAAACTTTGAAAAATACATAAAGTCATGATTAGCATATGTGTGCAAAAAGTCATGTTTGGCTTTATACGCATTTTAAAGAGAACAGTATGCCCATAACATCATAAGTATTACTTGAAACAGTACACCACAAAATACACAATTCAAAAAATATTCAAATACCTCATTTATAGTTAACAGAAAAGACATCTGCAGCATGGCATACACAAAATCGTTTTATTTATTCCCCGTCACTGGGTGAAGAGGGAGAACTAGAAATTCGGTCCAACCATCAGTGCATGTTGTGAGCATGATAACTTGAAAACTAAGCAACATGCCGACTTCCATTTGGTGTGTGGCTGCTTCTAGGTGTACGACAGGTTCCTTTAGAAAACTGGATCGCCTAAACAAAATCCAAGCTGGCCACCACCATAAATGTGCATCCGTGTTGTGAGCATGACCAGTCATTTGCACTGCCTCTGACATGCAAAAAAATAAATAAATAAATAAAACTACCTCTCTTCTTCATTCACTTTGCAAATTCCTCAGCAATACGGAACATTGGCGTACCTCTTGCTTTTGTAAGTAGTGTGAACTATTGTCTTCATTGAGTCTACTACTGGTACTACTTCACTGCTATCTAGGATGGTCATTCTACAGCGTTAGTTAACTAAAACACTAAAGCAGGGGGACAACATTTTCTTCACTGAGAGCCAAATAAAAACATTTAAAGCAATCAAAAGGTGCAGAGAGAACTGGAAAATCTGGAAGATATTTTCTGGTATTGTTTTGGTTGTAGCACAGTTAACATGCTTGGAAAAAAATGTCTTCCCAATACTCTTTAGGAAAATAAGACACTTTTTTGTAAACTGGCACATTTGACAATATATTTTTTAGCCTAAATCTGAAAAAAAAAGTAAAAAAAATAAAAATAAAAATTTCTTTATAAATCAAAAGTTAAATGTTTACTTTTTGGAATCTTTAAGGTTGAGTCTAGTTAATCCAAAGGTTTTCAATGTACAGTATTTGTCCAAGGTACTTAAACTTCCTTAAGTTTCGTAGATAAAATCTTGGTTTTCATCAAATTATTTAAAAGTTTTTTTTGTTTGTTTTTTTCAATTAAGAATTTTTGGGGCTGGATGGAAATGGACCAATGACCACTTTTGGCCCTCGGACCATTTCTTGCCCACGTATGCTCTAAAGTAACAGGGCAGGTTGGTGCGGTATGTTTCATAAGTGATCTTTTGACATTGGGAAACAAACAAGTCCACAATTTTGTTTACTTGTTTTTGTAACTTATGTTTAAAAATTTATAAGATAAATTGATTTTAACATTTTTATGTTTGACTGCCATTTTAAGATCTATTGCACAGCACTTCAGTCAACTCTGCTTTCAAATATGCTTTTGTGTAATAAAGTTGGTTTCATTAAGACTAGAATACATGGCCTGTCTACACATTTGATCATTGTGCAGCCTCCATGCAGTTAGTGAAACAAGAGGCAGGTGGACAGATTTACCTGACGGGACACTACCAGCTGGACCAAACCAGTAGTGGACCGAAGAGCAGCAACAGCCTCCTGATGTGTGAGACCCACAAGGGACTGACCATTAACCATCAGTAATTCATCACCAACATGAAGGCGTCCATCTCTGAAACAGTACACATACATTCAGTTAGGATGTAATATTGTAGCATCTTATTAAACGCTAACAACAAAGACATTACAGAGGTACGGTTCAATTACGTCACTTTAATTTTAGTTTTGCCGTTCAGTAACTCTCTGACAGGATGTGCTTCTCTCTTTTTTACCATCACAATAATTTATGGTGTCATTTCTTTTACAGTCACTAACAACAACCTGAAAATAAATACCAACTAAACAAAAAAAAAAAAAAAAAAAAAGGGACAATCTAGCACATGACCTGAAAAAGTTAATCTGTTTCTGTCCTAAAAGGCCCCGTGGCTCTCACAGTTTCTTACATTCAAGTACAACGTGTAATTTCAACATTTTACACTGAAATTTGGCAGAAAACTTCAGAACTTACTGTTTCTGTAAATTATCATCATGTAATCAAACCAAAATACAACTTTTATATTGAAAATTACTTAAGTAAGCCTAAACGTGATATTTAAACATGGTTTTTTAGACCAACTATAATTTCTATGTGAATTTTTGAATTTACATATTGCAACTGAATGCATCACAAATCACAAGATCAAAAAACAAACTGCTTTCTAAGGCCTTCATGAAGGCTGACTTTCACTGACCTAATTTAACAGCATGAAGTCCTAACCAAAAACCTTTAAACATGTTTCTGCCTGGAGACAAAAATTAAATAATCTGATTGGATAACTGCATTTTCATGAATTGCCGGTAATTGTTTTTTAAACACAACACATAAAATAAGATTTAAAAAAAATGTAGAAAAACTAACAGTACACATTTTTTAATTTTACATAACATAAATATTAAATTCATACAAAGGAATTCATTTTGAATTCATTATAATCATTTGAATTCATTCAAATATTAAATATCATTGAATTCAAACAAAATATAAAATTTCATATGTGCTGAATCCATAGGCCTACTCTGAAGGTGTTGAAGGTCCTGAGGATTCCCCACTGTTATTAGATGTACCAAAGTTTCATAATCTAGCTTGGTTTTATTTTGTTTTATATCATTACTTTTATTTACTTTTTATTTGACATGCATTTTATGTTGTATATTGTTGCGTGTACTCCATCTGTGTTCTTTGTTTAAAACTGCAGAGGCGAATTAGCTATTGCTATAATCTAGTACAGCACATCAAATGGTGATGTTTGAGTTGGACATTGTCCCTTTTAAAATAAAGTTCATTCATTCATTCAAAACAGGTCTCTCTTGTAAATGAATCCTCATGACTCAATGAGACTAACCTGTATAAATAAAGGTTGCATGAAAACAGTTACGCTGCCTCACTGATTTGACTCAACTTTAGTGAAACAACAAAATAACATGGTGTCATCTGCTCTGTTTTGTTCATCTTCAAGGTTGTAATTTATTCATTTTAAGAATCTGTAAAGGACTGGTTAATCTTTATACATTTAAAATTATACAATCTATTATTTAGACAATTTAGACAAAATGTAAATAAAGCAATGCAATAATTTACTCATCTAAAAAAAAAAAACAACAACAACATAATTTACTGACAATAGCCCATAATATATGTATCAAATATTTAAACTGAGAGCATTTAACATTTTTAGATCAACAGTATTTTTTTTTATTTGATAGCTGCAACTTATAAAAGTTGGAATAAGGCTGTGTTGAAGAAGTGTTCTCTGTTTTTATAGAGAGAGTCTGTAAACATCTAAAAACAGAGGAGACCAGCTGCTGGACTTTATTAAAGGGGAATGTTATCCTGTTTCTGTCCAATACAGGATTCTAGCTTTTCAGCAGTTCTGGGTCTTTTTTTTTTACTGAATTTCACATTTCATGATCCAGTAAACATTTTTAATCTGAGAAAGGTCTGGACTGCATGCACTCTTCTACTACAAAGCCATTTTGTTGTAACAATGCAGTATGTGACTGTAGCTCTGTCCTGCTCAAATGTGCAAGACCTCTTCTGAAAGATGTCTGGATGGGAGCATATGTTGTTCTAAAATATTTAATGCAGATTATACTTTCCTGCATTAAAGGTGCTTTTCTCAATGTCTAGCTAGGCATGCCTAAAAAACTAATGCACCCCCATACCATCAGAAAGGCAGGCTTTGGAACTGTGCACTGATAACATTATAACTTTTTCAGAATTTGGGTTGTATTAATATGTCAAAATATACATTGTACAATGCATTTAAAAAATATATATATATACAGGTCCTTCTCAAAAAATTAGCATATTGTGATAAAGGTCATTATTTTCCATAATGTGATGATAAAAATGAAACTTTCATATATTTCAGATTCATTGCACACCAACTGAAATATTTCAGGTCTTTAATTGTTTTAATACTGATGATTATGGCATACAGCTCATGAAAACCCAAAATGCCTGTCCCAAAAAATTAGCATATTTCATCCCACCAATGAAAGACAAGTGTTTTTAATACAAAAAACGCCAACCTAGAAAATAATCATGTTCAGTTATGCACTCAATACTTGGTCAGGAATCCTTTTGCATGAATGACTGCTTCAATGTGGCGTGGCATGGAGGCAATCAGCCTGTGGCACTGCTGAGGTGTTATGGAGGCCCAGGATGCTTCGATAGCGGCCTTAAGCTCATCCAGAGTGTTGGGTCTTGCGTCCCTCAACTTTCTCTTCACAATATCCCACAGGTTCTCTATGGGGTTCAGGTCAGGAGAGTTGGCAGGCCAATTGAGCACAGTAATACCATGGTCAGTAAACCATTTACCAGTGGTTTTGGCACTGTGAGCAGGTGCCAGGTCGTGCTGAAAAATGAAATCTTCATCTCCACAAAGCTTTTCAGCAGATGGAAGCATGAAGTGCTCCAAAATCTCCTGATAGCTAGCTGCATTGACCCTGCGCTTGATAAAACACAGTGGACCAACACCAGCAGATGACATGACACCCCAGTGACTGTGGAAACTTGACACTGGACCTCAAGCAATGTGAATTCTGTGTCTCCTCTCTTCCTCCAGACTCTGGGACCTTGATTTCCAAAGGAAATGCAAAATTTACTGTAATCAGAGAACATAACTTTGGACCACTCAGCAGCAGTCCCAGGTGAGATGCTTCTGACACAGTCTCTTGTTCAAAAGTGGCTTGACCTGGGGAATGCGGCACCTGTAGCACATTTCCTGCACACGCCTGTGCACGGTGGCTCTGGATGTTTCTACTCCAGACTCAGTCCACTGCTTCCGCAGGTCCCCCAAGGTCTGGAATCGGCCCTTCTCCACAATCCTCCTCAGGGTGCGGTCACCTCTTCTCGTTGTGCAGCGTTTTCTGCCACACTTTTCCCTTCCCACAGACTTCCCACTGAGGTGCCTTGATACAGCACTCTGGGAACAGCCTATTCGTTCAGCAATTTCTTTCTGTGTCTTACCCTCTTGCTTGAGGGTGTCAATGATGGCCTTCTGGACAGCAGTCAGGTCGGCAGTCTTACCCATGATTGCGGTTTTGAGTAATGAACGAGGCTGGGAGTTTTTAAAAGCCTCAGGAATCCTTTGCAGGTGTTTAGAGTTACGTCGTTGATTCAGATGGTTAGGTTAATAGCTTGTTTAGAGAACCTTTTCATGATATGCTAATTTTTTGGGACAGGCATTTTGGGTTTTCATGAGCTGTATGCCATAATCATCAGTATTAAAACAATTAAAGACCTGGAATATTTCAGTTGGTGTGCAATGAATCTGAAATATATCCATCCATCCATTATCTTTACCCGCTTATTCCATTCTGTGTCACGGGGGTCGCTGGTGCCCATGTCCAGCAATCACTGTGCGAGGGGCGGGGTACACCCTGGATGGGTCGCAAGTCCATCACAGGGACACATAGAGACAAACGAGACAAACAACCATTCACTCTCTCACTCACACCTAGGGACAATTTAGAGTTACCAATCAGCCTAACATGCATGTTTTTGGTCTGTGGGAGGAAACCGGAGTACCCGGAGAAAACCCACGCATGCACGGAGAGAACATGCAAACTCCACCCAGAAGGCCCCTGGACCGGGGTTTGAACCAGGGACCTGCTCGCTGAGAGGCAGCAGCTCTACCAGTTGCGCCACCGTGCTGCCCCAATCTGAAATATATGAAAATTTAATTTTTATAATTACATTATGGAAAATAATGACCTTTATCACAATATGCTAATTTTTTTAGAAGGACCTGTATATATTATAATAACATACACAAACACTGATTCTATTATTCTATACATATCAACTTTACTGGAACAAAATGTACCTGTGAATAGCACCACGCTGCTCTACATGAGCAATAATGATTCCACGAGGAGACCTCTTGGAGTCACATCCCCCTGTAATCTGTATGCCCAGACCTTCCTGACCTTTAACCACATGCATCTTCCAGATGTGGTTTCCCTTTTTGGGCTAAGGAAAACAAAACAATAAATAAATAAAATCAAGAAATATACAAAATATTCAGTAGCAATCATATACATTCCACTTAAAAGGGGAAAAAACACTATATAAAGTTGGTCTTATATTAACATTTACACAACAATTCACATATTTTTTTTAAATTAATTTAGACATTTTGACAAGAGAAACAATAAATGACTAACTGTTAAAAACTAAGTCCAACCATGCTGATTCCAGAGGATTAAAGAGGAAAAATGTGAGCCAGGTGCAGATGATCAAACTGATCATCAGTGTGAAAACCTCTGTAACAACAAGCATTTTGTCTGTTTGCTGCTCTGGAGCATACAGCTGTGTGTTATCACAATGCCAAGAAGGAAAGATATCAGCAATATAGAAGGAACTGCTGATGCTTATCTTTCCAGTAATGGTAAAAGGAAATTTCAAGCAGCTTAGAGTCCTTCATTCTACGGTGAGAAAAACTATTCATAAGTGAAAAACAATAAAGAAAGCTACTGGTGCGCTCAGCAAATTCACCCAGAGGTCAGACCATGCACTGATCAGAGAAATCGCAAAATATCAATGAGCTCCACCTGACACCAAACAGGCCTCAATTAACAGGTTAAACATTAAAGTTCATGGCAGGAAGAACAGAAACGGATCATTTGTTTGGATGGCAACCAGGAGAAAACATCTCGTCTCTAAAACACAAGTCAGGTTTTTAAAGTTCCATCTAAATAAATCACAGCTCTTCTGTAAAGATGCATGATGAGCACACAGGACCACAGAAAACGTTTGCCCAACCGGTCTACATGTGCTTTGTGGACTTGGAGAAGGCATTCGACCGCGTCCCTCGGTGAACCCTGTGGGGGAAAATCTGGGAGTATGGGGTACCGGGCCCTTTGATGCGGGCTGTTAGGTCCTTATATGACCGGTGTCAGAGCCTGGTCCGCATCGCCGGCAGTAAGTCGGGCTTGTTCCCGGTGAGAGTTGGACTCCGCCAAGGTTGCCCTTTGTCACCAATTCCGTTCATAACTTTTATGGACAGAATTTTTAGGCGCAGCAAAGGTGTTGAGGGGATCCGTTTTGGTGGCCTTAGGATTGTGTCTCTGCTTTTTGCAGATGATGTGGTCTTATTGGCTTCATCAGATTGTGATCTACAGCTTTCGCTGGAGCGGTTCGCAGCCGAATGCGACGCGGCCGGGATGAGGATCAGTTCGTCCAAATCCGAGGCCATGGTCTTGAGCCGGAAAAGGGTAGGGTGCCCTCTCTGGATCAGGGAGGAGGTGATACCCCAACTGGAGGAGTTCAAGTATCTTGGGGTCTTGTTCACGAATGAGGGAAAAATGGAGCGTGAGATCGATAGGCGGATAGGTGCAGCATCTGCAGTGAAGCGGGCGCTGTACAGGTCTGTCGTGGTAAAGAGAGAGCTGAGTCAAAAGGCGAAGCTCTCAATTTACCAATCGATCTACGTTCCTACCCTCACCTATGGTCACGAGCTTTGGGTTGTGACCGAAAGAATAAGATCTCGGATACAAGCGGCCGAAATGAGTTTTCTCCGCAGGGTGTCTGGGCTCTCCCATATGTATATATATATGTATACATATATACATATACATATACATATATACATATACATATATACATATATACATATACATATATACATATACATATACATATACATATTCATATATACATATATATATATACATATACACATATACATATATACATATTCATATATACATATATATATATACATATACACATATATATATATATATATACATATACACATATATATATATATATATATACATATATATATATATACATATACATATACACATATATATATATATATACATATATATATATACATATACACATATATATATATATA
>NC_056505.1:39708033-39749426 GCF_014905685.2 Nematolebias whitei | reverse complement strand
TTATTGTGGCAGCACGGTGGCGCAACTGGTAGAGCTGCTGCCTCTCAGCGAGCAGGTCCCTGGTTCAAACCCCAGTCCAGGGGTCTTTCTGGGTGGAGTTTGCATGTTCTCTCCGTGCATGCGTGGGTTTTCTCCGGGTACTCCGGTTTCCTCCCACAAACCAAAAACATGCATGTTAGGCTGATTGGTAACTCTAAATTGTCCCTAGGTTTGATTGAGAGAGTGAATGGTTGTTTGTCTCGTTTGTCTCTATGTGGCCCTGTGATGGACTTGCGACCCGTCCAGGGTGTACCCCGCCCCTCGCACAGTGATTGCTGGACATGGGCACCAGCGACCCCCGTGACCCAAAATGGAACAAACGGGTAAAGATAATGGATGGATGGATGGATAGTCATTATTGTGGCAGCACGGTGGCACAAATGGTAGAGCTGCTGCCTCTCAGCGAGATGGTTGCCGGTTCAAATCCTAGTCCAGGGGCCTTTCTGGGTGGAGTTTGCATGTTCTCTCTGTGCATGCGTGGGTTTTCTCCGGGTAGTCCAGTTTCCTCCCACAGACCATAAACATACATGTTAGACTGATTGGTAGCTCTAAATTGTCTCTAGGTGTGAGTGAGAGAGTGAATGGTTTGTCTTGTTACGATATTTTTGGACTGGGCCTATGGTTTTGATCTGCTCAGAGACAGGATTATAATGAAATTATGACCCGGTTCTGACTGGGTTAAACTGGGCCAGCAAACTTTAAAGAGAGTCTCCCTGGGATTTCAATATCAGCCAAGGAATAGAGATTGATCTACTTGCCACATCAAGTAGAAAGTGTAAGGATGTTAGTTTTCTGTGGCCCGGTGTGTCTGTTTCCCTCGTGCTCCTCGTTAGTTTCCATTGTTGCCACCTGTGTCTCGTCCCAGCTGTTTGTCATCATGTCTCGTCTTCTCCTTGTATTTAAGTCTCCCTATTCTGTCTTGTCCTTTGTCGGGTCGTCTTCGTTGGGTGTGCTTCCTTGAGTCTCCTGAGTCTCTCTGTTTTCCTGGTTCCTCGAGTTCCTCGTGTCTCCCGAGTTCCCCGTGCCTCCCTCCTTGTTTATGTAAGTTTTGCTGCCCCGTCAGCATATTTATTTTGTACTTTTCATTTATCATTAAAAACCTATTTTTGTATATCTGCCGAGTTGAGTCCCTGTTCTGCACTCTGGGTTCGCTCCGACCACAAATCCTAACAGAAAGGCTTTGAAGCACCGTCGCATATTTTCCTAACACGTCAGTCCACATAAGATCACACTTAGTCACGCCCTCTAATACACGGATAGGTTGAGCTCCCTTCTGCGAAGGCGGAGTCTTAGGACCCTATAAATTAGTAATGACATGGGACTTCGAGGCTCTTCCGGGTCTGTGAACGCGTCACAGTCCGGAGAGTCCAGAGTTGTCAAACTATAACCTTTCCTGCCTTTTTAAATATAATTGATAAAACTTAATTGACGTCTCATTGATTTATTGATAGTATGAGTTGCCACTTCTGAGAGAGATAGAACCAGAGGAAGCGGTTGGGGCTGACTGAGGGTCCAGGGTCAGAGAGGAAGCCTAAGGCCCACAGCTAGCCGTAGCTAGCTGCAGTGACTGACGACCCGCAGTCAGCTCTCAAAACGCAACAGTCTCGTTTGTCTCTATTTGTCCCTGTCCAGGGTGTCCCCCAGCTCTCGCACATTGACTGCTGGATATGGGCGCCTGTGACCCCCTGCGATCCAAAAGGAAGAAGCGTGTAAAAGATAATGGATGGATGGATAGTAATTATTGTCAAATTTAAAAAGAAATGTTGGTTAATTTGTTTTGTGTCTAGAACCTTTTCTGACCACCAGATGACAGTATAAGACTGTTTGAACTGAAGGATGGATAGTGAGGGAGTGAGCAGGAGGGAGTGTCTCTTTAAGAAAAATGGGAGGGAGGCCCCATGACCTGACATGGGCTGCCTCTCCTTCCTTTTTTTTTGGTTCTCAAAATGGTGGATGCTCGGTGTGGTTTCAGCTCTTTAGCATAGCATTTTTCACACAAAGCTTTTAATAAAAATCCGTAACCAAGTTCTCAGCTTCTTTTTGCAGAGAAAAAAACAACTTTTTACACAAAGGCACGGGTTTTAGCCATGAATTCTGGAGCTTCGACAAGATGGAGGTTTTTAGCTCATAGCTTCTCAGCTTAGCTGCTTTTAACGATCCAAAAACACGATTTTGGACGGTTAAAATGGATTTTAAAGAAAATAGAAAACAGAGAAAAGGAGGGGTCAGTGAAGAGCACCGGAGTTGAGCCTTTTGTCATCCAGTGTCTTCAGTAGAAAAAGAGAGACACAAAGAAACGATAAAGCCGATAAATGAAAATGAGGTTGATAATTTTCATTTATCATGCAATTAATTGATTTCTTATTTATTGTGACAGGCCTTTATGTAAACAGTCCAAAATCTAATCAACAATTGTAAAGTTAATGGAAAAGCATTTGAATGGAGAAGTCTGATGTGTTGTATTTATTTGCACTCAGATTTGTTGAGTAAATTAAAAAAAGTAATTAAATAATTAGTAAAGTAATTAAAGGTTTGGCTACAAAGCAAAACAGAAGTTTCCAAAACTGTCTGTGTTTGAATGTTGAGCTCTGTTTTTATGGCCTGATTGCGCCGCAGTATTTATTTTTTACAGTTCTCTCTTTTCTTTCATATTTTGGAGCGTATTCATTCTTGTATTTTCACATGAACAACTTCACGCATGTATCTATCATATTAGTTTATCTACACAAACAGTCAGCCTAATGTTGGTCAGTGACATGACCCAAACTTCCACGTGGTTTTACACAGATTCATTCAAGTGCTTTGTTTACATTTAGCATATTCCCACATTTTAAAGTTGCTTGTCAGTATATCTGGAAAACTATTGAAGTAAATTTCAGGCTGCACCATTTGATATAGTTCAGGATGACCATTTTACAAGTTTGATTTCTTATTTTGCAGCAAGTACCTTTTTTAAATAAAAGAGAAAATATGCAAAAACAGACGCTCCTTATTAATCACAGGAAAATATGGCATTGTGCATCTCAACTGGTAAAACAAACCGGTGGTGCATAATATACTAATGGAAGCTTGGGATTACAAATATTAAAACGTAACAAGAACTTTTTCAGCAGTAATTTTGACATATTTTATTTTTACCGAAATTGTTTGTCACGTTGTAGTCACTAATAGTGATTTAAGTTTTAGTTAGCTAGACATCATATTTTAGTTGACAAAAACTACTGTACCTCTAGTTGACTAAATAAAATAAATTACACTTAGGTTACATCCTTATTTACATGTTAGGATTACATGGGCAATACAGAGGATTAGATTACAGCTTTATGTTTTAAAATCAGGGATCCAGCAGGTTAGACTAATAAACTGAACATGTGACCTTCTGGACAGTCACTTTGATTTTGCAGGTAATCAAACCTAAATGTAGTTGGCATCATGTAGTTATTATTTGTTTCTGTCTAGTAAATAGGTGGTTGATCAAAACTGTCTGTCAATGAAATGAACACAGAGCTGTTTTCAGTCACAAATGATAAGACAGAAATTAAATTCTTGACAAAGTTTGAGTTGGTTTGGACGTGAGGTTCTGCCTCAAGTGGAGGAGTTCAGGTCACTTAGGGTTTTGATCATAATAAGTGAAGAATGGAGCGTGAGACTGGTGGATTGGATTTCACGGATTGGTGCAGCATCTGCAGTATTGTGGACTCTGTGCCGGTCCGTTGTGGTTAAGAGGGAGCTGAGCTGTAAGGCAAAGCTCTCTGTTTACCGGTCGGACTATGTTCGTACACTCACTCATGAACTCTGGGTAGTGACTGAAAGAATGAAATCACAGATACAGGTGGTTGAAATTAGTTTCCTCCGAAGGGTAGCTGGACTCTCCCTTAGAGATAGGGTGAGAAATTCAGTTATCAGGAGAGGCTCGAAGTAGAACTGCTGCTCCTCCACATCGAGAAGAGCCAGTTGAGGTGGTTTGGGCATCTGGCGAGGATGCTCCCTGCATGGGCGCCTCCCTAGGGAGGTATTTTGGGCATGGCCAACTGAGGCAGACCCCGGGGAAGACCCAGGGCACTCTGGAGAGACTGTCTCTCAGTTGGCCTGGGAACACCTTGAGGTCCTCCCAGAAGAGCTGGAAGAGGTGGCTGTAGAAAGAGATGTCTGGACCTCCCTGCTCGAGCTGCTGCCCCAGTGACCCGACTTCAGAACAAGGGATGGATGGATGGAGAGAGAAAGTTAGTGGGTATTTGGGTTCTCAGAAAACATTGTCTGAGGAACAGCCACGGAAAAGCACTCCTCGGCACTTACCTTGAACAAGGCTGCTTGTCTCTGCTTCTCCTCGGGGAGGAAGAGCTCACTGGGACGACAGGAGGTTGGCGTGGCAGAGACCCAGGCATCCTTAGCAAAGGTTGTGCTGGTCAAAGCTGGATAACTTTTCCTTCTTCGTTCTTCTGACAGTGCTAGCTAGCTGGCTGAAGAAAAAATGGGAGCCGATTAGCTGGTCTCACCGTAATTTATACGGACCGGGGGTGAGGCCCACACAGCCGGTGGGCGTGGACTAAAGTTTTCAGTGCTGCGCTGCACGCGAAGGGATAAACCCACTAGCGAAAGCCTTAAAGGGCGAAGCCTATACAAAATAGAACCCACGCATGCACGGAGAGAACATGCAAACTCCACCCACAAAGGCCCCCTGACTGGGCTTTGAACCGGCAACCTTCTTGCTGAGAGGCGGCAGCTCTACCAACTGTGCCACCGTCCGCCCAACGTAAGTGACACACCTCAAAAATGTTCAAAGCAATTTCACTACAATGTAAACTGCAAAGTTTTTTGTTGTGTTTTTTTTGGTCACGTACTGATTTAAACAAATGTCGATGACCTGTGAAGCACACAGACGGACGAGGTGAATAAAATTCATATTGTCTATGGGGAACAACTCACCTGTGATGATTCCTCAGTCTTAGGCCTGTTGCAATAAACAATAAATCAGTTAAACGCATGATAAATGAAAATTATTGAACTCATTTTCATTTATCGGCTTTATCGTTTTTTCGTGTCTCTTTCTACTGAAGACACAGGATGACAAAAAACTCAACTCTGGTGTTCTTCACTGACCCCTCCCTTTCTTTTTTCTCTTCTGTTTTAACGATCCAAAATCACGTTTTTGGACTGTTAAAAGCAGTTAAGCTGAGAAGCTAAGCTACGAGCTAAGCTAACAGGCCGACCTTGGGGAAAAAAACCTCCGTCTTGTTGAAGCTCCAAAATTCACAGTTGAAACCTGTGCCTTCATGTAAAAAGTTGTTTTTCTTTGCAAGAAGAAGCAGAGAACTTGTTTACTGATTTTTATTTTTTTTAATAGCGTTGTGTGAAAAATGCTATGCTAAAGAGCTCAAACCACACTGAGCGTCTGCCATTTTGAGAACCGAAGAGAGACGGCCCATAATACGTCAAGGGGCCTCCCTCCCAATTTTTTTAGGGACACGCTGCTCGCTCCCTCACTATCCATCCTTCGGTTTAAACTGTCTTATACTGCCATCTGGTGGTCAAAAAAGGTACTACACCCCAAATCAAATTAACCAACATATCTTTATAAAATTGACAATAATTACTATCCATCCATCCATTATCTTTACCCGCTTCCTCCATTTTGGGTCACGGGGGTCGCCAGTGCCCATGTCCAGCAATCACTATGCGAGGGGCGGGGTACACCCTGGACGGGTCGCAAGTCCATCACAGGGCCACATAGAGACAAACGAGACAAACAACCATTCACTCTCTCACTCACACCTAGGGACAATTTAGAGTTACCAATCAGCCTAACATGCATGTTTTTGGACTGTGGGAGGAAACTGGAGCACTTGGAGAAAACACACGCATGCACGGAGAGAACATGCAAACTCCACCCAGAAAGACCCCTGGACTGGGGTTTGAACCAAGGACCTGCTCGTTGAGAGGCAGCAGCTCTACCAGTTGCGCCACCGTGCTGCCACAATAATTACTAATTATTGTCAAATTCCAAACACTATTATCGTTTATCACAATAATTTCTGAGACAGTTAATCGCCCAGTAAAATTTGTTATCGTGACAGGCCTTCTCTGTCTAGGTGCAGACAATATCATTAATCTTTAAAGAGCTGTGTAAAGTTGTGTGTGCATGCATGCATGCGCGCGCGCGCGCGCGCACGCACGTGTGTGTGTGCCGCTGAGACATCACCAGTAGTAGAACTGGGAGGCAGCAGGCTTTTTTTGGAATCACATCAACTAAACACTGATCAAGTATTTCTAGGTCATCCGGGAGTTGTGCCATGCTGGTACTATGAGATGAACTCCTCCATAAATGCCCAGATATATTAAATTCCCTACACCATAGCTGAAAACTTTCCGTTGATATGCAGCAATTTGTTTTTGACATCAACTATTTATTAAACGAGTCCATAAGTCCTTCTGAGTGCCTGTGTTTACAGTAATTATTTTATTAAATGCATGTGTAAAGTTGGGAAAGCCTCAGCCAGAAAAGTGTGCTGATGGTTCACTTGATTCAGTGTCAACCGCAGCTACACACGCACGCACGCACGCACGCACACACACACGTACACTTCTTTGCACTTGTGTGACAAACATGACTGTATGCTTATTCAGGGGCCTCTCTGACTCACATTTCAAAAATGTATAATTTTTCTGCATCTACACATCATGTTTGACTGCTCAGATAGAAGAATCATGTATGTTGGACAGATTTCCGTGGAGACGTGTCAGGGAGGTGCCTCGTGCACTCAGTTTCACATTCTTTGGGATGTATGAAGGAAAGGTGCACAGAAACATGCGTGTGCACGGTTTGATAAATCTGACTATTTCAGTGCATGCACACTTGTTTTTGCAAATTTGTCTCTGTCAACTTGTAGTATGGAAGCTGCACACTCTTTGGGCCCCACTGGAAGTTTACTTCATTCTTTACAGAGTGTTTTTTTTTTTGTCTTTGCCTGTTTTGTTTTCCTCATAATCATCTTTATTGAAGGTTGAGTGTATGCGGGGCCGTTCTTGTGCTGAGAGCTCTCTCAGCAGATGCTTTCAATCAAACTAATCACTGTCAGCATATTTAAGGCTGAACAGTGGATTGATTCTGTGTTGGATCAATAACAGTCACATGGTGATCTTCACTGACCAACCTCCAGAGAATCCCTTGAATTTGTGATTTATTTCCTGAAAGTAATGTTTGTTTATCTCTGTTCCTTGTAGTTCTCCTTGTATGGTTTGGATTAGCCCTTTTTGGAGACCATTTCTTCACCACACCTTCTGGAGATGTTCTCCATCACTACCTCCTCTCCATAACCTGTCAGAGAAACTCAGTCTGTCTAACCCTGCCTGCTCTCACTCCTTCACCTGTGTTCCTCCCTGCCTGCTGACCCGGAACCTTTGAATCCTCTCCCTCAGATCTGACTTTCAGGAATCCTGGCTGCCCCCCTTGGCAAACGACAACATTACTAAGAAAAGGAAAATCGATCTACATTAAAGTTACTGGGAACAGCCATGCTACTTGCCCATTTCCCCACTAACCTTCGGCTGTTCCTTTCCGCAGAATACCACTTATCAGAGTACCCCTTCACCTCCTACAAAATAAAACCATGACTTTTTTTTACCTTACTGTTTCCTGTGAAGTCCTGTCAGTTCAGTACTCTGAACTGTGGGTCAAACATATACCACCTGATGTGACACAAACCTGCTTATGATCCGTCGTTTTGCATGGGGATCAGCATGGATTTCACCCAGCTCCTTTCCAGCAAGGAGGGAGCCTCGTTGTCCACACACCTTGTTTCCTGCATGTGCTCATGGACAAATCTTCATGAAAACTTGTGTATTTCATCTGTGGGGAGGAAAAGTGATTTGGGTAGTCTCTATAAATTTGGATATTTAAAAAAGTGTCTGATTGGGGGAAAGTAAAGGCTGTAAGCTTGTTATTCTGTTTCATGAGTTGAATAAAACTAAATTTCACCAACGGGGCGGCTGTGGCTGAGCAGCTCCAATGTGTGAGTTGGGGGTTTGAATCCACCAGCAGTCACATGCTGAAGTGTTCTTGGGCAAGACACTGAACCCCTCATAGCCTCTGATGTGTGTCCCATCAGTGTATGAATGTGAGCTAAAGCTCTGATTCGTCTCTTTAGAATGATTTGTTCAATTAGCTTTGTAGAGATCTAGTAGAGTGCTGTGTGGATGGATAAATGAGGACACAGATTGTAGTGTAAAGCGCTTTGAGTTTCTTGAAATAAGATAGAAAGGCGCTATATAAGTACAGTCCATTTACCATTTACCATGAACAGCCCTGTTCAAGTCCAGCCACAAATTCTTTATTGGATTTAGGTCTGGGCTTTGACTCAACATCTCCAGAACATTCACCTTGTTCTTTTTTAAAACCAGTTTTTTGTATAGTTTTCTCTGCAGCGTCAGGTCATATGATTTGAAAAAATAACAAAAACTCTCTTCCAACCATAGTTCTTCTGTGACATTTCCCTAAATGTTGCAACATTCATTTTAGCCTCTATCTGTAAAAGCCTTCCATGGTTGGTTCCAAAAAACATCCCCATACCATGATGCTGCCACCACCGTGTTTTGCAGTGGAGCTGGTGCGTTTGTGGTGATGTAGACTGGTTTCTGTCAAACAGCATTTTGTCTGTTGGTAAAGGTTTTCAGTTCAGTCTCATCAGACCAAAGAACTTTCTTCCACTTGACCATGGACTCTTCCACATGCTGTTTGACAAACTTTAGTTGACATTTTCCTTCTTGCACAGTCACTCAGTTTGTGAGGATGGACTGCTCTTGGTAAAGCTACACTTGTTCCATAGTCCTTCCATTTTATTGATGATAGATTTAACAGAACTCCTGCCTATGTTTAAGGCCTTGGAAATCATTTTGCATCCATCCCCTGACTTTTACTTTGCATTAATAGTTCTCTGAGATGCTTGAAGTGTTTTTTTTTTTTTTTGTCTTTATGGTGTAATGGTGACTAGGAATATAGAGTGATCAGTGAATAAATCCTCCAAATACACTGCAATCACTTTAGACACATCCATTCCCATTAGACTAATTGTGAGACTAATGGGACCAAGTGGTGGGACTTCTTGTGTTGAATTAGGACAGTCACATTTTAAGGGAGTGAATATTTATTCAATGAATTGTTTTACAAGGCGTCATAGTTGGTAGAGCTGCCACCTCTCTGCAAGATGGTCACCAGATTGAATCCCAGCCAGGGGGCCTTTCTGGGTGGAGTTTGCAAAACCGGAGTACCCGGACAAACCGGGTTCTCCGGTTTTCTCCCACAGACCAAAAACATGCATGTTAGACTGATTGCTGACTCTAAATTGTTCCTATGTGAGAGTGAGAGAGAGAGTGAATGGTTGCTTGTCTCTATATGTGTCCCTGTGATGGACTGGCGACCTGTTCCTCACCTCTCGCACAGCGACTGCTGGATATGGGCACCAGTGACCCCCGTGACCCAAAAAGCAAGTAGTGGGTAAAGATGATGAATGAACTTGTTTTACATTACAAAATGTATTTACTTTGTAGAAATCTTCACTTTGTGAAAGTGAAGCACCTTTCACTTTGTGTTTTTAAATCAAAAAGTCTTATTCATAATGACCATGAGTGATTGAAATTATCAATAAAGTAAAATGATAAAATATTGAAGTGGGAGAATACCTTTTACACCATTGTATAAACAATCTATAATCCTTATCTGATGTGTGACCATGATGTGCATTATCTCCATGCCCTCTTATTTTCCTGCTTTTGGTGTATTTCAGTGGCAATGAAAATCCACCAGATACACATCATTTACAGATCTAGCATAGTTACTGCAGTATTTTGGTTAATTTTCTTTTTTTTTTTTTTGTGGACTAAAGGATTTCTAGAAATTGTTGTGTTTAGATGGATGTTTATAGAAACAACTGAAAAAGTTCTTGTTCTTGTGTGGACATGGCAATTTTCTTAATTTCAAAATGTATATTTAAACAAAATTTAAAATTGAGGAGATAGAAAACTTGAAGCAAAAGGTTTTTGTCTAACGTGGCTCTTGGAGTAAAACACATTTAAATTTAGCTAAAAAATGTAACTGGAACATGGTAAACTGTTGACTTTAATTTCTGTGGAAAAAGATTATATTTAGAATCGTAGTCATTGAACATCAATAAATGAAGATGGCTTCAACCATCTTACACTTCGTTTTTTTTCATTATGCAGTATAATAATCTCTGATGAAACTCATACTAAAGTCTAAACTTCAAGATTTTAAAAGATCTAATATACAAGTCATACCTGCACCACAAATCCTAAAAACTGCAAAAACCCACTGTATTTTTGATAACTGCTGTTGTTGTGATCCATCCCACTACAGAACGTGATTTAAAAAAAATGCAGCAAGCATCATCTTTTGGTTGACTTTGTGTGTTCATGCTCATGATAGGATTATATAGACAGTAACACACTATTTAATGCCTTTGTCTTTAACCTCTTGTCATCTAGTAAATCATCTCTTTCTCCAGTGTTCTACATAGCCACTGGACTCCTTAGTCTTGCTGGACTGATTTATTAAACAGATGTTTTTGGTATTGAGACATACGAAAATGAAGTTGTGTTGAAATATAGTGCAGTGTATTAAATATTTTTAGACATTCTTGGTTTTCTTAAAACTCAATCCCAGATTTACTAAGAAATACCAGATTCAACCAAAAAAGATAAAGGCTCAAGAATGTATCTTTTTATGACCGCGTCTTCTTTAAACTCTGCTTCAGCCAAGTTTAGAGTATTTCAAGTGTTATCTTACAACTATGCACGATGACTAGAATTTAAGATATTAATAAAATGATAAAATATCCAACAGCGAATATTTTGTAGGCCTGTCGCGATAAATCATAAATCAATTAATCGCATGATAAATGAAAATTATCAACCTCATTTTCATTTATTGATTATCATTTCTTCATGTCTCTCTCTTTCTACTTAAGACACTGGATGACAAAAGGATCAACTCTGGTGCTCTTCACTGACCCCTCCCTTTCTCTTTTCTCTTTAAAATCCATTTAACCATCCAAAATCACGTTTTTGGATCGTTAAAAGCAGCTAAGCTGAGAAGCTAAGCTACGTGCTAAGCTAACATGCCGACCTCGGTGGGGAAAAAAACCTCTGACTTGCAGAATCTCCAAAATAGACGGTTGAAACCCGTGCCTTTGTGTAAAAAGTTGTTTTTCTCTACAAAAAGAAGTTGAGAACTTGTTTACTGATTTTTTTTTTTAATTAAAAATATTGTTTGACAAATGCTATGCTAAAGAACTCACACCACACTGAGCGTCCGCCATTTTAAGAATCGAAAAACAGGCAGGAGAGACAGCCCATGTCACGTCAAGGGGCCTCCCTCCCATTTTTCTTAAAGAGGCACACTGCTGCTCACTCATTATCCATCCTTCGGTTCAAAGAGTCTTATTCTGCCATCCGGTGGTCAGAAAAGGTAATACACTCAAAATAAACAACCAGCATTTCTTTTTAAATTTGACAATAATTACTAATTATTGTCAAATTTCAAACAATATTATTGTTTATCGCAACAATTTCTGAGACAATTAATCGCCCAGCAAAATGTGTTATTGTGACAGGCCTAATTTTGGACAAGGTGTAAAGTTTGTGAACTTATCCATAAAAAAGAAAAACTGACCAGTAAATATTAGAGTACAATGATTGCCTGTTGCAAACATTTATTTCAGTGATACGATCTAAAGACCATAGTTTACTGCACAGTGAAATATTGTGGATGGAATATGCAATAAACGAGCTTTGAAGGTTGACGTGACTGCTTTATGTTTTACAGTAGAACATATTGTTACTTCTGTCTTTGTCTTTTGGATTGCAACATTCCAACTGTACTTAAATCTGTCTTTTTCTAATCCTTGGCCATATGGCACCTAGGAGGAGAGCAGGGTAGAGGGGGAGGATGGTGTGAGACATCTAGGTCAGTCTGCATTATGGAAATAAAGAGAAAAACTAATCCTTGTTGTTTCACTCTGACACACACACACACACACACACACACGCACGCACGCACGCACGCGCATTAATCATCATAAGATCATAAATATATCTAGTCTTCAGAAAGTAAAATAAATATTCTAACGTCAGTATTGTAACACCAGTTGGACCACAGCACACCTCAGATTTCATCTCATCATTATTTAATAAACCAAAACATGAAAATGTGTATAAAAACTAAGTCCACCCTGTGATTTTGCAGCTTTTAGAACCTCCTTGAGCTGCAATACCTTAACGTAGTCATTTTTGGTATGACAGTCTGTAATGTGGTTGTGGAGGAATTTTGCCAGTGCCATTTTCATCTAATGCGTTGTCTCATTTAATAAAGTTTGCAGCCATTTGTTTCTGTAGTCTGATAAAGTCCAGCATGTCAATAAAGCTGAGGTTCTGGCCTTTAACTGGACTGTTGCTACTCCTTGATTCTTTGTTTTTCAGCCATTTTGTTCTAGATTTACTGGTGTGTTTGGGATCATTGTTCTGCTGATCCAGTTTGGTCCAAGCTTTATCTGTCAGACAGATGGTCTCATATTTGACTCTGGAATCCTTTGGTCTACAGAGGAGCTTGTTATGGACTCTGCACCCTGCCCAGGTTCTGTGGCTGCAGAACAGGCCCAAATCATCAGCCTTCCTCCACCATGCTGATAGTTGGTTTGAGGTGTTTTGTGCTGATATTCTGTTTGATTTTCACCAGACATGTTTCTGTGCAATGCGGCTAAACATTTCTACTTTGGTATCATGTTTTATCTAAAGAACATTGTTCCAGAAGTGCTGTGGTTCTTTCAAACAAAACTTTCCAGAGCTAAGTCATTCTGCCATGTTATTTTGGAGGCAGACATTTTTCTCCTGTAAGCCTTTGTGACGTGTCCCTGTGCTACTCTTCTGAATGAATGTTTGCCTGATTGTCAGGTCCTCTTGTTTCAGTTCTAAATAATTGGTGAGCTTTTAAAATGAACAAGGTCTGCCTGCTGTAGGAACGAGAGACAGAGCGGAGAGGCTGGAGGCATTGGTCAAATGTCTGGTAGTTGCCGTGTCCACTCCCCATCGCCATGTTCTTTCCCACTCCTTCCTTTATAGATGCTAGCCTTGCACATTGTCACTTTTTGTCATTTTTGGTTGCAGGGTCTGGGAGTTACTGGTATGTTGTCTGGGTTCTTGATTTATACGGTTAGTTCCTGAACCACAGGCCTAAATCCAGGGAACTGCAGGCTGGTTTTAGGCTCCTCCCTCTTTTGTTTATTTTGGCCAGAGCTCCCAATTCACTTTTTTTTTGTCTTAAGTGATTTAACTTAATAAAATATATTTTAAATATTACAATTGTCTGAACTGCATATGTTCTGCTGTGAACCACTGTAGACATGAGGAAGGATCGTCCGGGATCATAACGTATTTCAGGGCTTGTCCGATCCTGTTTTGACTTTTTGACAGTTGTTTGCCATGTTTTAGCGTCATAACATGGTTTGGCTCATGTAATTACATCCCTTCATTAGAGCAGCGTGGGATATATGTGTCCATGTTGCTGTGAATGTTTGTGGCTGCATGTATAAAGTACAGAGTTTTAAATCTCCACGAGCCATGTTTCATTTCCCCAATCTTGTGACAGTAATTTAGGTGTTTTTCTGGTGTCTATTAGGAGTATGTGTTTTTTTCCTCTATTGTTTTTGTGTTTTGATTTGTTACTAAAATGGAGTTTAAGGTGGATGATTTTGTGACTCATCCCAACTCTGAACAATTTTAACTGTTGCACAAAAGAGCATCCTTTAATAATGGCTGTTTATTTTTCCAATTCCAATGTCAAACAAAAAGAAAGTGATCAGATATTTCACTGCTCTGACCGAAGCCAATGTTTCCTCAGACTGGTCCTGATTCTGCCTCTCAAACTGACGAGGTTGAAAAACCCACCTCTGATCTCCATGAGGTGGAGTTAAGGTTGAATTTTGCTGCTCGGCCCTTTGATAAAAAGAACTTGATTATGTTTCAACTCTGTAAATTGGAGGAAAAAACTAGAAAGTTCCTGGAGAAACTTTGACGGGTACTTCCACGTGGCAGCCATTTTAAAATGTATATGACAAAATGCCTACATTTTGATATATAATTTGTATGCATATTTTAAAAGGTGTGGTGGTAGGAAGTGTTTGTTCATTGACATGCTGAGTTATGTTCAGAAACCTCTTGACTCTAGGTCATGTGACCTAATTGTGGCAGTTTGAGAAAAGATTTGTCAGTGTTTTTCAATTAGAAAAATGGTGTCTTTGTTTGCAAGCACACATCACGGTGCCGGCCCGTTCGTTTTGATATAAAAAGGAGGTACACATTGCGATTCGGGCCGCATCAAAGTTGACAGAAGAACAAGACCCTTTTCATGTGGATAATAATAGGTTCTAGGTAAGCCCCAACCAAAAGAGACGTTTCTTTAAAGGAACTTGAGCTGAGTGGTTCTCCTGTTTTATCAGGTCCTTCTGAGTTGCATGTGACCAAGTGCATTTATCTGCTACCAAAAAGATATGGACATTTTTTTGTTCTCATTCGAAGAGTGGCTCCAACATTAAAACTGCCATAACAATTGTGGCCTTTGTTGTTGCAATGTGTATTCACAGGTAAAGCTCAGGAGGTCTATACTTCACTTTCACCTGATCTTGTTCTGGACTATGGTTAATTCAAAGCAGCTGTGCTCAGAATGTAATATATGGTACTTTGATACTGGTACTTTACGTTGAAGTAAAACATTTATGTTTAGGCCTGTCACGATAACACATTTTGCTGGGCGATTAATTGTCTCAGAAATTGTCTCAGGAAAAAAAAAAAAGGAAAATCAGCCACTTCACTTAATAACCAAACTTCTACAAACCAAATCCCTCCTACAAGTCAATCCTCAGTTAATCACACCTTCTCTTTTTCTCCATTCTCAGTTAGTGAGGTAAATAAACTGTTAAAAGATCTTGATCCTAAAAAATTTGCAGGACCAGATGAACTTCTACCTTATTTTTTATGGCTGGCTGCTCATATCATCACAGTCCCTGTGTCCCACATCTTTAACCTTTCCATAAGTCAAAACTCCATTCCAGACGCTTAGAAAACAGCCTTTGTTCTTCCTTTGCTGAAGGGAGGTGACCCCACCTCACTGAAGAACTATCGACCAATCTCTAAACTCTGCATTTTAGCCAAGGTTCTAGAAAAACTGATGAACTGTCAAATCAAAAATTACCTGGACTCATTTAACATCTTACCTCCACATCAATCTGGTTTCAGGAAACAACACAGCACAACCACTGCTTCACTGAAGGTTCTTAATGACGTTGTTGAAGCACTGGATGCTAAGGATTATTGTGCTGCACTTTTCTTAGACCTGTCTAAAGCTTTTGACACTGTGGATCATAACATCTTGTGTCATAAACTCTCAGAAATCGGTTTCTCAGAACACACTATTGGTTGGTTCTCTAACTATCTCTCAGACCAGAGGCAATGTGTTCAACATAATGGTACTTCCTCCAGTTATTTAACAGTCAACAATGGTGTACCTCAAGGCTCAGTCTTAGGAACCACCCTCTTTATAATCGACATAGGTAATGTAGGTAAAAACATCCCTCATGCTTCCATACATTTCTATGCTGATGACACAATTGTTTATTGTCAAGGTAAAACAGTTAAGGCTTTCCAGCTTTTGCAATCTGCATTCAACAACATGCATTCTGATTTGTTCCACCTCAAACTTGTCCTAAATGCCAACAAAACCAAAGGGATGCTTTTTTCAAATTTGAAGTCGGTCCCAGCAGTTCTTCCTCCGATTTTGTCCTCAAACCATGTCCCCATTGAGTTGGTTGATTCCTATAAATATTTGGGTATCTTGGTCGACTTGCATCTCTCTTTTAAGCTCCATGTGGAAAACTTGGTAAAGAAACTGAAAGTTAAACTGGGTTTCTTTTTCAGAAACGGATCCTGTCTAACTCTGAATGCTAGAAAACGCCTTGTATCTGTGACTTTCCTTTCCTCCATTGATTACGGCAACTTTATTTACATGAACGCTCCTACAAGCACCCTGCAGATGTTGGATGCTGTCTATCATGGTGCACTAAGATTCATAACTGGCTGTGATTATCGTACCCACCACTGCACCCTGTATTCACTGGTTAACAGGACATCATTAACTTCACGCAGACTCTCTCACTGGTACATTTTCATCTTTAAAATCACTTCTTGGTCTGCTGCCTTCATACATCTCCTCCTACATGTCTCTGTGTAAGTGCAGCTACAGCGTGCGCTCTCAGAACATTATTACCTGCAGTGTTCCCTCAGTGCGGACTGAACTTGGCAAAAGGGCCTTCTCCTACTCCGCTCCTGTTTCCTGGAATATCTTACAAAAAGACCTGAAGCTCTCTACCTTGACCTCTCTAAGTGGCTTTAAAAATCTGTTGGACTCCTGGAAAGGACCAATGCAGACATGTTCCTGTTTTTAGTTTTCTGCATTCGCCTTATAATCTTGCTGTTTTTGTTACTCTTTTTGCCATCTTATTTGTAAAAAAAAAAAAAATCTGTATGCCTTTTTTTATAACCGTCTATTGTTGTCGCTCTTGTCCATTGTTATTATCATTCTTTGTGGAAATCAGGTCTGTCTTGTAAATGAGTCCTCGAGGCTCATTGGGATTTACTTGTCTAAATAAAGGTTGAATGAAAGAAAAAAAATTATTGCGATAAACGATAATATTGTTTGAAATTTGACAATAATTAGTAATGTCAAATTTTGTTAATTTTTGTGTGTAGCACCTTTTTTGACCACTTGATGGCAGTATAAGACTATTTGAACCAAAGGATGGATAGTGAGGGAGCAAGCAGTGCATCTCTAAGAAAAATGGGAGGGACATGACATCGGTTGTCTCTCCTTCCTGTTTCTCGATTCTCAAAATGGCAGACGCTTTGTGTGGTTTGAGCTCATTAGCATAGCATTTGTTACACAAAGCTTTAATTAAAAAAATCAGTAAACAAGTTATCAGCTTCTTTTTGCAGCGAAAAACAACTTTTTACATGAAGGCATGGGTTTCAATTATGAATTTTTGAGCTTTGACAAGACTGAGTTTTTTTTTTTTTCCCAAGGTCGGCCTGTTAGCTTAGCTCCTAGCTTAGCTTCTCAGCTTAACTGCTTTTAACGATCCAAAAATGTGATTTTGGACTGTTAAAGCAGATTTTAAAGAGAAAAGAGAAAGGGAGGGGTCAGTGAAGAGCACCAGAGTTGAGTTTTTTGTCATCTAGTGTCTTCAGTAGAAAGAGAGACACTAAAAAACGATAAAGCTGATAAATGAATATGAGGTTGATGATTTTAATTTGTCATGCGATTAATTGATTTATTGTTTATCGCGGCAGGCCTAGTTACCGGTTTGTTGATTTTGATTTTGCTTTGCTATTTTTTTGCTTACTGTAAAAAGCATTTTCATGTTATTGCCAACTATTTCCATCCTAGTAAAGTGTGCTTCTTCTAAGCTCATGCTGGTTAATACCCGACTCATGTCAGCCTTCTGCGATGTTGGTGAACTACATCTATCCGTTTACTGGCCTTTTCTCATTGAAAGGTGACGTTTTGTTTGCAGATGGTGTGAATGTACGGGTGTCTATTATGAGAAACAGCAGTGTCTTCATCTGTTATTCTTGACTCAGTCTTGCCTTTATCTGGACTCTGGAGAAACTTCACTGAAGTTACTGGGTTGGTGCAAGGTTTTGGAATGAACTTTGTTAATGTTCCTCTCCACCACATACAGCTGGAGTAGAGTTAATATCTAGTAATGTTGTGGTGGGGGCATGTCCTTTTCAGTTAAATGAGTTGACTTTCTTTTTTGGAAATTATTTGATTGTAGGTCAAATCTGGGTAAACCCCAAGGTTGCAACAATCCCAGTAGTTTCTAATGGCCCAGATGAGTTTTAGAAAAAAATATTCCAGTGTTTCCCATGTGCACAATTATGTGTGCCATGGCACAAAAGAACACCAAGCCAGTACCAATAGTGGCCTCTCAAAGTCTTTAAAGGAGAAGTGGATGTGCAATGGATTGAAAAATCTTGCTGATTATTTTCATTTCAGACTTCATCTGAAATGGCCAAGGAAAATCCTGCAGCAGCTCAAAGTAACATGAAAAGGTTGGTTTGATATAAAATCTTGTCTTTTGCTGTGCCAATTTCACCTGCTGCTGAGAATTTCTCCACCCTGCCATCTCCTCCTGACAAATTGACCTTTTCACCGGAGCTGTCCGGTGCTGAATTTGAAATTGAAGGTCCATCTAAGGCCTTGCCGGGTGGTTTGAACAGTTTAAAAATACTGACTACATTCAATTTTCATCTTGTGCAGTTTAAAAAAGTTAAATCTGGTCCTCTGGACATTCAAAAAAACAAAACTAAGCAAAACGACAAAAAAAAAAGCAGAAATGTTGCGTCTTTCATCTGAAAGACTTCCTCAGTCTGAGGTGCTGTATTCAGCTCAGTCTTATAAATAGCACCTTCTCAGAGTGGATCAACCAGTTTATTGCTGACAACCAAAACCAGCTGCTCACATGATCAAGGAGGACCATCAGCCTAACGATGGATCATTAGCTCACTGATGGCTGTTTACTATTCACAGGAGGCTGAGTGATACTAGCAATAACAGCATTATAAGAGGGGAACAGTTGAACACGGAGGCCTCCACCCCTGTTTAATGATGGATGATTTCTTTTCACAAAGATGGCCTCCTTTACTCCTCTCTCAAACCATCGTTCCTCTCTATCCAGGATGTGAACATCTTCATCCCTGAAAGAGTGACCGCTGGCCTGGAGATGAGTGTAGACTGCAGAGTCCTGGCCTGATGATGTTGATCTTCTGTGCTGGGCCATCCTTTTGGCCAGTGGCTGTTTAGTTTCCCCGATGTAAGACTGATCACAGCCCTCCTGACACTAGGGCTGAGCACCGAACCGAGGTGCACCAGTCGGTGTATGGATTGAAACGTCACTCTTTTTTTGGTGTCAAGTTTTGGTATTGGCAGTAAGGTGTCACGTGGTTTCAGCATGCAGGCAGGTAAAACGCAGACATATAGCAAACAGATTATGTGTTTACACCCAGAGCTGTATAGAGCTGCCACACCTAATCTATGTATAATGTATGTCTATGGTGCTGGTGACGCCCACAGAAGGGGTTCACGTGTGCAGCGCGTGCTGTCAAACGGCTTCGACAACACATGAGCAGAAAATTGCTCCATGTTTCTCTGCAAGAAGACAGATGAACAGCAGCCTCCCCCCTCCTCTCAGCATTAGTCAGTCTGTGTGTTAAACGGAATCAACATTCCACGGCCGGACTCATCTTCATCAAATAACTCCCGAGGACGGCTCTGTGTCTGTGTTTCAGCTGGTGAGTTTACGTTTGTTAATGTTACTGCAGCTTAACATGTACATCGCTGAGAGTTAAACTAGGATCCATGTAATGCTAACATTAAGATATTAGTGTGTAAATTTATTTTATCTACGTAGCTAGCTAAACTCGGAAGCTAACTAAAGATTGACAGTAACATATAAATCTTAGCTTGTAAAACTGCTCATCCATCCAGTCAGCTGCTTAAACAGTTCAACTAATGTTTACTGTTTATGTTAATCTTCTCCTCACGGGAGCCTCTGACCCTGATGTGAGGACAGACAGACAAAAGAAAAGTGAGGTGGGGGCCACAGTACAATCACATACTTTGTTGTTAAAAGTTTGCTGTCTTTTCTATAGTGGAGCTGCACGGTGGAGGTAAATTAAGCTGTAAAGGATATTGTTGACCAGTTAAGCTTTTATCTCTCAGCCTAGATGATGTTTTTTGAGCAATAATAACACAACCATGTTATTGTTGATGTTTTGTGTTCTCATGTTAATTAGGGAGATGATCAGAGCCCTAAACCCCAGAGAACCACAGAGAAGATTCAGGAAGAGACACAGAGGTGCAGAAGTCTGCCATCATCCCTAACCCCAGTGAATTCAGTGACCTGCTGGTGGATTGTGAGGGACAATATGTCAGTGCTATCAAACTGACAACCAGGTATCTGTGTGTGCAACAAGCATCATCTACACCCTCAGAGTGAACATTTTCTACTGCTGGAGACACCATCAGCCAGGAGTGGGCTTGTTTGTGTCCAGAGAAAGCAGACATGTTGTTTCTGAAGAAAAACTGTTAAGTGAAAAGGTCCTCAGTGTGTAGCAGTGAACATTAGATACTGACATGTCACTTGTTGTTTGCAACTGTTCTTTTGAACTGGAAATTATTTGTTTATTTTAATGTAAGAAAACTGCTTGGAATAGAAATACCAAAGTTAAAAAATAAAATTCACAATATGTACTATAATGTGTAACGTAATTTTATTCTTGTTAGAATTAATATTAATTACAAAATTGATACCGGAAAAAGAACCATCCAGGAACCGACACCGAAGTGAAGGTACCGACACCAGTACAATACTGATTTTTTTTTAGAAAGGTACCCAGCCCTACCTGACACTAAACGGCATACACAACATTACTCTGTGCCGGGGGACTGGATCTTTGGGATGAACCAGTCTTTGTCGTAATGTATTTTGGGGTTTAAAAGCCACTAGGACGTTGTGTTTAGAAAATAAACGTCTCAGTTTCTCCGATACTCCCACAACATATGGAATGACCACTGGTCTGGGTTCCTCCTTTTCACCTGATGGCTGACTGGAGTCCTGTTTGGTTTTCTTCTCTGCTTTCAGGAAGGCCCAGTTAGGATATCCACATTGCTCTAGAGCCTGTCTTGTGTGGGATTTCTCCTTCTGTCTGGTTCCTGAGTTAGTGGGGACACTGTCTGCTCTGTGGTACAGAGTCCTGATGACTCCTAACTTGTGTTCCAAAGGGTGATGGGAGTCAAACTGCAAATACTGGTCTGTGTGGGTGTGTTTGCGGTACACCTCAGTTTGCAAATGTCCTCTATCAGAGACTGAGACCTCACAGTCCAAGAAATCCAACCTGCCATTTTTTACATCTTCTCGTGTGAACTTCATGTATTTATCTACATAGTTGAAGTGGTCAGTAAAATGTTGGACTTCCTGAGATTTAATTTTAACCCAGGTGTCGTCAACATACCTGAATCAATGACTTGGTGGTGTCCCTGAAAAGGACGTCAAGGCTCTCTTTTCTACCTCCTCCATGTACAGGTTGGCAACAATAGGAGAAACTGGAGACCCCATAGCACACCCATGTTTCTGCCTATAATATTGCTCCCCATATGGGAAGTAGGTTGACTGCGGGCACAGTTTCAAGAGTTGGCACAGTTGTTCTGTAGAAAGCGTGGTCCTGCTGCTCAGAGTGGTGTCTGATTTTAATCTTAAACTGACCACCTCTACTGCATCATCAACAGGAATGCACGTAAAGAGTGATATGACATCAAAATAGACCATTGTTTCATCAGTCTCCATGATGACATTCCTCACCTTATCCACAAAGTCCATGGATTTGATGTGGTGTTATATAGTCCATGGTGTTATGTGGTGTTCTGAGCTGCCAACTAAAGGGATAAGTACAGACGCCAGATATTTGGAAACATTGTAAGTGACAGAGTTAATCATGCTAACAATAGGTCTTAAAGGTACACCTTGTTTGTGGATTTTAGGTAAACCATACAGACTAGGTGCGGCCTCCCCTGGGTACAGTCTGTGGTACAGAATAAAAAAAAAATACACAGGCTGACACAAATTTGACTGTAAGCTTCACATAATGGTAAATGGACTGTACTTATATAACATTTTTCTATCTTATTGAGGTACTCAAAGCGCTTTACACTACAATCTGTGTCCTTATTTACCCATTCATAGAGCACTCTATTATATATCTACAAAGCTAATTGAACAAATCATTCTAAAGAGACTAATCAATGCTTTATTACATTCATACATCAATGGGACACACATCGGAAGCAGTGAGGGGTTCAGAGTCTTACCCAAGGACACTTCGGCATTTGACTGCTGGTGGATTTGAACCCCCATCTCTTGCATTGGAGGACGACTGCTCTAACCACTCAGCCACAGCCGCCCACTACATAATAATGCAAATATACCTTGGTTGGCTCTGGACAGGTTGGACCGATGGGTACAAAATTAGAGGCTTTTTCATAATTTCCTGTTCCATCTTCAAAGGATGAGTGGCAGTGTTTTCTTGGATGACTAAGTTGTTACAGTTTCTGTAAGAACATTTCCACTGTCGCTGCTTCTTTCACTGACACTGTTAGCCCAGTAGTTAATTGTCTGATTGTCAGCATGCATTTGCGTCTTTATTTTAAAACAGACAGACAGACAGGCTGACAGACAGACAGGCAGACAGACAGACAGACAGACAGACTGCCATCCAGCCATCCATCCAGCCATCCATCCATCATCGTAGCCATCCATCCATCGTAGCCATCACTGTTTGGTTGTTTGCAACTATCTCATGAACCACTGGTTATATTTTAACAAAACTTAAAAAAAAACAAGTTTTGGATTTAGTCAAATCTGGGATAGGCTCCACAGCTTATTGTCATAAAACACCAAATATTGCCATAAATCAGTCAATTTTACAATCAAAACTTTGATGTGGTAATAAAGTCACCCACAGCACATGACCTCTCAGTGTTGCATAGATTACTTTATAGGTTTGACTATACTGGTCATAAATTAAGCATTTGTAAACATCAGGTGATCTTAGTTCAAAATGCTGGTTTGAAAGGTCCTGGATGAAATGCATTCCTTTAAAAAAATGTTAGGCCTTTAATTTAGTTTATGTCATATTTAAATTATTATGGAGTGCTGTGTTGTAAATGTTTAAAATCTGTGTTCTCAAAGAATAAAAATGTGACTTCCAGAAGAATATTTGTCTTCATCAGATTGTAGAACTGGAAAACAGGTTATCTAACCCTCTATTGCACACTCCAGTCCTTACTTTGTAGCCTACACCACTTTTTCTTCTGGTTTAGCTCTGGCCAGAAAAAGGTTAGTCTTTTGCCTTTAGCTGAGTGTATAGAAAGAGTAGAAACACATGGTGCCACAAAACCAAAGAGGTTATTTGAAGCCCATGTTCTGCACAGCCATTAAAGTGTGGTCTTATGGCAGCCTGTGTTTTTGCCTCCATCTGTCACAGATGTGGCTACGCTCAGTTCAAAGTCTCAGATGAACGGTCAGGTCACATATTTCACAAGCGTTTCTTTTTCTGCATGGGGTCACACAAGGAATTTGCTGGTTTTGCACATTTTAAACTATTTATAACATCACTGTTTTCATTTATAAAAACATAATATTGTGAGTTACAAAACACTTTTTTTTTATGAGTTTTAGTGCATCTTTGAAATTCTTCTGAATTTTATGAATATTAAAATGAAATGTTGTGACCTTAAGTTATTTTAAATGAGTCTTAATGATCCAGCCACCATTAATGACAAGATGTGAAGTGGCAAATATATTTATACTTTCTTTAAAGTTCTGTCACACAGTCATAATTTGGATTTATTAAAATGTCTGATTATGAACCCCACAATGTAGTTCTGCAGACACTTTAATCTGTAACTAGTTTTAGGTAAACAACTTTCAGGACAGTAAAGAACTGGCAAAAGCAATTTGGTTTAAATACAATGTCTTTAAACTACCCCTTGTATGTTTTATAATGTTGCTGTCAGTCAGTCATGGTCAACATCTATTGGTCTTTTTTTGGGGGAAAAAGAAACCTTCAATTTCAAGATTAAATCAAATCTCTACAGAGTAATACAAACTAAATAAATATGCAACATAAAATTAGTGACTGTGTAAAAATTCAACTCCTTTAAAGTGTCTGTATTAATTTCTCAGACAAAAGATCAGTGAAAAGTCCAAGTCAGGGGATGGATAAATAAAAACAGACTTCCAAGGCCCTAAATATCCCCAGGAGTTCTGTTATGCCCTTTTTACACTGTTACTGTGCGGATCAGGTCAGTTCGGGTCGGTTCAGATCGGCTCGTGTGTCGTTGTGTTTCCATTTACACTTCTGGACCGGCTCTGTAGGCGGGGACCAGAATCCAGCTCGTCTTACCACCTGGTGGCGGTAGTGCTCCCTTAAGCTACTTACTAGCCACCACTAAACGTATTAGAAGAAGAACACCCTGAAGACTTTGTCACACATGTTATGGAAGAGATGTCATGCTCTAATGGAGTACCTCATGAGCTGTAACTTTTAAACCTGATTCATATTCCTACTATACTGCCTTACCTGCCTGCTTAAAATCCATGTGTTTTCCATTTTAGTATAGATTTTTACAATAAAGATGTATTACAAATATCTTCACTTTTATTATTTACAGATATGCACAAGTTTCATGTTAAAATTGCAAAACATCACACTGTGCTTTCCCCCTGGGAGGGCCTGGGTGGTTCTGGGGAATGTCTGCTGGTGGCTGCATGCGGGCCCTCAGGTGGTCTGTGGCGGCGGTCGTGGGTCACCGATCTGGTAGCCTGGCTGTGCTGGGGTGGGTTCGGGGTGGACGCGGGGGCTTGGGGTTCTGGGGGCTTGTCGCCCCCGGGCTTGGGCCTGTGGGGATCGGGGATCTTGGGCTCTGGCGGGCGGGTTGCCGGGCTCTGGGCTGGCTTGCGCTCTGGTGCCCGGTTCTGGGCAGGGGCCTTCGGCTCGCTGGTGGGTTGTGGGTTCATGGGCTGGGGGATTGGGTGTTTGGGGGTGTGACCAGTGGCCCCTAAGAGGGGGTAGTTTGACCCAGCCTAGGTGTCTAGTGTGCTATGTGTTTTGAGAGATGTCCGAATGAGGGGTGGGTGTAGTATTTCTTCTGGGGTGGGGACGGGGTTGATGTCCTTGGGGGCGGCCCGGGACTGTGCATGGCCGACTGGCTGGCCCCTTTCCTGTGGTGGGGGCTCGCTCCCGGTGCTTCCTGGCTCTGTCGGCGGTTGGGCGGGCGCTCTTGGCCGGGTCGTCCTGGTGGGGTTTGGCTTCATCTGGTGGCGGGCTGACTGCAGTTTGTGGGGGTCCTGGCGGCCCTCGGGTGTGTGGGCCGCTGGTACTGCTTCTGGCGGCCCTCGGAGCTCTGTCCCTCTCTGGTCTGGAGCTCAGCAGGCCTGGCGGTCAGTCCAGATGGAGAGGTGTCTTGGCCTCAATCCCTGGGTGGACCTTGGGGAACTGGGGTGGGGGGCTGTTGGGTCAGTGGGGGAGCTGACTCCCTGTGGGAGCATTTGCTCTCACAGTTATATTTCTCCCCATCCCTCATCATGCACCTCCACCCTCTTCATTTCAATTCCACACATTTAGGGTCGTTTGGGCTCGGGTGTGCTGCAACAATTTTACATCTCTGTTGACCATAGCCACCTGGGACTCAATTTTATTGTACACCTTAGACATTCATTCATAACATCCTCATGACATTCACATATAGGAACTTGAGGTGGGCACATGGCTATGGGTGGTGGGATGACCTTACTCTCACCCCCTGTGCCTGTGCTCACTTACAACGGTTGCATTTAGACACTAGGGTTTGGATAGAGTTGGGGTGGAGGGGAAACTGGCGTCATGCCAGCCTTTGCTCCTTCTTCTTTCCTTTTTAATGGCACTATACAACAACACACATCAACAGCACATCTAGGGGCGGGGGTGTATGTGTCGGGGTCTTATTCTTTATTTTATTTTTTTTTCCTCACCCCCCTAGTTCCCTAACTGCCATTCTGGGGGTGGGGTCCGGGAGAAGGGCAGGCTGTTGGGTGTTGACCAGGACTATGTGGGGGTTCGGGGTCTGGGGGATTGCCGTGGGCGGTGCTGGAGCTGTGCTCTCCCTGGGGTTGTTTGGACCCCCTGAGCTTGGCTCTTGGGTGCCATGGTTGGCCCGCTGGCCGGGGTGGCTACCGGGGCCTGGCGGGCGGTCGGCTGGGGGCGCGTGCTTGGTTGTTGGCGGTGTGTGGGGGTGGTCGGTGGCGTGTCCTCTTCGTGCCTTGGTGGTGTCCTGTTGGCTGGGCGTGGCCTGGGCCGGGTCTGGGATATTGGCTCCTCTCCGCTCGAGAATGAATGGGTCTACCTTCTGGGTTTGGGCATGGGCTGCCCCCTGTAGAGGGCGGGTACATGTCTTGGACCTGGGGGGTATAGAGTGCGTATCGGGAATAAGAATGAAATGTATCGTTATTGTATGTCTTTGAGTGAGTGAGTGTGAGAATGAGGCTGGGGCTGTGTGATTGTGTCTGTGTATGAATGGGTATTTGTTAGGCCGAGACTCGGACTGCCCCCTCTTTGATACAACTGCGGGTGCTTGGCATCGCACGGCCCCCTGGTGGGGTGTGCCCTTGCCTGCCGGCGTGCTTGGGGCCCTTAGTGTCGGGGGCTGGGCGCTTGGGCGTGTGTCGGCTCGGCCTGGTGTCTGCCTGGTGGGGCTCGGGTCCTCTGGCCCTGTCAGGCCTTGGCCTGGGTGGTGTGAGTCCTCGGTGCCCGGGCCTCGGTGCCCGGGCCTGGACCTGCATCGGTGCGACGGGTTCCGGCGGGGGCCTATGAGTTTGTCACTGTTGGCCCCGGCGGGTCACTGTATGTGGTCGCTGGTGGGGATCTTCCGGCTCTCCCCTGTGGTCCGATCTGGGGGGTGGGTGAGTGGTTCGTCCTGTGTGGGTGGCCCTGGGGGCTCCGCGGTCGGGGTCCCTCCTGTGGTCTTGGGCTCTGATCCCCCCCTTTTTTGTCTGCCTCTGGTCTTGGGGGTCGGGTCTCTGCTGCTTCACAGTTACTATTAAATTTTCTATTAGAGAAGCCTTATACACTTATGCATGCTCACAACCACACACAAATAGAAGCAGGGATGCTTATGTAGGCTTTATATGTATACATATAGATATGTATATGAATGTATATTCATGTGTATGTATGTATATATATATAGGCGTAGGTATGGGTATATATATTTATAGAAACTAACTGCAAAGCCATGAATATTTTAAGTTCTTTATACATATGTATTTTGTTGCTGTGTTTTGTCATGTTCTTTGCAGGTGAACAGACAGTGGCCGGGTGTTTTGCCGTGTGCTCTCTTTGTGTATATTTCTTATATTTTGGAGTCTTACTTTGTCTTTTCTTTCTTTCTATCCTATTAAAAAAAACAAACAAACAAAAAAAACCTACACTAGATAATCACTAGAATAAATATTTCATAATAATGGTGTGGAGAGGATGGCTGTAAGGGGAGAAGGGAGGCCATCTATTAAAAAAACAACAAATGTCCTTGTATCAAGGAATGGGACTTGTCTTTGTTTCTGGACATTGAAAATACTATGGACAGTGAAGAAACAGATGTGAAACATGTTGTTTTTATCGACATTGGAAAAGAAAAAATACAAAACTGAAAATGTTATTGTGTGGTTGGTTTTCTGTGAAAAAATATGTTGTCATTCACTGTACCAAAGGGACAGATAATTGCTTGCTGTTTTTTTTCTTGTACTGTTTTTTTTTTTTTACTAACATGCAACATATTTGTGTGTTTGTGTGTTTTTAGGTGACGTCCTGATCTAGCAGACCCCACAGCTCACATCCTGTAGCAGCATTGTGACTTTGTCTTTGCACCTGAAAACCTGTCATTTGGACTTGCAAAGATTACATTCAGCCCACCCTACTTTAGAAAGACCTGTCAGAGTCAGACCACATAGTTGGAATCGTCAGGATGACTGTCAGTGAGTGACTTTCAGCAGGTAGAAAATGTTAAGATGCCTATCACTGAGGACAATGCCTTCAGGACCCTGCTGCTGCTGGAGGACTGGCACAGGGCTCAGACCATTAGACCACAGCACAGTGATGATCCGAAAGAAGAGTGGAAGGTATTTTGTTCTCTTAAAACTGTCTTTTTTACTTTTTCACTCATGAAAAAACTAGAAAAGTTTTTTCCCCCTTTGTAAGGGAATAACTTCCTTTTTCAAGCATACTCTTTGAACTTTTGAACGTGTTTTTTTATTACTATTTGTACAAATTTATTTGTATTGTATTTTCATACTATACCTGTTCACAGATTTGTTTTAAATATACAGTCAATTATATCATGACTCCTCTCCTACCCTCACAAAAAGAAGAAACCTTTGCTTATTAGCATGTTCTCGTTATATGCAAGTTTTTTGTGGGGGCTTAATTTTAATTTGGGCAACATCCTGTTCATGAGGTTTATTAAACTTCACAAGAACTGGATTTTGAATAAGTGGTAAATAGCAATAGATCCCAATGAGTAAATAAACTCCATCCATCCATTATCTTTTGCCCACTTCTTCCTTTTTGGGTCATGGGGGTCACTGGTGCCCATGTCCAGCCATCACTATTTGAGAGGCGGGGACACCCTGAACAGGTTTCCAGTCCATCACAGGGGCACATAGAGACAAACAACCATTCACTCTCACTTAGAGACAATTTAGAGTTACCAAACAGCCTAACATGCATGTTTTTGGTCTGTGGGAGGAAACTGGAGTACCTGGAGGAAACCCATACATGCACGGAGAGAACATGTAAACTCCACCCAGAAAGGCCTCCGGATCAGGATTTGATCCATGGTGACCTGTTCGCTGAGAGGCAGCAGCTCTACCAGTTGTGCCACAGTGCTGCCCCAAGTAAATAAATTGGGAATTGAAAACATCTTGATTTAACATGGTCAGGAGTGATTGTAGATGTTCTGTACTGTACATTTTAGGGCATTATTCCAGTTCAAATTCTTAAAATATGCCTTTTTTCCTGAATAACCCTTCTTTTATCTTCTTTATACTTGGGAGTACTAAAGAGCCAAAATGACTTCCAGATGTAGTTTTTAATGGAGGCATTGCTTGCAAACCTATTTAAAAACTACCAGTAATTAGTTTAATAGTAAACAGGTTTTTAGAAAAATATTAGCTTGAATTATTCCACACAGGCATTGGTTTTATCTTCTTTTTGCGCTTTAGGATCCCAGAAACACCCATTCCTATCTTATTTTGTTCATAATTTTATTTTTTTTTCTTCTTTTTTATTAAAGTAATTACTGTCCACTGTGTGAAAGAAAAACAACAAACAAAAGAAACTGCAGTATGTTGTTAATTGTCCCTCCTCTGAACATGTCCAAACAGCCACTGACCTCTATCCCAAACCCCCAAGTTATGAACATATTCCCACAGACATATTCCCCAAATACAGACAAATCAACGATTTAAAAACTTGTAGCTTTAAGATTTCTAGCAAAAATATCCTATAGTTCTATTTCGTATGGGCTTCGCCCTTTAAGGCTATCGCTAGTGGGTTTATCCCTTTGCGCGCAGCGCAGCACTGAAAACATTAGTCCACGCCCACTTACTGTATGGGCCTCATCCCCGGTCCGCATAAATTACGGTGAGACCAGGTAATTGGCTCCCATTTTTTCTTCAGCCAGCTAGCTAGCACTGTCAGAAGAATGAAGAAGGAAAAGTTGTCCAGCTTTGACCGACACAACCTTTGTTAAGAATGCCTGGGTCTCCGCCACGCCAACCTCCTGCCATCCCGGTGAGCTCTTCCTCCCCGAGGAGAAGCAGAGACGAGCAGCCTTGTTCAAAGTAAGCGCCGAGGAGTGCTTTTCTGTGGCAGGCCGCTACCCGCTGGACGATGCCATCGCCGTTTCTAATGTTTTTTCCTCACGGTAATCGAATGATTTCCTCAAAAAAGGCGATGTTAGCAGCAGCTCCGCTAAATGTTTTTCCGTGGAGGGCCACTACTCGCTGGATGACGCCACCGCCTTTTCTAATGTGTTTTTTTTTCTCGCGGTGAATCGGATGATTCCCTCGAAAAAGGCGTTATTGGCAGCAGCTCCGCTGAGTGTTTTTTTTCTGTGGCGGGACGCTATGCGCGGGACGACGCCACCGCCTTCTTTGATGCAGAGTCATGCAGTGAATCGAATGATTCCTCCGAGAAAGGCAATGCGGAGCTGCCCCCTCCCTCCTGCAGAGCGTAGTGACGGAAGACGAGCGGCCGAGCGGATGCTCAAGCCACCTTGGATCTTCCCACGTCGGTGACCACACCGCTCCCAGCCATCGGCACCCTCCCCTCGGAGCTGCCCGGCATAATCCAGGAGGATGTTAACACAAGGGACTTTCTGTCCCTCGCCTCCCTCTGCCCTGATCAGATGATCTGGCGGCAAGGTTGGCTCTGCCCCGACTCGTCACCCTGACCCCATCTGGCCTCACTGTCCAGCTGTGACGTCACACTGGAATGAGGCTGCAGCTGGGCCCGGCAAACTGAAGACATCCGTCTCCATCTTCGCCTCCATCTCCAGAGTGGAGGGTTTTACTGATTGGTGTTTTTCCCTCGTCCCCCCCACCCCCACCCCCCCGGAGCCAAGCCTGGTGGTGGCACTTGGGACAAAAGCTTCCAGGATGGACCAGCAACCTGTCCCTCCAGGGAAGCATGACCAGATGGTGACAAGGTCTCCAACCAAGCTCACCAGTGTTCATTCCAGACGGCTGCAGTGAACAACAACGTCGCCCTGCTGGCCTACAGCATCTCTAAGAGGCTGGAGGTAGCAGACCTGCTGGAGGAGACAAAGAGCTCTCTCTGTAAAGCTGCTGACGTCATCTTAAACATGTGCCACCTCTGCGGTCTGCCTGTCCCGCATCGCCGCCTGGATGACCATGATCCAGAGGACCACTTGGCTCCGCCTCTTGCCATCCTTATCCGAGAGGCTGCAGAGGCCCCATCACCCCAGAGGTGCTGTTCGGGGCCAACTTCAGGACCATCCTTGAGAAATCGCAGAGGTCCGAGGAGGTCTCAGAGACTGTACACCATCTGGTGACGTCACAGTCCTCCTCTCACCCCTCCAGCCGCTGGAGGGACCGCCTTGGTCAGCAACAGCAGCAGAAGTGCCCCACAGCTGCGGCAGCGACTTCACGCCCCACTCCTCCGCCAGCCCCCTCCACCAGGTAACAGATCCTTGAGGGGAAGCTATGTGTTTTTTGATGATATATGTTTTTGATATAAAACCGAAACCCCTCTGAAAGTAAAGTTTTCATCTGAGACTGTCAGATCAGCTGAACTCACAGCTGCCTCTCTTCACACATTTCCCACACAGAACGAGCCAGTAACCTCTAAACAGCGTTTTAAATGGCACCACAGTTCAGTGAGTGAGTGAGGAGTGAGTGATGGCAGTAAGGATTTTTAGTCTGGTTGACGTTCATGAGAAACATGACACAATACAAATGCGTGCCTGCTCTCCGAGCGTTACTCAGAGTGGCAGCGAGTGTGTTCCCTGGACAGATGGACGGACCGTCTGATCAGCAGGGGTTACATGCTGCAGTTCGCAGCTCAACCCCCACCGTTCAGAGAGATTATAGAGATGGTTCTGTCTTCTCCAGAACAGAGCTCGTCTCTCCAGTCAGAAGTTCAAAAACGTGATTTCCAGAGTTTACAACGGAGAGGAAAATATGTTTTCTTTTTTCCTCCCACTACTTCCTGGTTCTGATAAAACACCGGAGGGATGAGACCCATTCTCGACCTGTTCATGTTCAGCAATTCAATCATGGGGAGACAATTCCACATGCTGACAAACAGTTGCTGGAAAACTTCACCAGAACGACTGGTTTGCACCTCCATAGATCTGAAGAGCGCATATTTTTACATTTTCATCATTCTGAAACACCCCATGCACGTTCTCGAAATGCATAGAGACGTCTCTGTAGTCGTTACTCATGGCAGGAATGAGAATTATTTTTATCTGGACGATCTGCTCGTATTAGCTCGGTCCAGATAGAAAGCAGTCGCACAGAACAAAACGCTAGTGTTACACCTGCTAAACCTGGGGTTTTTTATAAACTGGGAAAAAGTTCTGTTCGTCCGTCCCAGATGATTGTTTATCTGGAAGTGGAGCTAAACTCAACTACAATGAGAGCCCGTTTATCACAGCTGAGAGCCTAAGCTCTATCAGCTCAGCTCCACTGTGTCAAACCCAGCTCCGCCGTGTCAAACCCAGCTCTGCCGTGTCAAACCCTGCAGCATAGTGACAGTTCTGCCTGTCATGTGACTCCTGGGACGATGTCAGCGGCCCACGTCGTGGTTCCGCTGGGCCTACTTCACATGAGACGCCTTCAGAGATGGTTCGCTCGCCTGCGCATAGATCCTGTGTGCCAGAAGAGGTGGATTATCTTAATGCCCCGCTCTGTGAGAACTGATTAGAATCTCTGGGGAAACCCCCTCGTTTTGTCAGAGGGAGTTCCCATCAACAGGCCTACGTCACTCGTCTCAGTTTTCACAGACATGTTCCTGTCAAGCTGGGAGGAATGTGTCTGTCCCAAGCAGTGGGAGCACAGTGGCTGGACCACATTTTGCTTCACATAAATGTGCTAGAATGTTTTCACGGTCTGAAACGTGACTCAGCATTTTGCCCCTGCTGTGGGATCAGCATTGTCTGATCCACACAGACAACAAGGTGACAGCACTTTACATAAACCGTCAGGGAGACTTACGCTCAGCCCAACTGTTACGCATCGCGAAGCAGCTTTTGTGTTGGGCACACAAAAACATGCTCTCCATCAGAGCAGTATACATTCCCATCGTCCTGAACAGGCGAGCAGATATCGTGTCAAGGGGTGATCCCCACCACAGAGACTGGAGCCTCCATCCCGAGCTGATTTCTCAGATTTGGAGCAGGTTCGGCCGAGCAGCAGTGGATCTGTCCACCACACGGGAGAACACCCAGTGTCAATTATGGTTTTCACTGAGCTCACGAGACGACCCACCGTTAGGAGTAGACGCCTTTGCTCACAGCCTGTGGCCAAAAATGCTCCTTTATGCCTTCCCTCCAGTCCTGCTGATATCACGGACCCTGGACCGGGTCCGGGAGGAAGAACTGTCAGTCCTCCTCATAGCTCCCGAACGCATAAGCGCTCCGTGGTTCCAGAATCTGCAGCGACTGATATCGGGTCGCCCGTGGAAACTGCTGTGGGGGGGCACTCTCCTCCAGGCAGGAAGAGCGATCAGGAGTTACCCAGAAATAGGTCAGCATCTTGGGGTCTGGCTGCTGAACGGATCCGTTTAGAAAAGATGGCCTCCCACAGGATGTGGTGCGTACGTTTCAGGGCGCACAAGCTGCTTCCACCACAGCGCTGTACACATCAAGTGGGCAGTTTTTTAAGCGCTGGTGCGTAGAGAAAGGCGTGGAGGCCATCTCATGTCCACTAGGTGGTGTGCTGTCATTTCTACAGCAACTGATAGACAGAAATTTAGCGTTCAGCACAATTAAAACTTACGCTACAGCTATTTCTTCCTGTCATGAGATTTTTTGGTGACAGAACAGTTCTTAACCACCTGCTGATGAAGCGTTTTCTGAAAGGTGTACAGAGACACAGACCTGTGTCACGTCCAGTAGCTCCACAGTGAGACCTAATGATGGTCCTGCACACTCTGATCAAAGCTCCTTCTGAACCTTTAGATTAGGTTTTACTTAAATTTCTGTCATTTAAAACAGCCCTGCTATTAGTTCTGACGTCGGCAAAGAGAGTGAGTGATTATCTGCTCTCTCTGTTGCTCCCTCATGTCTCAGAATTCAAACTGACGGCAGTTCAGCTGTACTGTGTTTTAACCCTGCTCTGAAAAGCATCACAAGCTCATTCAGATCGAGAGTGATAACCTTGGATGGATTTTATCCTCTTCCTCATAATTCTGAGGAGGAAGCAACATCTCACCTCCTTCTGTCCCATGCACACATTTTTCATGTTATGTGGCGCACCCGGCAGCACTGCGCCGCTTTCAGCGTATGTTCGGGCATTACTGGGACAGCTCTCCAGGACGTCCTTTATCCACGCAACGCCTCTCACTCTGGTTGTGTGAGGCTATTTCTGAAGCTTACAGTTCATCTGGATTGGATCCTCCAGAGAATCTCAGCACATTCCACCAGAGGGTTTTCATCCTCCATGGCTCTGCATGGAGAGATGACAGTGGAGGATATTTGTATGGCGGCTGCCTGGTCATTGCCATGTTCAATTATTTGTTTTTATCTACGTGATGTTTCTACTTTCTCCATGACCCATTCTGTTCTCAGGGTTCTGATAGAATGATTATTATTTGTTTCATGGAACCACACTTTTGAACTCACACCTGCCTGCATGCAGTCACAGTGTTAGATATTTATTATCAGTCACAAGTTCATGACTGCTGATTTTATCGTTATTAATCAGTTCATCCTGAGGTCTGCTATCTCAGCCTTTTTTCCTCACCAGAGATCTTTTCTCCAGTGCGCTCCTGTGCTTGGAGCACGCAGTTACGCAGCGTGTAATTACGCACACAGAAGGCTGAGTGATGAAATGTTTTTTGTGCAAGCAGGTGCTTCATGTTGTGTCTGAATGGACACAGTGAAGCATAGACTACATCCTGCTTCGCCTTTAACCCACTAGTGATAAAAGAAAACCAGTCCTACAGCAGTGAAAGATCCACTGGACAAAAGGAGACACCCATTCTGCACCAAAAAGAGTTGTTCAAGCAAAACCTGCCCAAATCTTGAACATTGTCCCTACCAGGAAAGCCCAGCAATGGGATTGTAAATATGCAAATGTATTCAAAGCTCGGTCTTTTTGTTTGGGGTGCTAATCTGTTAATTGATATGTTCTTTTTTTTTTCTCTTCAGAATGAAGACTTCAACAATGAAGAAAAAGATGGCGTGTCTTGTAGCAGCAATGCTATTAGTGTGGACAACATGCCGCTATGTCTGGCTGCAGTGCAGAAGTTGGTGGAGTACATTAAGCTCAACTTCACTGAGAATGATGCCGTTTTAGCAGCAGCCCCTTTTTCCTGCAGGGATGGATTAGATGTTGAAGTTCATGCTGTTTCCCAGAGAAAAAATGAGGAAGATGAAGCTGAGTTTGGCCTAAGTTTTGGGAACATTCCTGTTTTTGGGAATCCTGGCGTAAGAAAAAAAGGAAGCCCAAGGAAGAGAAGGGATCAGCGCTCCATCGTTGATGTGGGCTGTATCTGGGTGACAGAGGTGAAGAAGAAAAGTCCTGCAGCCTATTCAAAGAAGATCAAACTGAGAGATGAGTTGTTGTCTGTAAACGGGCAGCTGATGGTAGGAGTAGATGTCAATGGAGCCAGGTTGGTAAAGCAAAGTGCTTGATTCAGTAAATTAAATAGTTAAATGTTCATTATATGTTTGTTTTTTTCTGTTTGTTTTTGTTGTTGTTAAGCAACATTCCTCAGAATACAACATTACTGTAACCTTACCAAGTTACATTACTTTCTGTGCTAAGGCTTGTTAGACTTCTGCAGTCCTAAAAAGAGAAGCTACTATTAGAGCAGCTAGAGCTTATAATATACAGATGATACTGTGATACTCTGAATGCTAACTGATCACATTACCGTAATTTCCGGAATATAGATTGCATCTGAATATAAGCAGTAATTAAAATAATAATAATAATTTTGTACATATATGCCGTAATTGTCAGGCTTTAGAACACACCTGTCTCTAAGATGCACTTATTAAATATAAGATAAATCATAATTTGGTACATAAATATGACGTTCCGGTTATTTAGCCATGGGCATCCACCGTTCATTGTCAGAATCTATGCCCTCAGTCTGCTCTGACATAATGTGCAGCTTTCTTGTTGTAGTACAATAATCAGCCAGAAGATGGAGTTTCACATAATATAGCTGGCTTTCATCACACATTCAGACTTCAAGATTGTCATGAAGCTTCACTGCTTGACTCAGTCCGGAAATTACAATAAATCTGTTTTTCAAACTCTTCCGTTAACGACTGAATAACTACTACTATTTTGCCAACTGTCTGTTCGCAAAATATAACCTGAATCAGTGGATAGATTTTAATGAATAACTCAGCCTAATCACCAAATGAACATCTACAGGTCCTTCTAAAAAAATTAGCATATTGTGATAAAGGTCATTATTTTCCATAATGTAATGATAAAAATGAAACTTTCATATATTTCAGATTCATTGCACACCAACTGAAATATTTCAGGTCTTTAATTGTTTTAATACTGATGATTATGGCATACAGCTCATGAAAACCCAAAATGCCTGTCCCAAAAAATTAGCATATTTCATCCCACCAATGAAAGACAAGTGTTTTTAATACAAAAAACGCCAACCTTCAAATAATCATGTTCAGTTATGCACTCAATACTTGGTCGGGAATCCTTTTGCATGAATGACTGCTTCAATGCAGCGTGGCATGGAGGCAATCAGCCTGTGGCACTGCTGAGGTGTTATGGAGGCCCAGGATGCTTCGATAGCGGCCTTAAGCTCATCCAGAGTGTTGGGTCTTGCGTCTCTCAACTTTCTCTTCACAATATCCCACAGGTTCTCTATGGGGTTCAGGTCAGGAGAGTTGGCAGGCCAATTGAGCACAGTAATACCATGGTCAGTAAACCATTTACCAGTGGTTTTGGCACTGTGAGCAGGTGCCAGGTCGTGCTGAAAAATGAAATCTTCATCTCCATAAAGCTTTTCAGCAGATGGAAGCATGAAGTGCTCCAAAATCTCCTGATAGCTAGCTGCATTGACCCTGCCCTTGATAAAACACAGTGGACCAACACCAGCAGCTGACATGGCACCCCAGACCATCACTGACTGTGGGTGCTTCACACTGGACTTCTGGCATTTTGGCATTTCTTTCTCCCCAGTCTTCCTCCAGACTCTGGCACCTTGATTTCCGAATGACATGCAAAATTTGCTTTCATCCGAAAAAAGTACTGCGGACCACTGAGCAACAGTCCAGTGCTGCTTCTCTGTAGCCCAGGTCAGGCGCTTCTGCCACTGTTTCTGGTTCAAAAGTGGCTTGACCTGGGGAATGCGGCACCTGTAGCCCATTTCCTGCACACGCCTGTGCACGGTGGCTCTGGATGTTTTTACTCCAGACTCAGTCCACTGCTTCCGCAGGTCCCCCAAGGTCTGGAATCGGCCCTTCTCCACAATCCTCCCCAGGGTCCTGTCACCTCTTCTCGTTGTGCAGCGTTTTCTGCCACACTTTTCCCTTCCCACAGACTTCCCACTGAGGTGCCTTGATACAGCACTCTGGGAACAGCCTATTCGTTCAGCAATTTCTTTCTGTGTCTTACCCTCTTGCTTGAGGGTGTCAGTGATGGCCTTTTGGACAGCAGTCAGGTCGGCAGTCTTACCCATGATTGCGGTTTTGAGTAATGAACAAGGCTGGGAGTTTTTAAAAGCCTCAGGAATATTTTGCAGGTGTTTAGAGTTACGTCGTTGATTCAGATGGTTAGGTTAATAGCTTTTTTAGAGAACCTTTTCATGATATGCTAATTTTTTGGGACAGGCATTTTGGGTTTTCATGAGCTGTATGCCATAATCATCAGTATTAAAACAATTAAAGACCTGAAATATTTCAGTTGGTGTGCAATGAATCTGAAATATATGAAAGTTTCATTTTTATCATTACATTATGGAAAATAATGACCTTTATCACAATATGCTCATTTTTTGAGAAGGACCTGTATGTAGGTATGTATATATATATATATATGTGTATGTATGTATATATATGTGTATATGTATGTATGTATGCATGTATGTATGTATGTATGTATGTATGTATGTGTGTATTTATGTATGTATGTATGAATTCAATTCAATTCAATTCAATTCAATTCAGTTTATTTATATAGCGCCAAATCACAACAAAGTTGTCTCAGGGTACTTTACAGAAACATTCACATACATAAAAGCCAATTAGTAAAGTTCTCTATCTAAGGAATCCAGCAGACAAGTTGAATCTTGGCTTCTTTGCAGTCTCCCATCCTGAGCAAGCACAGTGGCAACAGTGGAAAGGAAAAACTCCCTTTTAAAAGGAAGAAACCTCCAGCAGAACCAGGCTCAGGACAAGTGGCCATCTGCTTTGACCGACTGGTTGAGAGGACAGGAAGGAGAGACAGACAAACATAGAATGGTATGTCCAGACATAGGTCCAGATGTATCTGAAAGACAAAAAAGACACATGTTAAGGATAGAAAAAATAATTACAAATACAAAACAGGTTGAGCAGAGTAAGTAAAGACAGTATCAGAGTGAAAATTGTGGTCAGTTTGTCCTCCAGCAGTCTTAGCCTATAGCAGCATAACTAAGGGACAGCTCAGGAAACCCAAGCCGACCCTAACTATAGGATTTAGCAAAAAGGAAAGTCTTAAGCGTAGTTTTAAAACTGGATAATGTGTCAGCCTCACAGACAGAGATTGGAAGTTGGTTCCACAAGAGAGGAGCCTGATAACTGAAAGATCTGCCTCCCATTCTGTTTTTGTAAATTTTAGGAACCACAAGTAAACCTGCAGTCTGATAGCAAAGTGCTCTGTTAGGAAAATATGGAACAGTAAGATCTGTAATATAAGATGGAGCCTGGTTGTTGAGAGCTTTGTAGGTTAGAAGTAAGATTTTGAATTCTATTCTGGACTTGACAGGGAGCCAATGGAGAGAAGCTAAAACTGGAGAAATATGTTCTCTCCTACTAACTCCGGTTAAGACTCTGGCAGCAGCATTTTGGATCAACTGAAGATGTTTTAAAGAAGTATTTGGACACCCAGATAATAAACCATTGCAATAGTCCATGTGACAAATGCATGGACCAGTTTTTCTGCATCATTTTTAGATAAGATGTTTCTAATTTTAGTAATATTACGCAGGTGGAAGAAGGCAGTTCTAGTAACGCTTTAATGTGGGGGATAAAAGACATGTCCTGATCAAAAATAACACCAAGATTTTTAACATTAGAGCTGGAGGACAGATTAATGCCATCTAAGGAGGGAGAAAGACTGAAAATTTATTCCTAAGGTGCTCAGGTCCAAAAACCAAAACTTCAGTTTTGTCTGTGTTCAACAGGAGAAAATTAAGGGTCATCCAGGTTTTTATGTCTTTAAGACATGCTTGTAGTCTAAGTAGCTGATTGGATTCATTGGGTTTAATGGACAAATATAATTGTGTGTCATCAGCATAACAATGGAAATTTATCCCATGCTGTTTAATAACTTTACCTAATGGAAGCATATATAAATTATTGTATAGAGTATTGGCCCAAGCACTGAGCCCTGAGGAACTCCATGACTAACTTTGGTGTATGAAGAAGATTTATTATTTAAATTTACAAACTGGAATCTATCAGATAGATATGATTTAAACCATTTTAGAGCCGTTCCTGTAATCCCAATATCATATTCAAGCCTCTGTAGTAAAATATTGTGATCAACTGTATCAAATGCAGCAATGAGGTCTAACAGGACCAGTATAGACACAAGTCCATTGTCTGAGGCCATGAGAATATCATTAGTTACTTTTACTAGTGCTGTTTCTGTGCTATGATGAGCTCTAAACCCTGACTGAAACTCTTCAAACAGATTATTTATTTGTAGATGTTCACGCAACTGACCTGCAACTATTTTCTCTAGAATTTTTGAGATGAAAGTTAAATTAGATATAGGTCTATAGTTGGCCAGAATTTCTGAATCAAGATCAGACTTTTTAAGTAAACGTTTAATTACAGCAACCTTAAAGCTCTGTGGTACATAACCATACTTTTAAAGACAAATTAAGTAGATCCAAAATGAGGACATTAATTAGGGGAAAATATATGTATGTATGTATGTATATGTATGTATGTATGTAAATATATGTATGTATGTATGTATATGTATGTATGTATGTATGTATGTATATGTATATATGTATGTGTGTATGTATGTATGTATGTATATACAAACTGGATTCCAAAAAAGTTGAGACACTAAACAAATTGTGAATAAAAACTGAATGCAATGATGTGGAGATGGTAAATGTCAATATTTTATTTGTAATATAACATAGATGACAGATCAAAAGTTTAATCTTAGTAAATGTAACATTTTAAAGGAAAAATATGTTGATTTAAAATTTCACAGTGTCAACAAATCCCAAAAAAGTTGGGACAAGTAGCAATAACTGGCTGAAAAAAGGAAATTGAGCTTATAACGAACAGCTGGAAGACCAATTGACACTAATTAGGTCAATTGACAACATGATTGGGTGTAAAAAGAGCTTCTCAGAGTGTCAGTGTCTCTCAGAAGCAAAGATGGTAAGAGGATCACCAATTCCACCATTGTTGTGCAGAAAGATAGTGCAGCAATACCAGAATGGTGTTACCCAGCGTAAAATAGCAAAGACTTAAGTTATCATCATCAACCGTGCATAACATCATCAAAATATTCAGAGAATCTGGAACAATCGCTGTGCGTAAGGGTCAAGGCCGTAAAACTCTACTGGATGCTCGTGATCTCCGGGCCCTTAAACGTCACTGCACCTCAAACAGGAATGCCACTGTCAAGGAAATAACATAATGGGCTCAGGAAAACTTCCAGAAAGAATTGTCAGTGAACACAATCCACCGTGCCATCTGCCGTTGCCAGCTGAAACTCTACAGTGCAAAGAGGAAGCCATTTCCAAGCAAGCTCCACAAGCTCAGATGCTTGCACTGGGCCAGGGGTCATTTAAAATGGAGTGTGGCAAAATGGAAGACTGTTCTGTGGTCAGATGAGTCATGAGTTGAAGTTCTTTATGGAACACTGGGATGCCATGTCATCTGGACCAGAGAGGACAAGGATAGCCCAAGTTGTTATCAACGCTCCGTTCAGAAGCCTGCATCACTGATGGTATGGGGTTGCATGAGCGCTTGTGGCATGGGCAGCTTGCATGTCTGGAAAGGCACCATTAATGCAGAGAACTATGTTCAGGTTCTAGAACAACATATGCTCCCATCTAGACGTCATCTCTTTCAGGGAAGACCCTGCATTTTTCAACACAATAATGCCAGACCACATTCTGCAGCAATCACAACATCATGGCTATGTAGGAGAAGGATCCGGGACTGAAATGGCCAGCCTGCAGCCCAGATCTTTCACCTATAGAGAACATTTGGCGCATCATAAAGAGGAAGGTGTGACAAAGAAGGCCCAAGACGATTGAACAGTTAGAGGCCTGTATTAGACATGAATGGGAGAGCATTCCTATTTCTTAACTTGAGAAACTGGTCTCCTCTGTCCCCAGACATCTGTTGAGTGTTGTAAGAAGAAGGGGGGATGCCACACAGTGGTAAAAATGGACTTGTCCCAACTTTTTTGGGATTTGTTGACGCCATGAAATTTGGAAACAGCAGATTTTTCCCTTAAAATGATACATTCTCTCAGTTTAAACTTTTGATCTGTGATTTGTGTTCTATTCTGAATAAAATATTAGATTTTTTTTTACCTCCACATCATTGCATTCAGTTTTTATTCACATTTTGTATAGTGTCCCAACTTTTTTGGAATCCGGTTTGTATGTATATATGTATATATATTTGTGTGTATATGTATATATGTATGTGTGTATATATAAAT